>NC_057835.1:10611200-10916800 GCF_910594005.1 Cervus elaphus
TATGCTGTCTAGGTGTGTCATAACTTTTCTTCCAAGGAGCAATCACCCTTTAATTTCATGGTTGAAGTCACCATCTGCAGTTATTTTGGAGCCCAAAAGATAAAGTCTCTTACTGTTTCCATTGTTTCCCATCTATTTGCCATGAAGTGATAGGACCAGCAAGAATCCCTTGGAAGAAATTGAGTAGCCATCATAGTCAACAAGAGACCAAAATGCAGTACTTATCTGCAATCTCAAAAACAACAGAATGATCTCTGTTCATTTCCAAGGCAAACCATTCACTATCACAGTAATCCAAGTCTATGCCCCAACCAGTAACACTGAAGAAGCTGAAGTTGAATGGTTCTATGAAGACATACAAGACCTTCTAGAACTAACACGCAAAAAGATGTACTTTTCATTATAGGGGACTGGAATGCAAAAGTAGGAAGTGAAGAAATACCTGGAGTAACAGGCAAATTTGGCCTTGGAGTACACAATGAAGTAGGGCAAAGGCCAACAAAGTTTTGCCAAGAGGAAGCACTGGTCATACCAGACACCCTCTTCCACAACACAACAGAAGACTCAACTCTACACATGGACATCACCAGATGGTCAATACCAAAATCAGATTGATTCTATTCTTTGCAGCCAAAGATGGAGAAGCTCTATACAGTCAGCAAAAACAAGACTGGGAGCTGACTGTGGCTCAGATCATGAATTCCTTATTGCCAAATTCAGACTTAACTTGAAGAAAGTAGGGAAACCCACTAGACCATTCAGGTATGACCTAAATCAAACCCCTTACAACTATACAATGGAAGTGACAAAGATTCAAGGGATTAGATCTGATAGAGTGCCTGAAGAACTGTGGACGGAGGTTCCTGACATTATGCAGGAAGCAGGGATCAAGACCATCCCCAAGGAAAAGAAAAGCAAAAATCAAAATGGTAGTCTGAGGAGACCTTACAAATAGCTGTGAATAGAAGAGAAGCAAAAGGCAAAGGAAAAAAGGAAAGATATGCTCATTTGAATGCAGAGTCCCAAAGAATAGCAAGGAGAGATAAGAAAGGTTTCATCAGCAATCAATGCAAAGAAATAGAGGAAAACAATAGAATGGGAAAGCCTAGAGATCTCTTCAAGAATATTAGAGATACCAAGGGAATATTCATGCAAAGATGGGTACAATAAAGGACAGAAATGGTACAGACCTAACAGAAGTAGAAGATATTAAGAAGAGGTGACAAGAATACACAGAAGAACTATACAAAAATGATTGGCATGACCCAGATAACCACGATGGTGTGATCACCAACCTAGAGCCAGATATCTTGGAATGCAAAGTCAAGTGGACCTTAGGAAGTATCACTGTGAACAAAGCTAGTGGAGGTGATGGAATTCCAGCTGAGCTATTTCAAATCCTAAAAGATGACGCTGTGAAAGTGCTGCACTCAATATGCCAGCAAATGTGGAAAACGCAGCAGTGGCCACAGGGCTGGAAAATGTCAGTTTTCATTCTAATCCCGAAGAAAGGCAATGCCAAAGAATGCTTAAACTACTGCACAATTGCCTCATCTCATAGGTTAGTAAAGTAATGCTCAAAATTCTCCAAGCCAGGCTTCAACAGTATGTGAACCGTGAACTTCCAGATGTTCAAGCTGGATTTAGAAAAATCAGAAGAACCAGAGATCAAATTGCCAACATTAATTTGATCATTGGAAAAGCAAGAGAGTTCCAGAAAAACATCTACTTTTGCTTTATTGACTATACCAAAGCCTTTCACTGTGTAGACCACAACAAACTCTGGAAAATTCTGAAAGAGATGGGAATACCAGACCACTTGACCTGCCTCTTGAGAAATTTGTATGCAGGTCAAGAAGCAACAATTAGAACAGGGCATGAAACAATAGACTGGTTCCAAATAAGAAAAGGGGTTCATAAAGTCTGTATATTTTCAGCCTGCTTATTTAACTTATGTGCAGAGTACATCATGAGGGACGCTGGGCTGAATGAAGCACAAGCTGGAATCACGATTGCTAGGAGAAATGTCAATAACCTCAGATATGCAGATGACACCACCCTTAAGGCAGAAAATGAAGAAGAACTAAAGAGCCTCTTGATGAAAGTAAAAGAGGAGAGTGAAAATGTTGACTTAAAACTCAACATTCAGAAAACTAAGATCATGGCATCCTGTCCCATCACTTCATGGCAAATAGATGATGAAATGGTGGAAACTTTATCTTTTTGGGCTCCAAAATCATTGCAGATGGTGACTGCAGCCATGATATTAAAAGTCACTTGCTCCTTGGAAGAAAAGTTATAACCAACCTAGACAGCATGTTAAAAAGCAGAGACATTACTTCGCCAAAAAATATCCGTCTAGTCAAAGCTATAGTTTTTCCAGTAGTCATGTATGGATGTGAGAGTTGGACTATAAAGAAAGCTAGTGCAGAAGAATTGATGCTTTTGAACCATGGTGTTGCAGAAGACTCTTCAGAGTCCCTTGGACTGCAAGGAGATCCAACCAGTCCATCCTAAAGGAAATCAGTCCTGAATATTCTTTGGAAGGATTGATGCTGAAGCTGAAACTCCAGTACTTGGCCATCTAATGCAAAGAATTGATTCATTATAAAAGACCCTGATGCTGGGAAAGATTGAAGGCAGGAGGAGAAGGGGACGACAGAGGAGGCAATGGTTGGATGGCATCACTGACTTAATGGACATGAGTTTGAGTAAACTCCATGAGTTGGTGATGAACAGGGAGGCCTGGCGTGCTGCAGTCCATAGCGTCGCAAAGAGCTGGACATAACTGACCTACTAAACTGACTGGACTGTTAGGACCAGATGCCATAATCTTAGTTTTTTGAATACTGACTTTTAAGCCAGCTTTTTCACTCTCCTCTTTCACTTTCATCAAGAGGCTCTTTAGTTCTTTCTGCCATAAGGGTGGTGTCATCTGCATTTCTGAGGTTATGGATATTTCTCCCAGCAATCTTGATTCCATCTTGTACTTCATCCAGCCTGGCATTTTATATGATGTACTCTGCATATAAGTTAAATAAGCAGAATGACAATATACAACCTTGACATACTCCTTTACCAATTTGGAACCAGTCTGCTGTTTCATGTCCCATTCTAACTGTTGCTTGTTGACCTGCATACAGGTTTCTCAGGAAGCAGGTAAAGTGGTCTAGTATTCCCACCTCTTGAAGAATTTTCCAGAGTTTGTTTGATCTACACAGTGAAAGGCTTTGGCGTAGCAGAAGCAGATGTTTTTCTGGAATTCTCTTGCTTTTTCGATGATCCAATGGATGTTGGCAATTTGCTCTCTGGTTCCTCTAACTTTTCTAAATCCAGCTTGAACATCTGGAAGTTCACGGTTCATAAACTGTTGAAGCCTGACTTGGAGAATTTGAGTATTACTTTACTAGCATGTGAGATGAGTGCAGTTGTATGTTAGTTTGAGCATTCTTTGGCATTGCCTTTCTTTGGGATTAGAATGAAAACTGACATTTTCCAGCCCTGTGGCCACTGCTGTGTTTTCCACATTTGCTGGCATATTGAGTGCAGCACTTTCACAGCATTATCTTTTAGGATTTGAAATAGCTCAGCTGGAATTCTATCACCTCCACTAGCTTTGTTCGCAGTGATGCTTCCTAAGGCCCACTTGACTTCGCATTCCAAGATATCTGGCTCTAGGTTGGTGATCACACCATCGTGGTTATCTGGGTCATGCCAATCATTTTTGTATAGTTCTTCTGTGTATTCTTGCCACCTCTTCTTAATATCTTCTGCTTCTGTTAGGTCCGTACCATTTCTGTCCTTTATTGTACTCATCTTTGCATGAATATTCTCTTGGTATCTCTAATATTCTTGCAGAGATCTCTAGGCTTTCCCATTCTATTGTTTTCCTCTATTTCTTTCATTGATCACTGATCAAAGTGGTAGAGTCAGTGTCTAAATTGATTCCATAAATTTTAGGCAAAGAAATCATGCAAACTAACTAGAAATTGCAATTATGCCAGTTGTGCTCTCCTGCCTTTGTGTGTAGATAACCAAGATTATGTTAAGGACAAATAGCGGTGGACTTCCCTGGTAGCTCAGAACCTGCCTTTACCACCTTGATAAACCTGCCTTTACCAAGAATAGAGGAGTTCATTTCCTGGTCCAGGAAGAGTCCACATGCCCAGAATGACTAAGCTTATGATCCACAACTATTGAACCTGTGCTCTAGAGCCCAGGAGCTGCAACTACTAAAGTCCGAGAGCTATAGAACCCATGATCCACACCAAGAGAATCCACTTCAATGAGAAACCCATACACCACAACTAGAGTAGCTTCTGCCCACTGCAACTAGAGAAAGCCCATGTACCAACAAAGACCCAGTGCAGTGAAATTAATCAATTAATTAACTACTTGATTAATTAAAAAAGAACAAATCATAGGTACTAAGTACCTGGAGGAAGGTGTAGAAAGGGTGCTTAACGCTCAGTGAAAGTTGGGCTTGTAGGATGCCCTGCGTCTTCCTCAGTTGACTCCGTAGAAGCAACGTCTGACTCTGCAACCTGAGGCCTGGGGAGGCAGGAGGAGGCGGTGTGACTGACAACGTTAGCTCCTGACATGAGCAATTGGAGCCTTCCCAGAGCCCCGGGATGTGCCTCTTGGCTGGGCAGAATTGAACAGCGATGCTCTGCTCACAGGCTGCTGTGGAAGCGTGGCTGGCTTCCCCACACTTCATTAACCATGCTTCTATTTTTGCCTTTTGTCTTGTTTCCATTCAGTGTCAGAATGGATGCTCACCCTGAGGTCAGAGGCATTTGTGAAAGCCACAGTCAGAATCTCCTCTAGTCTTCGTGTAGAGGACTTTTTCTTTTGGGGTTCCTTGGCCAAAGTGGAGTCACCTGGGTTTCCTGATGGAAGAGGAGGTGACAGTGGGGCATTTTTTCTAAACACTGACAAGCTATGATGTTGCCTTCCTTGCTTCCTTCCATCTTTCCTTCCTTCCATTCTTCCCCTCTTTCATGCCAGAGCGTAAAGGTAAGTGAAACTTACCTTTCCTCCTTGAGTTCCCAATAGTTAACTGGGGAAGACAGGTACGTCAAAACAAATGATCACAGTGATAGCCTGATCACAGAGGTGTGCCCAGCATACTAGGCAGAAGCTCAAAAAAAGGAGGCCTCGACTCTCACCAGGAAGAACAGGAGGGGTACAGGAAGGAGAGGCATCCCGTTAGATGGTACAGATGCCTGTGAGAGACACAGGAAGGTGAAATGCACACGTGGGTCCATGTACCAGGCAAAGACCCAGATCATTAGCCTGGAGCTGGTGGTTTTATGGAGAACTCGGGCATGAGTTAGAGGAAAATGATTCTGGCGTCAGTGGAGACCGGGGGTTGGAATCGAGTGAGATAGGAACGGGGGCTAGTAGACACTGGAATGGATGCAAGTCAATGAGGTTGGACAGAGCAGGGTTATTTCCCATAGACTCCCTGGACCCTGAAAAGGCTTGTAATACTTATTCCCCCATACCCTTAGCTATGATTCAAAGGTATATATAAATACAGTATTAAGACACAAATTAGAAAAACCTATATCCACGGTGAAATTAAAATGTCTTTCTAGGTTTTTATCTGAAGCAGATAATTCTGTACAACCTCACTGAAGCCAAACTTTTCTCATTTCCTTTTTTGAGCCTTGCCTTAGATTCCCTAAGTGTGAGCAGAGTTGATGTGTGATGAGAAGAGGTCCCTGGAGAGGACTCACAGATCACAGCCTCGAACGTCACAGCCTGTCATTGGCATCAGAGGTCCAGCCTCCCTCCCGGGCACACAGGCTTGGGTAGTGACTTCTGAACTCCGCGCTGGAGGGGCGTGGTGAGGCTGCTTTGTGAGTCTGGCATTTCAGCCTGTCTAATGGTGGAAAAAATACATGGGATATCTGTGTACGGTCATGTGCAACAAGGGTGTGAGCTGATCTGGCTCAGTTCATATTCAGTCACTAGCCGTTGTCACTGTGATGTGGGTAGAAGCTCACTCTTGGCTCTTGAGATGGCTCCTTGTGCTTCGTGGGGACTTCAGCAAAAGCAAGGGGGTGGAGGGATCCTTTGGCAAAGGAAGCTAGATAAGACGCAGTGGAGAGGGTGGAGGACATGATTACTGTGCAGGAGAGGGATGGTGGCAGCTCCTGAGGACCTAGCAAGAGCATTACTACACACCATGGTCCCCTGAAAGAGAAACCAAGGTTCTGACCCACAAGCCCGGCTTCCCTAAACACTGGGTTGTTTGAGTTTCTGGCTCTTGTGAGATGACTTGAGATAAAGGAAATGCCCTCCCCATCACCTCCCTGCACTCCAAAACACACCTGCCCTTCTCCATTCCTACTCACATCCAAGGCTGCAGGAATTCACGCCACACAAGGGTCCAGAACTTAATTCCTAGGATGGAGCAGCATACCTTTTCCATACTGAGGCCGAGACCTGTCACTCCATCTCAGATAATATCAATGTGCATGCATGCATGCTGCCACTCAGTCATGTTCGACCTTTTGTGACTGCATGGACTGTAGCCCGCCAGGCCCCTCTGTCCATGGGATTCTCCAGGCAAGAATACTGGAGTGGGTTGCCATGCCCTCCTCCAAGGGATCTTCTCGACCCAGGAATCAAATGCAGGTCTCCTGCATTGGCAGGTGGATTTTTTTTACCACCGAGTTATCTGGGAAACCCCTAATATTTAAATAAGAGTCCTTAATTTATTCATTTTGAATTGAGGCTCCGATCACTTTGGTTCTGGTCTCTGTGTCTCTGGATCTGCCTGTTTCTCTTTTTATCCCTTATATCCCCTCACTTCTATGTCTGTTCTCAGTATAGAATTGTTTGCACTTCTCAATAAAGGGCCATGCTTTTACCTGACTTCATGGTGATCAAGTCTTTCTCCTTCTTTTTCATAATTATTTGTTCTTTAAATCTGATACTGCTTTCTCCAGGAAGCCCCTGTAAACCTTCCCAGGCTGAATTAGCTCCTTTCCACAACACTTTTATAACCAAGTGGGACCCCATGGAGGTCTTTCTAGGACAGACCTCCATATCCTCAGCCTGCCTTTTGTTTATAGAAAATGGTTAGCCCCCTAGGCCTTCCCTCAGTTCCAAAGAATAAACTTAATCACAAAAGTGAAGAAAATGCAGAAACAAAGGAAAATAGTCAAGCAAGACAAAACAATAATTGTTAAGCCATTAAATAAAGTCAAGGGCCTTTAGTTCTCCTTCAAAGACTATAGATAATATTTTGAGCCATATTTTTGAGCTGTTTTGCAGATTCAGAAACTCCCCCCAGGTGGAAGAAGTTAACTGCACGCTGCCCACCAGCACATAGACCTTGGACCAACTGGAATCAGAGGGTTGATGATGCTGACTCCGACTTACCTTGCCACCAACCAATCAGAAGAATGCTGTTGACTTATAAAATATTCACAACTTAAAAGTTGAGACTTTTGGTGTATTTGGTAGAAATTTTTAGGGCTTAAGCCTGGGAGGGAGCATCTCAAGTAATCCTGAAAGAACTGCTCCAAGGAGGTGGGGCAGGACCTAGATTATATAGAAGTTTTGCCACAAAGGTCGGGTAGTCTGAACACCAAAAGATTATTGGTAATTAAAGAAAACCAGATATTCCAAGTTAAGAAATTTAGCACTTTTCTATCTATGTGTGTTAGTCACTCAGTCGTGTCCAACTCTTTGTGACCCATGGACTACAGCCCGCCAAGACCCTCTGTCCATGGGATTTTCGAGGTGAGAAAACTGGAGTGGGTTGCCATTCCCATCTCCAGGACATCTTTCTGACCTAGGGATCGAACCCAGGTCTCTTGCATTGCGGGCAGTTTCTTTACCACTGGAAGAGAAGCCCCCTTTTCTGTGTATAGGAAGATACAAGAGTCTGGGCTCTCTGAAATCATTCTTTCATATGCATCTCTGCTATCTGGGGCCAGTATCCTGTTCTCACATCCTGAGTTTTCTTTCCTGAGTCCATCACAGGGAGAGGCTCTGGTCTGACGGCTGCTATGTAGCAGGTCTTCTGCTCCTTCCTGAATTCCCTTAGGGCTCACAGTGGCGGCCTGCAATTGCTGATGACTCTGACATCCTTGTTTACTGACAACAGCAGAAAATATTCCATTTCTCAACGTCCACAAAGCTGATCACACACTCAACCACTCCCCTCCTTGCTTGGTGCCCTGGAATAAAGGTGCACTTTCCTTCACTACAACCATGTGTCAGTAGATTGATTTTATTGTGTATGGGCAAGTGGACCCAGGGGCTTCCCCGGTGGCTCAGAGGTAAAGAATCTGCCTGCAATGCTGGAGACACAGGTTTGATCCCTGGGTCAGGAAGATCCCCTGGAGGAAGGCATGGCAACCCACTCCAGTATCCTTGCCAGGAAAAACCCATGGACAGAAGAGCCTGGTGGGCTATGGTCCATGGGGTTCCAAAGAGTCAGACATGACTGAAGTCACTGAGCTTGCACATATGATGCAACTGGTCCCAACATTGGTTCCATAAACTTGGAACACAAAAAACCAGCAGTTCTGAGCAGGCATTCTGCCCAGGCTCACCGGCCCCTGGTCAGCAGCAGCTCTTGGATCCTGTCCAGCAGCTGCCCGAGCATCTTCATCTCAGTGACAGCCCCAGATGCTGACCAACGACCAGGCATCACTGGCTCATAGTGCTTTCAGTTCTGTATTAAAAAATAAAATAAGCAAGACTCTAGCCTTAATCTGGTCTGCTCTGGTGTGGTCAGCTGGAAATGTCCTGGTAAGTAACGAGGTTCAAGTGTAAGGATACTGCCTTGATAGTATCTTGCTTTCTTGTACAGCAAACTCCATGCAACGCTGCTGTAAAAATCTTACAATTTTGTTCCTGCCACTAGAATGGGAGTTTCTTGAAGGAACTTTTTATTTTAATATATCACTGATGGTAAAACACAACCTCAGTTTAACAACAATGTTTTGCTGATTTTTTTTTAAATCCTTCCATGAGAAATATAAGTATTGATTATAAAACACACTCCAATTTCATAACACTTAGCCAGAAAACAATGTGCAACTTTATACTGAGAAAACAGAGTTTGTTCATGAAAGTCTTTCTTCTTAGCACCTGGCATGTAGTAGGGTTGGCAGAGGCTATAAATGTCGGCAAAGGTCCGTGCACTGGTCTTCATTTTCCCCAGCACCCACACGGCTAGGTGATGTCATGTGACTCTGTCTGCCCCTGCAACACAAGCAGAAATGATGGGCCAATTTCAGGGGGAGATGGTTCTGGGTAATCTAGGCTTTTCCAAACTCCCATTCATGAGACTGAAAATGAGGCCCCCGAGGTGGTTGTGTCGGTTACAGGTTAGAAGTGATCTGGGTCTCTGCTTCACCACATTCAACCCACACAGGATTATGGAGGAACCAAAAGTAAACTTTTGCTGTGTTAAGCCACCGAGGTTTCATGTTGCTTCAGACTGTTGTAGTTGTTGTTACTATACCATAGTATAGTAATAATATAATATAATATTTATATTATATATATTATACAATATATAATAATAATATAATAATTTTCTTTATTAATCCCATTGGGCTTCTCAGGTGATGAAAGTATCCACCTATAATGCAGGAGACACAGGAGATGTGGGTTCAGTTCCTGGGTCTGGAAGTTCTCCTGGAGAAGGAAATGGCAACCCACTCCAGTCTTCTTGCCGGGGGAATCCCATGGACAGAGGAGCCTGATGGACTACAGTCCACGGGGTCGTGAAGAGTTGAACACGACTTAGTGACTAAACCACCACCACCATATTTTTCTTTATTAATAACATAGGTCAAAACAAGTGTGTTATAAATATCTGCTTGAATCCTAAAATCAGACAATCAATTGCTGTGTTAAGGACAAATGAAGAACGGTCATGATTCAGTTTTAGAAGCTGAAAAATCATGTGCAAAAGTGAAGAGCTTTTCTTTTATGAATTGCAACTGCTGATGTGTTCCACACCGTCTATTTTAATTCTCAGAGCATCTCCAATGACATCATCTCCAGGTGCAGGTGAGGAGTCTGTTCTTCAGAGAATTTAAGAGTCTTGTTCAAAACTCTACATGTTGTGAAGTAATTAGCCTCCAACTAATAAAAAATTTAAAAAAAAAAAACAAAAAACTCTACATGTGCAACTGGTTAAGTGGTGGAGTCCAGATTCCCAGCCCACCCTTCCACGTAAAGCCCAGGGGGATCCCCAACTCTTCTGCAATAAAAAAAGAGAAGATGCTGGTGGCACTGCATTGCTTGGGGTCATCAGGAGCACCAGCTGTGTGCACGGGAAGGAAACTGACATATGAGGAGAGGGTCCGAATCAAAATGTCCACACCGCTCAGCAGGCAGATGATGGCTCAGCATGTCTCATGAAGGGGGCTGAGAGTTAAGTACAGAATTATTACAGTTTAGTTTAGAACTACGGTGTTTGAGTTTCAGCCTGCTTTGCTCGAGCCCCGATCCCACCTGCTATGAGCTGTGTTATCTCCAAAACTTAGATCCTTTTTATGTGAAATGAAATTAACACATCTACTTAATCATGCTGCTGTGAGGATTAAGGTAGATGTTTCACATGAACCAGCCAAAAGAGACTGCTACCTAGTGAGCCCTCAGGAGAAGTTACCTAGTAATCATGCTGTTAGTATGGCCAGGAAGTGGAGGGCACCAGCCTCATGTGTACCAGGGGATAGACCCAGCATGTGCAGTCAGGAAAGGTTTCCAAGGAAATGGCATCTAAAGTAAGATCTGCTGGGACTTAAGAATCTGCCTAACCAATGCAGGGGATGCAGGTTCAATCCCTGGTCAGGGAACTAAGATCCCACATGCCGTGGAGCAACTAAGCCTGAACATTACAACTACAGAACCACTGGGCCACAGCTAAGACCCGAAGCAGCCAAAAATAAATAAATATTTGCTAAAATAAAGTAAAAAAATTCAAGTAAGACCTGGAGAAAGTGTAAGGATTAGTTACCTGAAGAGTTCTGGACAAGTTTCCTAGAGCACTCCAAGGAGAGAGGATGTCATAAACAATAACTTAGGCACCAGAAACATCAGTGCAAACGAAAGACACAGAGCTAAGTAGGGGCAAGGTCATGAAGAGGATTTGCAGCTCAGTTACAGACTTTAGAATGTATCCCTTGTGCAAGGCAAGTCCCTGAAAGGCTATCAACTTTCCTTATCTAGTTGGCATCTGATTGGATTTTTCCAAGCTCAGGAGGCTGCTGATTCCTGGTTTCAAGAGTTCTGTCACTCAAGCATATAAGGCGTGACAGTATATCTCCAAATCGTATCCCCAAATTTGACCACATCCCTTTCTCCATGACCACTTTCTTCTTGGATTTCCGAACCAACCTCCCAAACTGCTTTCCCCCACTCAACACCTCCACCCCACCAGCTTAATGCCCTGCACTCAGCAAGCACAGTAATCTCTCTAAAGCATGATCAGATTATGTCATCCCTTGAATAAGACCATTGAATCATTTTCCCTTCTACTTAGAAAAAAAAAAATCCAAAATCCTTACCCCACAGTCTTACATAATAAACTAGATTCTCCTTTTTTAACCTTTTCAGTTTCCATTTGAAAACCTGTTTCACAAGGAGACTTTTTCTGACAACTCTAGGTAAAACAGTGCTGGATCTTTCATCTCCACAGAATAAAATTTGTTTCCCTCTGTATTTAATTCCTGGTATCATTTTAGGAGATTTTATCAGTATCCAGACCTATCCCTGAATACATTTGTCTACGTGTTTGTCATTTGTCTTCTCTCTCTGGCAGATAAATTCTGTTGGGCAGGAATTTTGTGTTTCATCTGCCCCCATGTCCTCAGTATGTGGAGGAATTTATGGCACAAATTAGAAAGGAAAATTTTAGTTTGGTTACCCACTGAGTAGGTAATTCTTCTAATCAACATTTAGGTCCCCAAGTTGTTTTGTTTACCTTTATGTTCGTCTTAAACCTTCATGCACCACAAGACTGTGAGACAATGTAGCTCTGATCCGTCTAAACTCCAGACCTTCTTGGATCTGAACTCATCTGACTATTGCTGCTGCTTCTAATCATCACCATCACCACTACCAACAACATCATCACCATCACCATCATCACCATTACCACCTCCACAAACGTCACCATCATGGCCGTTATCACCAACATCAGCGCCGCCATCATCGCCACCAGTGACATTTATGAGCACAAACACCACCATTCTATAATAGCAGCTGCTTCTATCAAACACATTTCATGTGCCAGACATTCTGCCACTTTCTTTAACCTTCACAATGAGAGCAAGTTGACACCATTTTCTTTATTTTTCCGATGGAGAGACAGCAGCTCAGAGTTGAGAAAACTCAAACGAGTTCAAAATCACACAGCTGAGATGTGGGGGAGTGGGTAGCTCTGCTTGAACCCAAAGGCAGTGCTTTCCACAAGGAAAATCTACTCTCTGGTTTTATCCCAGATTTTCTCATTTCGTGACCATTGCCTGGATCTTCAGGATTCCAGTTTATCACAACCTTGTGGATTTTTTTAAAACTCATTTCATCCTACTCTTCTTTCCTGCAAGGACTGTGACTGGAATTGATATCTGGCTCCTGTGGTCTCATCCACCCTGGGCAGAGTCCCAAGTCTGCTCTAATTCTCATTCCAAGTGGAAAACATGAGAATGTTTGTATAACTGGATTGGTGAAATCAAGTTATTAAAATAAATTCAGCGATGGTCTCTCAGGGTCCACATGTGGTCTTTTGTTGTCTACACTAAGTGCTGATTCTCTTGATTTTAATACAAAAGATTGAAGCTCAGACAATCCAATATCTTGATGGGCACATCCATCAGAGCTGGCGACTGGCACGAGCCTGCCTGCCAATTCCCTTGTAAAGATTTCTTAATAGAAATTAAGAGATCTTCTTGAAACGAGCATGATGGGATGGTGCTTTTTGCTCTCATCACGTTAACCACATTAGAGCCCAGTGCATTAAGCCTTGCTTTTGGAATTACACTAGTATATAAGCCAAAGAGCTGCAGATTTGAGTTAAATCTTTGACATCTCAAGAGAGAAAAAAAATAGTCAGAAAAACATGCCTCACGTTTTCTCTCCCTTGTCAGACAAATTAGTATTCTGTTGATCTTGTTTTTGAAATATCTTGCATTTCAAGCCATTAGAGAGAGAAAACACTTATTTGTCATCACTTTCCTATGATGCTTAGATGTGCACTGTCAAGCATGATTTTTCAGACATAATCCAGCCCTGTGAGGATTGCTATTCGTGTTAATTAGCATGTGACAGCTTGGATTTCTCCAGAGGACCTCCCAATTCTTGTGGCTTATTTAAGGCCAGGAGAAACGAATCTACTGTGACTATGGACGTAACATTTCCTCTGCATGACCCCTTCCTCTAAGTGGTTTTATAAGATGTTCATCGCAGATGTGGTCAAGTGTGTTTTCGTGTGGTCAGGCTCCTTTCTCAAACCCATACAGACTATCACTTATCTGCAATTTTGAAATCCGAAATTCTGAAGGCTTCTTTATAAATATTTTGCAGTAAAATGTTACCTGACTTGACATGAGGCTTTTTTCAGTCTTTATCCCTCTAGCGTGGATGGGTTTGTTGGTTAGTGCATAAATATCTATACTTCTTGTCCCTGACCTCACTGAGGACATGATCTTTCTAAAAATAAAGGAAAGAAAGAAAAAGGAAAGAAAGAGGGAGGGAGGAAAAGAAGAAAGAAAGAAGAGGGGATGGAATTCAAAAGCACAGGCTCTAAAACTTTCAGATATTGACTGAGAAACTGTGCTTCTATGTTGGTGGTACTGTATGGATATAGATTAATATTAAACCCTGAGTTCCACTGGTAGATGGATGACCAAACGCCAAGTTGGTAAAAACCCCAACTTGGTCTTGGGTCTCAGGCAACCTCTCCTCTCTTTCCTGTCAACATAGAAAACCTCCTCTGTTCTCCATAACCCAAAAGTCTCACCATATTGCAAATCCCAAATTCACTCCCCAGTGATGTATTTCCTAACACAGGAATTGGCACTACTCTCCTGAGTGCGATGCAGGTACCTTTATCACATTCAAACTTTGACTTATAGTTAATTGCATGTCTCGCACACTTGACTGTACAGTTTATTTATTCATGCAATGACTCAAGTTTTAATGTCAGCCTTATACTTGGTAATTTTAATATTTTGTTTTCCAATTAATCATTGCAAAAATCTTGGATACACTTATCAATGCTTCAATTTTCAGAGAAGAAAAACTGAAAACTGAGGTTCAGAGAGTTTAGACAACTTGTTTAAGGGCATGCAGCTTATAAATTATACATTTAGGATTTTAACCCAGGTCTTTCTGACCAGAAAGTCCATGGTTTGTGGCTTCTACACAGTGTTTGGGGAACATATTGTCCTGTTTGCTTTGTTTTGATCATGAGGTAGTACATTATTAAAGTGGTTTTTAAATAGGTAGTTAGACATATTGTTCATCGCTTCCATTAGATGACTCAGAGGAACACAGAGATCTCCTGCATAACTGCCTGATACAGTTAGGGAATTATGCCCTGGTCTTAGAATTTGACCAATTGTTTCCTGTACTGACCTTGTTTGTTGACTTTTCCTTTTAATGCATATTCCAAAAAAAAGATACTAGCTAAAGCAGAATACTGCTTAAACACAAGAGAATATATTATTTTTAATTTGAAGGATAACTTTATGACTGGTTACTCCAACAGTGAGCTGTGTGTAAGATCCCAGACTCTGCTCAGTCAGGGGCTTATATTTCCCCAGGCACCCCACCACCGAAGCTGCAGTACAATTGCCATAAATCTATTGTTCGTCCTCTAGTATATAGTCAAGAAAGGGAATCTAAACCTTTCTATTAATCCAACCTGATTGTGTGCGTAATTTCCATGAGTGTGCATGTTCAGTCATGTCTGACTCTTTGTGACCCCGTGGACTGTAGCCCCCCAGGTTTCTCTGTCCATGGGATTCTCCAGGCAAGAGTACTGGAGTGGCTTGCTATTTCCTTCTCCAGGGCATCTTCCTGATCCAGAGGTCAAATTCACATCTTCTAGGTTGCTTCCATGTCCTGGCTATTATAAACAGTGCTGCGATGAACATTGGGGTGCACGTGTCTCTTTCAGATCTGGTTTCCTCAGTGTGTATGCCCAGAAGTGGGATTGCTGGGTCATATGGCAGTTTTATTTCCAGTTTTTTAAGAAATCTCCACACTGTTTTCCATAGCGGCTGTACTAGTTTGCATTCCCACCAACAGTGTAACAGGGTTCCCTTTTCTCCACACCCTCTCCAGCATTTATTGCTTGTAGACTTTTGGATAGATGCCCATCAGCAGATGAATGGATAAGGAAGCTGTGGTACATATACACCATGGAATATTACTCAGCCGTTAAAAAGAATTCATTTGAACCAGTTCTAATGAGATGGATGAAACTGGAGCCCATTATACAGAGCGAAGTAAGCCAGAAAGATAAAGAACATTACAGCATACTAACACATATATATGGAATTTAGAAAGATGGTAACGACAACCCTATATGCAAAACAGAAAAAGAGACACAGAAGTACAGAACAGACTTTTGAACTCTGTGGGAGAAGGTGAGGGTGGGATGTTTCGAAAGAACAACATGTATATTATCAAGTGTGAAACAGATCACCAGCCCAGGGTGGATGCATGAGACAAGTGCTCGGGCCTGGTGCACTGGGAAGACCCAGAGGAATCCGGGGGAGAGGGAGGTGGGAGGGGGGATCGGGATGGGGAATACGTGTAAATCTATGGCTGATTCATATCAATGTATGACAAAACCCACTGAAAAAATAAATAAATAAATAAAGGGGGGGAAAAAAATAAATGAAAAAAAAAATTCACATCTGAATCTCCTGCATTGTCAGACAGATTCTTTACCACTGAGCCACTTATGGGAAGCCCCTTAAGAATACTGGAGCCAATTGCTGTTTCTTTCTCCAGAGGATCTTCCAGACCCAGGGATCGAACCTGCGTCTCCTGTATTAGCAGGTGGATTCTTTACCACTGAGCCACTAGGATTCTCTTGCATTTGACTTTTTTTGCTCAGTATCATATAATGTGACTCATCCTTGTTGATATGCATAGTGGTGATTTGCTCTGCTTCAGTGTTACGTGGTATTCCTTTTTAAGAGGGTACCATAATGAATTAATCCACATGATGAATTTCTAGACACTGCATAATCAGGTTTTTCTAATTTTCTTCTTCTTTTTTTTTTTTAATTTGCTTATACATTCATCTATCCAACAGGTAGTCATCGAGGGCCTATTCAGTGACAAGCAATCTTCTATGCCCTTGGGAACAGCAGTAAACCAACGGAGCAGTGCCCTTAGGCTGCTTAAATTCTTGAGTGAAGAAGCAAACAAAAGGAAATGTAAATACACAGTATGTCAGGTGTGGAAAAAAACAAAGTAGGATAAGGAGGATTAGGATTGTTGTAGTTAGAAAATGTAGTGTAGTCTTATGTTATACAGCATAGTCAGGGAAATTTTCATTGATAAGATGGCCATTTGTATAGCAATCTAAATCTGGTGCTCTCTGGAGGAAAAAGTATTCCAAACAGAATACAAAGGCCTAAGTAAGTAGGATTTTGGACTATTTGAGACATGGTAAGTGAGCTATGGTGCCTGGATCAGAGTGACTATGAAAGAGTAGAGAAAAGAGGTAAAAAATGCTACATGGAAGCTCAGGTATGTAGAACTTGATGGTCAGGATAATCATCTTTGCTTTTTCTCTAAGTGGAATGGGAAGTCCTTGGGAAGAGTTGATGAGAAGAGAGGTATGGTGCTATATACTCTTTAATAAGTCACTCTGGTTGCTGTGATGAGTGTGAACATCAAAAATCCAGGTATGAATCGAGGCGTCTGGTTGGGGGTTATTGTGAAAATAAATTTCAAGGATGATGGTGACTTGTACCACTAGAGTGGTAAGTAATCCAATTATATAAATACAGTAGGATATTGATGTATTACTGGGTTTGATTTTTCATATCTCCCTGTGTCCATGCTGACACTGACTTTGGACTTGACGTTTGGCTTAATTTAGCCAATAGGTAGTATCAGGTTGAGATTAAAGGAGACTGAAAAACTGCTTATATACTTATGCCTCCTGGTCACCAGCCTATCAAAAAGCCTGGATGAGCCTGCTGGAGGGATGTGAGAGATGTGAAGAAGAACGGGGTCACTGAAGCCCACACCACCAAAGCTAGTCACCAGCTGACCACAAGTACATGAAATGAAATAAGCCAACCCAGGTCCAAATAACCAAAACTGCTCTGTTGATCGATAGTCTTATGAAAAAATAGTAAACCATGATTGTGTTAGGGTTTGGAGCAATTTGGTATGCAGGATTAGCTAGCTGATACACGTATGAAGACAGAGCAGATGTGTTGGTGAGAACCTTTCCTGTTTACTTCTACCTGTTCTTAGAGGTAGAAAGCAAGGACAATGAGAATGAAGATTAGGTACCAAGCTTTCAAGGAGGTTTCTGAGTGAGGGGAAGGTATAAATTATTTATCTAGAAGGATGAGAGAGAAAACAAATAGTAGAATTCAGCAAAAATAACTTATTTTAAGATCTCAGTTGGGTTTAACACTTAACAATGTAAAGGGAGACAGGGCAATATGCCTGTGTGTTTTTCTTCAGAGATATTGAGCTGTGTGAGATAGGAAGACTTGGATTTAGGTAGGCTTGTTTTAGTTCTGTTTTGGAAAAAAGAGGCGATGGTATCAGGAGTCAGCAAACATTTTCTGTAAAAGGAGATACAGTAAATATTTTAAGCCTTGTGTGCCGCAGGGTCTCTGTAGGGACTACGGAACTCTGCCCCAGCAGCATGAAAACAGCCACAGGCAACATGTAAACAGATGGCCTGGTTCTGTGTTTCCAATAAAACTTTATTTACAAAACATATGACCCTGCCCCAGGTCCAAAGAGTCGGAGGTATCCAGAAAGGAGTGATTATAATGTTGGTTCATGTAATCAGATTGGGAAAAGAGGAGATAATGGAAGACATAAAGACTGAACACTCTTAAACATGTTACACATGGTTCAAGTGTGTGTATGTGTGATGTGCATGTGTGTGTTTAAGTATTACTCGTCTCATCAACATTACTAGGTAATGGTAACTTGTTTTCCCTACTATTTACACCATTTTATCCTCCCAACAGCATATTAGGAAAATGAGGATGTTTCCTTACATCCTTGCCAATAATTATCATTTATAGATTCCTCTCTCTTTCTTCTATTTTCATTTTAGTACGCCTTCTTGGCTCACCATGTTTTCTGGAATCTCAGAACCGCTCACCCTGTAGGATGAATGGATGTACAGAGAAGCTCCACACACACGCCAGGCCACTGCTCATTGAGAGTCAGACCTCTGTAAGAGACAAACCCATGGCACGATGCACGTGTTCAGGTCTGTTCCAGGCCCCAGGCCAACCCTGATCAAAATGGAAAGTACTTTGTGACCTGAGGCCAATTATTTGATGGAATCTAGAATTAAGTCATTGAGCTCAATGCATTATTTACTGAGAGACTTCAACAGCATCTTAAGCATCACCACGCTTCTATTCATAGTTATGGAAAATGGCTCCTACTGGGATGCATATTTCTGAGTATTAATAAAAATATGAAGGCCTACAGTGACTTGGATCTTCCCTTTATAGCATCTATTTGCAGATGGGCTTAAGGAAAGGGTCTCAATGCCAGCATGTCTCATCCATAGAAACCAATGAATATTTTATTTTGTCCCTCATGCAAACTTCATCTGGTGAGCACTTTTAACAGTTACAGTTGTACAAAAATAGCTGCTCATTCTCAAAAAATATAAAAGCAGAGAAAATGACAAAAAATAAAATCAATGCATTCAGAGCCCCACCACACAGCACTGTAAATGCTTGATTATCCTGTGCATGGGTGTTTCTGGCTCACACACACACACCACTCTCAGGATACATTATACAAGACATAGATGTTGCTGTTCCTTACAAACAGTGACAATCTGCAACATACAATTTTTTAACCACTTTTGTTAAGGTTTCTTTTTTTTTTTTTTCTGATGCAGAGCATTTTTAAAGTCTTTATTGAATTTGTTACAATACTGTTCTATTTTATGCTTTGATCTTAGCTCCTAGACCAGGGATCAAACCTGCACTCCCTGCATTGGAAGGAGAAGTCTTAACCCCTGGTTAAGATTTTCATTAACCAGGAAAATCTCTTAACCACTTTCTTGTTATTTGTAAGCCTTGACTTGATGTTTGTTAGAAAGTACCATTCTCTTCCCAAAGGTTGGAGTTTCAGAGTACCTCGTGGGAAATAATGAAACATGCGTGTCTTCTAGAAAGACCCAAGAGGGATTCTTGCCTTGTCACTTACCAGTCGTGTCATAGCAACAAGAAAGTCAGGGATAAGATGCGCTGACGTCATGCTAATCGCTGGGAATTGTTCTCAGTACCTTTGTGGTATTGCCTGTAATTCTCACAAGGCAATAAAGTCATAATACCGTCTCCATTTTACATAGGAACATATTGAGGCAGTGGGTAACTCACCTTCTCTCAACGCCATTACCTATGAAACAGGGTATATTAGTCAGGGTTCTCCAGAGAAATAGAACCAATAGGATCTATACAGAGAGAGAGATGAGAGGAGATTTATTATGGGGACTGGCTCACATAATTACACAGGCTAAGTCCCACAATCTGCCACCGGTGAGCTGGAGACCCAGGAAACCAGTGATGTAATTCAGTCCAGGTTGCAAGGCTCAGGCAACCAGACCTCTGATAACTGATAACCGAGGACAGGAGAAGATGGGTGCCCCAGATCAAGAAGAGAGAAGACGGACTTGTGCTCCCTGTGTCTTTTTGTTCTATTTGGGTCCTTGGAGGGTTAAATGATGCCACCTACACTGAGAAAGGTGATCTTTACTCAGCCTAGCTGTTGTGTTTGAAATCCTCATCTCTTCTGGAGACACCATCACAGACACGCCAAGAAATAGTATCTTAACAGCTATTTGGGTATCCTTTAGCTCTGTCAAGTTGACACATAAAGTTAATCATCAGGCAGGGCAATAATGTCTTCCAAATTCTGATGATAATATACAATAATTGAGTCTAAACCACCAAGCAATGCCTTTTTCTCACAGTATGTACTGAGGAAGTATTCATTCTTTTCTTCTTCCTTTGAGGGGTCAGGTTTCCACAACTGATAGCTCTGAGAGTACAACCTTCCAAAAAATTTAAATAAAATTATCCAAGTGAAGATAAGAAGAGAAATGAAGGCAACATACTAATTGTTTTCAAAACCGTTTGACTTGATAGCCAGATAGGGAATCTTGCAGAAACAATGCACTTGGAGGGAGTGGGTCTGTTGGAACCACAAATCACCAATCTTAACTCTAGTCAAGTGAAAGATCCCAACAGTACTTGCAATGAAAAAGCAACCTTCCAAAAACAATGCAAAAGTCAGTAGATGCAGACAGATGTCTGCAACTTGGTGGTCCCAGAAGCACACCTTGAACAAAGATTGGCTCAGTGGTAAAGAATCTGTCTGTAATGCAGGAGGCACAGGAGACACAGCTTCGATCCTTGGGTCGGGAAGACCCCCTGGAGGAGAAAATGGCAATCCACTGCAGTATTCTTGCCTGGAAAGTTCCACAGATAGAGGAGCCTGGCAGGCTACAGTCCATAGGGTTGCAAAGAGTTGGACATAACTGAGCAACTGAGCATGCACCTTTTCATTCAGATGGGGGGAGTTCTCAGGAAGCACCATAAATGAATGGGGAGTTGAGGTGAGGGTGGAAGGAACACAGAGAATCTGTGCATTAATGAGTAAGTCACTGCTGCAAGCATGTCGGAGGCAGGGCGGGAGGAAGTCCGTACCATTGAGGACTGAACAGATCCAGCAGATAATTATTGCTGAGTTATGTCACCCAAAGTTAAGGACACTGGGGTGAATATCCACCACTTCTGAATGTCATCAGTTGAGGGTTTTCCTCAGGGGAGCTGCACCCCAGCAATCTGGCTGCCTCTGCCCTGCAGTCTGGGGAGAAAAGGACTCAGCTAAAGAGTCCCAGGTATTTGTCGCAGACAGGCCTCAGGGTAAGGAAATGGTGAGTGATGAAGAGAAAGGGACCAGACAGCAGCAGTCCTAGCTGTAAATAAATGAGGTGACAGGTGGGTTTAATATAGCAAGACAGAAACTGCAGCCAAGACTAGCCTCACCACAGTTACATTATAAATATTATTACCAAAATGCACATTGAAATGAAAATAACCTTCAGCATGTAGGTGGGGAGACAGAACAATTATTAAACCGAGGCACATGACAACTCATTGGAACTCATCGGCTTTCTTCTCTGAGGTTTTTTTAATTTTTTGTATTAATTTTATTAAAGTACAGTTGTTTTACAGTTTCTGTTAGTTTCTACTGTACAGCAGAGTGAATCAGAGATATAGATAGATAGACAGACAGACATTGATCGAAGACAGGAGGAGAAAGGGACAACAGAAGACAAGATGGTTGGATGGCATCACTGACTCGATAGACATAAGTTTGAGCAAGCTCTGGGTGATGGTAAAGGACGATGAAGCCTGACATGCTGCCGTCCACAGGGTTGCAAAGAGTCAGACATGACTGAGCAACTGAACAACAACAAATATATACATAGAGGATATATGTATATGTGTATATATATATATATATATATGTATAGAGGATTTCTTTCTGAAGCTTTTTAAAAAATGTGCAGTAAAGAGGTTTTTTGCATTGAAGGAATTTCGCCAAATGACCTCTGTAGCTTCCTATAGGAAGATCATCTGAAATGTTAAGTAAGCTAAATAAAATATGTTTTGCATACATACATACAGAATGTACTAAAAAGGAGACATAAATCTAAGTCCTTAATTTTTATCCATTACAGTTGTTTCTAATGTCATGTATTTAATTGCAAGTTTATATTTTTGTTTCAATAATGGTTTTTATAACCCAGTTCTCAATGTCTCACTTTTCTGATTTCAAATCCTACACTCAATTTCTCTGTCTTTGAGGGAGTTTACTTTGTTTCCTGTATAGGTCCCTGTGAGGCTTTTGATTATCCAAGTTCTATTTTCATTAAGACAAAGCGTTTTCTCCTCTCTTCTATTTTTAAAATTTTATTTTATTTTCTATTTTTAACTGTGGTTTTATATATATATATGGATGTATGTATATTTAAACACCATTTCTAAGTGCACTGGTCAGCCGTGTTAGGTGAATTCACACAGTTGTGCAGCCGTCACCAACATCCATCCACAGAACATTTTTTATCTTACAAAACAGAAGCTCCATGCCTGTTGAATTACAATACCCCATTTCCTCTCCCTCCAGACCTAGCAACCACCATTTTACTCTTTGTGTCTATAAATGAGACTCCTGTAAATGCGTCATACGAGTAGAATCATATTCTACCGCATTTGCTTTTCGTAACTGACTTCCCTCACTTGCTTGCCATCCTCAGGGTTCATCCAGGTGGTAGCACGTGTCAGCACTTCCTTCCTTTTTAAGGCTGACTACTACTCCATCGCATGGGTGGGCTGCCTTTTCTCACCATCCATCTGCCGACGCACACCTGGGAGCCTCCACCTTCTGGCCACTGTGCAAAACGCTGCTGCGAACACAGGCGTCCCATCTCTCATTTTCGCAGGAGGGGAGACTGAGTCTGAGCAACGCGATGAAATGACTGGCTGGTTCCAATGGCCTCAGGCAGCAGGACTCAGGCTCTACTCCAAGATGCCTGAGACCCTGTCCTTCCCATCCATTCAACAAACATGTGCTTTGGGATTACTTCCTGTCGCCAGGCCCTCTGAAAGATGCTGGGGATGGAGAAATAAGTAAAACAGACTCAGTCCTTGCCCTTTTCACGTTCCAAAGAGGAAACAGATAACAAACTGGCGGCAAAAAAAAAAAAAAGAATAGATCGTGATACGTTCTATGAAAAAAAAAATGTTGGGCTCTGTCACTGCTGAGCAGAACCTCTTTACACAGGGCCGACTTCTTCAAGGGCATGACCCTTGAGCAGAAACCCAAAGGATGAGAAAAAGTCAGGCAGGAGAGAAGTCAGAGAAAGAGGCTTCCAGACAGAAGGAGCAGCAAGCATGCATCTAGGATGGACGCAGGCTTGGTGAAACCAAGGAACACACGTGATTGCCACGTAGCCAGAGCATCTTAAGCAAGGAGATTAGGAGTGTGATCTGAGGATGAAGAAGACGCAGCAGCTAAGTCATACAGGGGCTCTCCTGAGGCTTTTATCCTAAGAGCAATAGGAAGCCCTGGCAAGGTTTCAAGCATTAGAGTGCTGTGATCTGATCAAAGTTCACCACTCTGACTCTGTTACACTTTATTAATAATCATCATCATTACTGATTTTTACTATATACTTCCTACATGTCAGATATTGGCTTAAGCTTATATTAACATCTTTAATTCTTACAACACTCCTAAGAAACTATTCTTACCTGAGACACAGAGAGGTTAAGCAAGTTGCCCAAGGTCACAAAGCTGATAAACAGTAGAAATGAAATCCCAACCTTTGAAATTTGACTCCAGTAACCATCTATTCAGTGAAGACATAAAGTCAGTAAAAATATTTGGATATAAATCTGTTTGGATGAAGTTTTTCATTTGTTTATTTTACAAAGACTTGTTGAACTGGGGCTTTCTGGACAATAAAGACTGTTGTCTTATAGTTGTGAAAGGTTTCCTGTGTGTTAACACCTGCTTTGTTTTGTTTTTCAATGTTTACTTATATATCTACTTGCCTTCTCTGCCCCCTTTATTTTTTTCATGCTATTGCTGTTGGTTTATTTTTATTTATTTATTTTTAGGCCATGCCATGTGGCACGAGGGAGCTCAGTTCCCTGGACCAGGCACTGAACTTGTGCCCACTGCACTGAGAGGGCAGAATCTTAAACACTGTACCATCAGGAAAGTCCCTCATTAGCACAGTGTTTTTATATATAGCTACTACATCGTCAACCTGCTTATTTAACTTCTATGCAGAGTACATAATGAGAAATGCTGGGCTGGAAGAAGCACAAGCTGGAATCAAGATTGCTGGGGGAAATATCAATAACCTCAGATACGCAGATGACACCACCCTTATGGCAGAAACTGAAGAGGAACTAAAGGGACTCTTGATGAAAGTGAAAGAGGAGAGTGAAAAAGTTGGCTTAAAGCTTAACATTCAGAAAACTAAGATCATGGCATCTGGTCCCATCACTTCATGGGAAATAGATGGGGAGACAGTGGAAACAGTGTCAGACTTTATTTTGGGAGGCTCCAAAATCATTGCAGATGGTGATTACAGCCATGAAATTAAAAGATGCTTTCTCCTTAGAAGCAAAGTTATGACCAACCTAGATAGCATATTAAAAAGCAGAGACATTACTTTGCCAACAAAGGTCCATCTAGTCAAGGCTATGGTTTTTCCAGTGGTCGTGTATGGATGTGAGAGTTGGGACTGTGAAGAAACCGGGTGCTGAAAAATTGATGCTTTTGAACTGTGGTGTTGGAGAAGACTCTTGAGAGTCCCTTGGACTGCAAGGAGATCCAACCAGTCCATCCTAAAGGAGATCAGTCCTGGGTGTTCATTGGAAGGACTGATGCTGAAGCTGAAACTCCAATACTTTGGCCACCTCATGCGAAGAGCTGACTCATTTGAAAAGACCCTGATGCTGGGAGGGATTGAGGGCAGGAGGAGAAGGGGATGACAGAGGATGAGATGGCTGGATGGCATCACCGACTCGACGGACATGAGTTTGAGTAAACTCTGGGAGTTGGTGATGGACAGGGAGGCCTGGAGTGCTGCGATTCATGGGGTCGCAAAGAGTCGGACACGACTGAGCGAATGAACTGAACTGAACTGAACTGAACTGAACTGTTATTGTGTTTAGTCCTCTCAGTGACATAACAGATGTACGTTGCTAGATGTTGGTGGGCAGAAAGGAAAGCTGCTTTCCACATCTGACACTTTCCTCCAGGTGGAGACAGGTCACACCGCCGGTTTCTCTTTCCAATGCCTCCTTCATTGCTCCTTGGGCAAGTCTAGAGACTGTTATGAGCAAGTTAAAAGGAGAAACTAGCCAGCTTAGCTCATGCACTGCCTCTTCTCTTCTTGAGAGCAGGCTGCCAGCAGATAACTGGAGGTCTGGATTGTTCTTGGACCCAGGGATCTCGGCAGTGGAGGCTGAGAAGACTGCCAGACCCCGGAGTCTGGTGACCAGAGAACTGAGCCCGACTCATTCCCTGGATCTGGGTTAGAAGCTTCAATGACCAGCTCTACATGCTGAGCCCTGCAGTCCCCCTGCACTGATGCAGGGCCAGGGGGATGTTCTGACTTTTCTATCCCAATGTAAATTTCTTTTCTTCATTCCTCAGCTTGTTTAGAACTCAGGGAAGACAGGCATTGCATCCTCTGACTTGCCAATTCCAACTCTAGGCACATAATGGTGATCTAGAAATTTGGGAGTCACTTCTAATCTTCAGAGAGCTTCAAGGACCCCCATCAAGTCACACAACTCACCAGGGACAACTGACATCAAGCCCATATCTGTCCTCTGTGCCTCAGGGACTTAGTAAACCAATGAAGCAATGAATACACATAGAGCTCTTGGGTCTTCCCACGTGGCACAGTGGTAAAGAATCCACCTGCCAATGGAGGAGACGCAGGAGATGCAGGTCCGATCCCCGAGTTAGGAAGATGCCCTGGAGGAAAAGGTGGCAACCACTCCAGAATTCTTGCCTGGGAAACCCCATGGGCAGAAGAGCCTGGCAGCAAAGCGTCTGACACAACTGAACACACACACTCTATAGCTCTTGGCTTCTCCGAGACTCATGGGTGCCCACCACAATGGCACACATTTCATAAGATTTCTTAGATGGAGAGCACTCCTGGCTCAACCCCAAGGGTTTCCTCAAGGCAGAAGCCCCTCTGGCTCGACTTTGAAACACAACTCCTCCAGCTTTTCTAGCCCAGAGCCCTAATCGCTCCAGGCATCGCAAGCACAGTGCCGAAATCACCATCAATAATTCAAGTAGCCGGAGAAGCCGAGTGTCTGCTCTTTCACAGAACACTGCCCGTTCTGCTGCACATATCTCTTTAACCCTCTGCAGTCTTGTCAAGGCAACTGTTTTCCTCATCAGGTGCGAAGCAGACAGTCTTAAACCTGGAATAGCATTTTCTCTCTCGCCAGAAAGAAGTAAAATAAACACTGTCAGTGGTAGATGGCATCAGATCACACTGGAATATTATTATCCAAAGGGCAGAAGGTAGAGCCAAATGTCACAATACCGGGAGGAAAGATTGCTTTTCGGATGTGGACATCTGTGGTCTCCCCTGATACCTTATATGCTGCCAAATGCTTGATTGCGCTAGAGAAGATCACGGCCTTAGGAGAATCTTTTTTGGCTTCATTTCTTGACATTGTTTTTTTTTTTTTTTTCCTTGTTCTCTTTTGTAAGAGAAAAAAATGAAAAACAAGTTCTAATTTTTAAAAACAAAACTAATCTTTGGATATTCGTTAAAATAGTTGCATTTACTATGAATAAGAAGGGGCTGTCTGAAATGTTGTCTAATTACATTTTATACACTTTTATTGGGAGAATGAAGTGAAGCAAAAGAATATAGGGGTAGGGGATTAAGAGGTACAAACAACTATGCATAAAATAAGCTACAAGGATACATTGTAAAACATGGAGGATATAGCCAAAATTTTATAACTATAAATGGAGTCTGACCTTTAAATATTGTGATTCACTATATTGTACACTTATAACATATAATATTGTACATCAGAGATACTTTAATTAAAAGAAAAGATTCAGATTAAAATGATAATCTATTTCTAGAATAATAAAAGCAAAACAACTGCATGTACATGGTTTTGATGGGCATCTAACCACCTCTCTTCCATATAGATCGTGTAATGATACTTTACTCCGTACAACCTGTAATGAGTCTGAATTCTACAGGGTAAAATATTGAAGTCATGGTTCACAATGCCTTGAATCTTCTCAAATGTTTTCTGTATCTCGCCCATCCTGGACAAAAATCCCAATTACTGACCAGTCTTCAGAATAAATTATATAGGACTTTTACAAAATCTGACTTCAATATAACACTGAACACCCAACTTCCAAAATATGTCTCCCCGTCTCCTTACCCTTCCCTACTTGATGTTCCTGAAGCAGCAGATGTGTCCACAGTCAGGATGTGTCTGGCTCCCGGGCATCTTCACTCACACACCTGGACAGAACACCTGAGGCTCCGTGGGTCTCTCTCTCTCTGTCTCTCCGTGTGTCTCTTTCTCCCTCTCTGATGCTCTGGTCTCTCTACAAGGTCGCTAAGCTTGTCATTTGGTTCTTCCCAACCTGGCCTCAGATGTCACACGGCTTCACTTCTGCCACCTTCTATTAGCCAAGGGATGCCCCTAGCCTGCCTAGGTTTAGGGGAGGGACAGAGACGCTCCCTCTTAATGGATGATGTGTCCAAAAATGTGTGGGCATGTTTAAAAGCCACCACGTACAATCACCCATTGACTGACCACCCTCTGTGCCAAAAAGCCGCACATAACCCAGTAATGATCTTTTTTTTTGAGATTTTTATTTTATATTAGATGAGAGTTGGTTTGGCTCAATGGTAAAGAATCCACCTGCCAATGCAGGAGATGCAGGTTCACAGGTTCAAACCCTGGCTCGGCAAGATCCCCTGCAGAGGGAAATGGCAACCCCACTCCAGTATTCTTGCTTGGAAAATTCCATGAACAGAGGAGCCTGGCAGGCTACAGTCCATGGGGCCGAAAAGCGTTAGACATGACTGAGTGACTAAGCACACACATGTCTAGTCCTTGAATGCCTGAATGAATGAACATTGGATTTCAAATCCTTTAAACATTCTATACTGTCTAACACATTTTAAATAGCACAGACTTTTCTCCTGGACGCTAGACCCTGTTTTTATATTTTCAATTGCTGGCCTGGATTATTTATTTATACAAGTATGTCTCCAACTTGGACCTATTCTAGAGTACCATCCAGAGCCTTCTGCCAGGAGCTAAGGAGAGCAGTGGACAAGCCCAGCACAGTCCCTGTCATCAGAGAGTGTATATTGTAAAAAGGGAAGACAACATAAAGAGACAATATCACAGGTTAACGAATTATAGATGTGGCAAACATCACAAAGGGTAATCTTGGGGTTGTGATCGAAATAGAATTTTTTCCTTCCACGATGACACTGTTCCCAGGAGTTTCATTATGACTTAGGGAGGAGCTGGTGTCCCAGGCTGGCCCAGTTGAATCATCTCTGCTAACAACACCAGCTTCCAGGCAACTGAAGGTGACCAGATCCCTTGGGAACAAGGTTGGCAGCACTGTCTGTGGGTGTCTGTTCTGTGGTTATTAGATTGTGATTACAGTGTTGGGGTGAATCAATGGCATTGATCACTGGTCAGAGCACAATTTCTCAACCGTGGCTCTAGTGACATTTGGGGAGGATTATTCTTTGTTGTGGGCTCCCCAGGTAGTTCAGTGGGTAAAGAATCCACCTGCAATGCAGGAGATGCAGGTTTAGTCCCTGGGTCAGGAAGATCCCCTGGAGGTGGGCATGGCGGTCCACCCCAGTATTCTTGCCTGGAGAATCCCATGGACAGAGGAGCCTGGCGGGCTACAGTCCATGGGGCCACAAAGAGTCAGACGTGACTGCAGCGATTGAGCGCATTCTTTGCTGTAGAGGCTGTCCTGTGTACTGGAGGACGTTCAGGACTCCCTACACCTCGAGAATCTGTGCCAATAGCAGCACCCACCAGGGCTGATGATCAGAAATGTCTGCTGTTGCTGCCAGATGTCCTCTGGTGGACTCAGCATACTAGGCTTAGAGACAAACAGATACTGGGGTAAACCTAAGGACTTCTGCTTCCTACCTGTGAGGACTTGGAAAAGTCACTTAACCTGCCAAGGCTCAGGAAGAGCATCCATGAAATGGGCATATGCATAATGATCTCCTTACAAGGTTTCCATAAGAACTTTAATAGCTCTTCCTAACATTTATTAAGTATTCATGATAAGCCTGGCACACTATTAAGAGGTTCCGCACATTAATTCGTAGAACCCCACAGAAACCTCCTATGGTCACTCTGATATTTTTTATCTCTATATCCCACACAAGGAAAGTGAGAGACTGTAGCCCTCTGGTCCGTGCTCTGCGAAGTGCTTTATAGAGATGACACGCTATTTTTAGCCACAATATGCACCATTACCAGCCTTATCCCAGAGGACCATTACTTGCCTGACAGATCCATCCACCAGAGTTATAAAAGGATTTCTGAGAGATCAAGTAAAATGCAGGTTCATGGGAAAGTTAAAAATTTTGGAATATGTTCTCTGTTCTTGGCACCATCTCAAGTGTTGGGAGTCTAGAGATGAACAAAGCCCATGCCCTGTGCTCAAGCCTGCCGAAGTTTCCTCTGACCTCTAAATAGACGGCTCACGCTCTCTCCACCGCACCACAGACATCCCATGGGAGCTTGGACACCAGCAGGATCCCGTGTCCTGAAGCTGGTGGGTCAAGAGGAATCAGAGAACACGCCCGACCACCCAGTGACAACCTGGCAGTCCAGTCTTGAAATAGCCTTAGAAGAGGGACTGGATCAAGTAGATCAGCTCATGAAGACGTTACAGCCCCTGGGGAGGAAGGGACGCCTTCATCAGGCATGAGCCATGTGACTTGGAAAGTGAAATACTTTTGAGTCAGTTTTGTCATCAACAAAATCATGACAATGGTACTAATTTATCCAGATGCCATAGAGATTGAGCAGGATCAAATCAGACAGTGCATGTATCAGAGGACAACAATGAATCCTCACAGTTTCAGCTACTATTATCATTACCATAAAGTACAGAGTAGGTCTGAAAGCCTGGTAGTTTTCTTGTCCAGTACCCTTCTCTAATGCTTCTGATCTCTCTCCTATGCCCTGAGGATAATGTTATTGTAAACACTGACCTAATAAAGTTGCACAGAAACCTCGTTTCATACATCGAAGCAAAGTAAAGCAAAACAAAGTCCAAAAAAGCAAAGCAATTCTCTTTCATGTTTTGCAAGTTCCGCTGGGATTTCCTTTCTCAAGGAAGATATTCTATTTCTATTCCAGGAAATAAAGATATTGAAAATAAGAAAGTTCCCCTTAAGATTCTCTATTCAGTAGCTCAGCAGTTTTGCCTTTTTATTTTCTCATTTTCCCATATATCACCTGACTTAGATTCACTCTCCTGTGTTCTCTTGCCAAGAATATGTTGAGTACATTTAAAGAGGGGAAAACAACCACTCAAATCAAAGCATTCAAATCTAATAAACATTGGGTCTCCTATTTACTTATGCAGCAAATAATCATTGTCTACCTACTACGTGTTGGGTATGTTCTGGGCACTCAGAAAACACAGCTTGTTTTTCTAAAGTCTCCACTCTCATGGAGCTCCTACTTGAGTCGGGGAGGGACTCAAGCAAACAAATAAGCAATATGATTTCAACTAGTAGAATACTGGAGTGGGCAGCTATTCCTTTCTCCAGGGGATCTTCCCCATCCAGGAATTAAACCCAGGGACCTACATCAGAGGCAGATTCTTTACCGTCTGAGCTACTATGTATACGCATGCATGCTCAGTCATGTCTGACTCTTTGCAACCGCATGAACTGTAGACCACCAGGCTCTTCTGTTCATGGAATTCTCCAGGCAAGAAGACTGGAGTGGGTTGCCCTTCCCTTCTCCAGGGGATCTTCCCCACCCAGGGATCAAGCCCGGGTCTCCTGCATTGCAGGCAGATTCTTTACCACCTGAGCCACTGTGTGCTAGCCTGCATGCTCAGTGGTGTCTGAGTGTGACCCCATGGACTGTAGCTCACCAGGCCTCTCTGTTCATGGGATTCTCCAGGCAAGAATCCTAGAGTGGGTTGCCATTTCCTCCCCCATGGGATCTTCCAGACTTGGAGACTGAATGAACCCATGTCTCCTGCAATGGTAGGCGGATTTTTTTTACCACTGAGCCGCCTGGGATGAGCCACTAGGGAAGCCCAATACTTAAGGCTATTCATACCAGAAGTATTAATGGCAGAGGCTGATGGGAAGAGGGTAGTGCTGCCTAAGGCAGGGAGAGAATGGGAAAGCCTTTTCTGCAGAAGTGGTCTTTAAGTTCAACTTAATGACCTCAGAAAGCAAGCCATAGGAGGGACTTCCCTGGAGGTCGAGTGTCTAAGACTCCGAGCTCCCAATGAACGAGGTTTGAACCCTTGTCCAGGAACTAGATCCCAAGCCCACAACTAAAGATCCTGCAAGCGGAGACAAAGATAGAAGATCCTGAGTCCTGCTATTGATACCCAGTGCAGCCAAAAAAACCAAGCCATGGAAGCTCTGGGAAGGGCAGTTCATGTGGAGAGAAAGCAGTGAAGCCCCCAGTGTTAGAACCCTTTGGGGATCTCTGAAGAACAGCAATCCTTAGATTGCGCAAGAATGAGAAAGAATACAGTGGTAGGTGATGATCCTGGAGAGGGGCAAGGGCAGGTCACACAGCACCTCCTAGGCCATGGTAAGAATCTCTTTTATCCTAAGAGAGATGAATGGAAAATTTAAGAGGAACCAGGGGACTTCCCTGGTGGTCCAGTGGTTAAGGCTCTGCCCTCCCGCTTCAGGGGGTCCAATCCATGGTTGCGGAACTGCATACTGTGTGGCACGCACCCCCCAAAAATGGAAAAAGATAAAAGCAAAAAAAAAAAAAGAAGAGGAACCATAGAAGGTGCTCGGGAACAGCTTTACATTGTAAACAATCAGACGGGCTGATGTACAGAGGAGGAGTAAGCGTGGTGTGGACAGGTCAGGTGCTAGGAGCCAGAGATAAGTGCCAGGCAAGGCTTGCAAAGAAGATGTGCCCACATTTGGGATGACTGGGGTCAGAAGATTCACAGCCAGACTAGAGGTGAGAGAAAATGAAGGCAGAGCAGTTTTGTCTGAGCCGTTGCTTGGACAGTGACACCGTTTCCTGAGATGAGGGAGATTAGAGGAAGAATGGGTTTCAGAGAGCGGGGATGCAACCTGCAGCTCAAGATGTCTGTTTTGAACAGACGACGTGAGAAGAAAACCGACCAAACACCCCAGAGAGCTGGCAGGAGTCACTGGGCTTGTCCGTACGGGGCTCAGTGGAGATGCCCAAGCTCTCGCATCTGCTGACTCACTGACTAAGTGAGCTTTCATTAGCAGTAAGCACGTGACGTTCAGCTGGAAGAGCACAACGTAGGCCTCTGGAAAAGAAAGATAAAGACACGTCCCCTGCCCGCAGCGTGTCCACAGTGGAGAAAAGACACTGACTTTTATGAAAGAGGAGCAGAAGAGAATGAATTTTTTAAAGAGAAGTAAAAATGTATGTGTCTTGGAGAAAATCAGCAGGAAGTGAGAGACAAAGGGGACATTTTTCCCGGAGTTGAGAGCTGATGAAAGCTGAATTGGGTGTTACATGAAGAACTGGAGCTCCTCAGTTGCGAAAGAAGAGGCAGATGAAAGAGAATGCCTTAAAGTGATAAAGATATGACGTATGGATGCCAGCAAGCCCCAGACCTGCAGGATGGGCTGGTGACCTGACCTCAGGAGAGTCGACAGTGCAGATAAAAGTCTGAAGTCAGTCTGGGGGAGAATGATCTCTTGTTCAAGCACACAAGTGGTTTTGTTCTACTCTGACCTTCAACTAATTAGATGAGACCCACCCACATTATGGAGAGCTATGGTAAGAGCGTGAGCCAACCTAACACTCTGCAGAGGAGCAGAAAGTCCTGGCTGGAGCTGAGAAAACACATCATCAATACTTGGATATTGGAACAACCATGCAGGGGCATAGGTAGTATTTAAAAGCCTAAATATAAATAGCATTTAAAATAGTCAACAATAAATAGATAGCAAAGAATTCTGGTTCAGAAACTGTGTTTGGGGGGAATGTAAACAGGAGATGCTACGAAAGGTGGATGAGAAAGTGAAGAGGGAGGAAGAAGGAGGTGCCAGAAGAGGTCACAACTACAATATTGTTCATGTTACAATTACCTGAATGACACCTGGGGGGCAATGTGATGTGATGAAGAAAAGCGCACTGAATGTGAAGGCAGAGAACTTGAACTTGAGGCTTGGTTCTGACAACAAGCAGTCATAACCTTCAGTAAATCATGTCTCCTTTCTGGGATCCAAAGTCTTGCTTTCTCACAGAAGGGAGTCAGGGCGTGTGCGCACACACACACACACAACAGAAGCGTCTCTCCCTGCACTAACATTTAGTGGCTTGATGCAAATTAAAAATAAACAAGCAGCCATTTTAAATATCTGCCACCTGCAGTCCAGGTAAAGCATCAGATTGCAAAAGCAAGAAGACTCAAAAATGGACTGGAGGCTGTAAATGAGACATGTCCACCCACAATCAACTCCACGTGGCCTGAGGGATGCAGGCACCTCGGAGCCAGAATGAATGTTCTCCTTTAAGAACACCTGTGGGGACCTCCGTCTCCGCTTATAATCATGTCCATTAATTTATTCAAGCTGCTTGCACTATTCTTTTCCTATTGTCCGGAATCCATCAAATTATTCTGCCCTCTCACAAGAACTGCTGATAGCAATTGATCGATTACTTTGTTTACAGAGCTTTGCAGTGTCCCAGCTTTAAAATAAAATTAAAATGGAAAAAAAAAAAAGTCCTAAAACAACCCTGCAGCAATCGGGAAATTAATCGTATGCTGGTTTCCAAAACATGCTTGAGGCTGAGATTAAAAAACATCAGCAACCACTGCCCCCCTCAAAGGATCATAGCATGTAAGGGCCTCCGCTCACCACCAGAAAATAAATCTGGAGTTTCCAGTGGAAACTAAGCAAACCCATTTCTTCATGGCCACTCCGGGAAACACTTCCCACGCCACTCAGCTTCAACACTGGTGGGGACCTGTGGGTTGTGGCTGCACAGAACAGAGCAATTTGGAAGCCGTTTTGATAAATGATACCTCCTTTTCAGAGACAGCTGGACACACAGGTGTTGTCACTTCTGAGTGCATCTAAATTGTCCGGCTTGGTTTAGGTGTCATTTAAGTTCTAGGGATGTTCTGTTTGATTCTGAAACAGGGAGCCACTTAAAATGTAGGTCTGCAATTTAAGGGGGAACACCCCCCTCCCTGACTAAATCCACATTCCATTCAAGTAAGAGCTCTATTGCCCTAGATGACATGGTCAATAAATTGATGTGACTAATAGGAAAACACAGAACTTAGCAGGGCTCCTCCTGACAATGGCTGGTTGTCAGTCTTCCAGTCTGAGCAGGACCAAGGCAATAAACCTAGGACATCACTTTGTGGACAAAGGTACATGTATTCAAAGCTATGATTTATCCAGTGGTCATGTACAGATATGAGAGTTGGACCCTAAAGAAGGCTGAGCACTGAAGAATTGGTGCTTTTGAACTGTGGTGCTAAAGAAGACTCTTGAGAGTCTCCTGGACAGCAAGGAGATCGAACCAGTCAATCCTAAAGGAAATCAATCCTGAATATTCATTGAAAGGGCTGATGATGAAGCTGAAGCTCCAACACTTTGGCCACTTGATGTGAAGAGTCAACTCTTTGGAAAAGACTCAGATGCTGGGAAAGATTGAGGGCAGGAGGAGAAGGGGGAAACAGAGGATGAAATGGTTGGATGGCACCACCGACTCAATAGACAAGAGTTTGAGCTAGCTCCGGGAGATAGTACAGGACAGGGGAGCCTGGCGTGCTGCCGTCCATGGGGTCAGGATGTGTTGGACACGACTGAGCGATTGAACAGCAAGGCAGGAAGGAAAGCTGGTACCACAGGTACTGTCTGTTACTCAGTGCCGGCCTCTGATGCCTGGTCAGGCCCTTCAGGACAGAAAGCATCGCTCAGGCAGTGGGGCCCTCAGCAGGTTTGAACTCACAGAGAGTGTGGGTCCATATCCCCATTCCACCACCCAGTGGCTTTGGAGCTCCCCGCAAGGTACTTAACTTCTCTGCATTGTAATTTTCTCATCTCTAAAATGAAGGAAACAAAACACTTCACGTTCCCATAGTGCTCATTTCCAAAGCCCCAGCACATTCCATCTTGTTCTTCAAGTATCCATTCACTTCTTGTCACTATGATGTTAAATGCACAAGTGCCCTCAAAAATTAACATCTTATGAATTAGGAAAGCTTAGAGAAATTAGCAGAGTCTGCCAGAATCCAACAGTCAGCTTGTATCAGAGTCTGACTAGAACTCAGGGTATCTAATATTAATATCAATTTTAATATTAATAATTATAATAACAGATATGAATTGAGAGCAGCATTTCAAACTTAATTATACAGTTAATTAGTTTCGAATAAGTCGTCCATCAAGTTGTTCAAAATCAAATGTATAAAAGTATTACAGTGAAAAATCTCTATTCCATGTCCCCCTTTTCCCAACAAGTGACCCTAATTAATACAGTGTCTTAGCTTTTTTCCAGAGTTTCCCTATGCATAAAAAAGCAAATGAAAATATATTCTTGATTTTTTCAACTTTCCACAAAAAGATGCAATGCTACATAACTTGCTTTCTCAAATGTACCACTGTATTTTAGAGATATTTCCACATGGACATTTTCTCATCCTCTTTTATAGCAACTTAGAATTTGGTTGTATGAAACTATCATGATTAATTGTTTTACAACAGTGTTGTACAACATAACAATGTTGCAGTGAATACTCCTATGTGTAAATTATCTTGCACAGAAGTAAGTAATGCTATAAGATAAATTCCCAGAAGTAGAATTTCTGGAAGAAACAGCATATGAATTTATGAAGAACCCCTTCGTATGGGGTTCTGCATTTCTACAATTTCTACAAGCAATACATGAAAGCATCTGTTTGCCCATGGTTTTGCCAAAGAGTACATTAACTTACCTTTTCCATCCTTGACAAAATGGTGAGTAAAAATAGTAAGTGTAATTTTAACTCCCATGTGTCTCACTGTAAGTAACACTAAAGCATCTTTTCATGTTTAAGAACCTTTTTATGCAAACTCTCTATTCATGTCCTCTGCATGGTAAGGGTTCTTCATTTTACTCTATAAAATGAAGATTTTCCCTTAGTTTCTAATTTACCTTCTTTTTCTTTTTGACAATGTAAAGTCTTCACAAGACCTCGTCTCATCTCATTCAAACTTGACTCTGGGTGCCAGCTTGGAAATCCGAGTTTGGTTCTATTTATGGACTGAGACGGGGCATGGGGTTTCTGAGTCATTTTCCTATGATGAGTGATTTTCCTGTAACTTAAATCCTAATTCTCCTCTGTTGCTTTGACTTCTCTGATCTCCATAACTCTGGCTATCTGGGGAGCCTCAGGTAGGAAACATTCACTTGAGATTCAGACTTAAATCTAGCCCCTCCCGTGCTCCACCTGCAGGATGAAGATCCCGGCCAGTGGATGAGGAGGGGGTCCCACTGCCTTTCTGATCCTGCCCTCAGTCTCCTCCAGTTTCTTCTCAACACCAAAGGCAGATACCATTCTGAGAAAACCATCTAAATGCACCCATTTCATTTTGAGTGCATTTGACCAGGTCCTACTGCTTTTCTCAGCTCTCTGACCATACCTCTTGTTTTCTTCTCATTTTATTCAGCCACATTGGCCCTCTTACTATTTCTCAAACTCTACAAGTACACTTCTCTCTTAGAGGCTCAGCAATTGCTACTCTGGGATTCCCAGGTGGCTCAGTGGTAAAGAATCTGCCTGCCAAGCAGGAGACATGGGTTCAATCCCAGGTCTCAAAGACCCCCTGGAAAAGGAAATGACAACCTACTCCAGTATTCTTGCCTGGGAAATTCCATGGACAGAGGAACCTGGCGGGCTGTACTGTCCATGGGGTCACCAAAGAAGTCAGACGCAAATCAGCGACTAAACACCAACAAGTTGCTTCTCTTCCAAATGCTGCCTTTTCAATGAGGCTTCCCAAGAATATATTATTTACAGTTACAGTCCCTCTGTATCCCGGCCCTTCTCCCTGCTGTAAGTTTCTCTGACACTCAGCATCTAATCACACACCTATACATGCAGGCGTACACACAGTTATTTAATTTTAATGATTGTCCTTCTCCCCACTATAAATTCCATGAAGGCAGAGATTCTGTATGTCTTGTTTACTACTGTTTCCCTAGTGTCTCAAATGATGTCTGTCATAGATTAGACACTTAATAAATAATTGTTGAAAGAATGGATGAAAAACATGCCAACCAGGAGGGCTTATCTAAATATTAAAGATTATTCTGGCAGATCCCATAAGTTGGGCAGATAAGGAACTAATTAAATGAAGCTTGGGTGGTCAGATTTTTGAGTTGTGAATGACATATTTGAAAGTGCTGTAATAGCATGATTGTTTAGAGAAAAGTTTCACTTCTCTTTCTTTGTCAGAAGAGAAAACCATAATCCTCTTACCTTAAAGAAATATTTCTAGCCGAGGACAAGAGATCCTTCGAAATGAGAAATACTGAAAATTGAGAGTCCCAGAATATAGGTTATTATAGAATTACAGAATTAGGTTATCTGTGGCACCATCACTAGACTACTGGCTTTGAAGTCAAATATTTAGTCCAGAGTTTAAACCTTGGCTCTATTACTATGTGCATGAGGAAATTCACATTCTTTTTAAGTTTTAGTATGCTCATCAGTATACCATGGCAACACTACCACTTCATGAGGAATCAATGGCACAATATAGGTCCACTGTAAAGAGCTCACTACAACATAAATTGCTTCAGTAGTGACAATGATGATAAAACAGTCCAAAATCTCATTGCTACATTTGTGAAATCTGAAGCTTTTGGTAAGACTATTTAATGGAACAATTTAACCCAACCTGAGCCTATCTAGTGGCATTAACCACTGGCAAGAGCCTGGCAAGAGGCCCTTTGTAATCTTTATTCATGCTACTTGTTGTCAACATTCCTAAGCCCATGTCAAGAAGATTGCTGTGCTTAATGGCAAAGTGTTCTCCCAGGCCCCTTGGAAAATATGTGACATATTATACCCATTTGTTACTTCAAAAAAATTTTTTTAAAAAAAGAATTTCAAAATATATCTCGCTCCAAAGAGTTTAAACACATGGCTTTGAACCTGTATTTTTACAAGCAGATACAGTTGAAATAAAAAGGATTATTGTGAAGTTCAGAATTTAACATCATTGGGGCAATGTATTATTGTGGCACCTATTTCTTAGGTCTAAAATGAATGTGTCAATAGTTGATTGATGATTTCCCTTATTCCTGGAAATGAATTATTGACTATGATACAGCTCAAAATGCTACCTGTAAAAGTCTAAATACGTGGTATGGGACAGTCTCAGCAGAGACAATTTTAACCTAAAAAGTGTGACTAGTGAATTGGGACACAAACTAAGAATGAGCATTTGGATTTCCTGAATAAGTCTCTAATATTTTGGTAGAAGTTAGTCATTTTATTAAAGTCTTCTTTTTTAAAATATGTATCTATGTATTTAATTTATTTACTTACTTGGCTGCACCAGGTCTTATTTTCAGCATGTGGGATCTTTAGCTGCAGTATATGGGGTCTAGGTACCCACCAAGGATGGAATCTGGGCCCCACACTTTGGGAGTGTGGAGTCTCAGCCACTAAGACACCTGGGAAGTCCCTGTTAAAACCTTCTTCGGTGATCAGTTCATCCATTTCACCAGTCTTTCTGCTCATTAATTATCATCTTCTATATCCAAATGCAGGACTGGACTGGACTTTCAGAGGTCAAGAATCTGAGCCTCAGAAAGGGAGATGAAATCAGATGTGTCAAAAATGATCAGCATTCAAAGACTCAATAGGTGAGTTCTTTTGTTTGCTGGAGGCACTGAGAACCTAATTTGCAATATAAAATAATATGACAGACAGCATGGGGCAATTAAGTGAGCTCAGAAAGCAGAAAGTCTTTATTTGAATGAACGTGGTTGGAGTCCGGATGACGTGAAAATCCAGGAAGTAGGATTTTTGGAGGGAAAGTATAATAGTCAGATGTTCTTGTTGTTTAGTAGCTAAGTCATGTCTGACTCTTTGTAATCCCATGAACTGTAGCTCACCAGGCTCCTCTGTCCATGGGATTTTCCAGGGAAGAATCCTGGAGTGGGTTGCTATTCCCTTCTCCAGGGGATCTCCACCTAGGGATTGAACTCACATATCCTGCTTGGCAGGCAGATACTTTATGGCTGAGCCCCTGGGGAAGTCAATATTCAGATGGGTGATAGTGAATCTCAGAATATCAGTTGAGCTGAAAACCTTGAGACAGCAGCAACTTGAGTCAGGATCGAGGGATTAGTTTGGAAAGAAAAGCCTCCTGATACAAAAAAATCCAGGAGGTTTAGGAGGGTCTCACTCTGGTGATTTAAGGTTTAAGGAGACATCAGTGTTGCAGAACAAAAGAGCAAGTCCTAAGGAAATTGATTTTTAGATCACAGAAATGTAAACAAAGATTTTATTTTGAGATAGGAAATTCTTAGTTATCCAGCTGGAGAAGACTCTTGAGAGTCTCTTTGACAGCAAGGAGATTAAACCAGTCAATCCTAAGGGAAATAAATTCTGATGATTCATTGGGAGGATTAATGCTGAAGCTGAAGCTCCAATACTTTGGCCACCTGATGTGAAGAGTCAATCATTGGAAAATACCCTGATGCTGGGAAAGACCGAGGACAGGAAGAGAAGGGGGTGACCGAGGATGAGATTGTTGGATGGCATCACCAACTCAATGGATGTGAGTTTGGACGAGCTCTGGGAGATAGTGAAGGACAGGGAAGTCTGGGGAGCTGCAGTCCATGGGGTCTCAAAGAGTTGGACACAACTGAGCGACTGAACAACAACGAGAAGAAAACTTTCCTTTCCCTGGGGTTGGGACAGAGTGGAGGCAGCCAGCCTTGGAGACTTGTCATGCCCAGGGAAAACCCTTTGAGTTCCACCCTCTTAGTTTTTAGGAAAGCGAGCTAGCTAACACTGCTCACTGCCACAACTGGTCTCTTGCTCACAGCATCGTCCCCTCCACTAAGAAGACTTTCTGCCTGCCCAGGACATACATGTGGCCCCATTCCCTTGACCTCCAGTTACAGCTTGCACACTCAGTGATGGGATGTTTTTTAATTAGTTTCCGGAACATACTATGCAGACCCTGAGGGCAGGGGCCAGGTTACATCTTCAGAGGTCCAAGGAATTTGCCTGCAGAGAACATGCTCCCCCTAAATTGAGCATCTCCTAAAGCCAGTGGAGAGTGGCAGCTGGCATATGTCTATTTTCATGTCTGTATCAGAAGACACTGACTTTTTCTCCCACCCAGTTTCATCTGCTGATGAGTAATCCATTCGACCTGAAGAAAAATATTTTATTATTAGGAATTTGATTAACTCTTGGCTCCGTGGGTGTGTGGACACTGTGTACCTGATATTAAGGTTAGAATATCAGCGTTGGAACTAATTTAATTTTGATGTTTCATTTTTCTCTACTTTTTCTCCTGGGTAAAGTGTCAACAAATTGAAAATTAATTCTGCTGCTAAAATTATCCAAGGTAATGCAACAGATTTGTTTGCAGGAAAGAGACAGGGGATCACCTGATTCTGCAACAAGGCTGATTGGACCAACGTCATGATGTGCTATTACTATTTTTAAAATCGAGTTCTGTGCGTTAGGTTTAATGCAGTCAATGCTGCTATTTGTCAAGAGGAAGAGGCTGAATTGCTCAGATTTCTGGCTAATAAGAGCTTCTCTGTCCTAGGGCAAGTGCTGAAGAAAGAATGCCTTTGTAGTGTGGGGAATCTGATTTATATGGATAAGGGCTCCATACATGTGGATGAAAAGAAGGAAGACAAGGGGGCTGGGGGAGGCGAGAAAGGACAGAGATAAAAGCCAATTATTCAGTATCTGTATGTGTCAAATATCTTACATTTTATTAAAACTTATTTAGTTCTCACCATAAACTTTGGGATGGCTACTGAAAGACAAAGAAACAGAGGCACAGAATTAGCATGTAAGTTGCCCGAAGTCAAGCCCATGTCCATATCACTTTATCCAATATAACTGAGCAGCGGTTAAGAGCAGTTAACCGACTCAGAGCCAAATCCAAGACAGGAAGTTGAGTCAGCCAACATGTCTCTTTGAGCCTTAGTTTCTTTGTACGTAATACGGGATGGAGAAGAACTACGTCCCACGGATGTCTGGAGGAATCAGTGCAATGAGGCTCATCATGCTCTAAGCACAAGGGGATTGCTCGGTACACAGTCCTCCCAAGTTGGGATGGTGTCGGAGCTGCTTGGGATGCTATGTTTAGGACTGTTGCCTTGTTGTGCCCTCCCAACTTCAATCACCCTAGGACCGGCGTCGGGTACGGATGAAGCATGAATGATGCCTTGACATAAAGCCCGACAGTAGGACTGCTTACGGCCGCTGTTCCTGTGGGTGGAAGATGAGGGGAAGCAGACTTGGCCTCAGCTGACAATAATAAATCACATCTTAAAAGCACCCGACAGGGCAAGGACCATAATTGCTTCCTTTGTTTTTCATGAATGTTCGTGATGGCTTGGAAAGATCCCCAGATCATAGAGGGACCATCTGAAGTAAAATATCACTAGCCTCGTCTCTTTTATTAAATAAAAGACAAAATATTTGAAGGGCTCGATTCTCACATTTTAAGACCTTACAAATCCCTGTCTCCCTGTGCTCCACTCTGTGCCCTCACCCTCGTGTATGACGAAAAGAGCTGGGAGAAGGTGTCTAGAACCAAAGCAGTTCATAGCATTACGAAAAACTGACACCTTAGCATGAATACGGAAACCCCAGCCTTTTGTCCCCAAACGCTGAGGAGGCACCTACACCAGAGTCTGTCTCCAAGTGAAGCCCGTGCCCCAACCCGTCCCAGGCTAGAACGGGGACAGCCACTCTCCACCTTTTCCTCTCACCTAGCACCCCTACATCACCCCATGCGGGCCAGAGGGAAATATTCACGGTGACTTTGCAAAGATCTTCGGTCTGAATGTCTCACTTTCAGGTGTGGGGAGAGGTTAGCTCCTTGACCAGCCTGGGATAACATTCCTCCAAAAAGCCAGGGAAAGAACTGAGCCAGGGTCTGGTTGATAACTGAAAGGTCACTGGTCTCCCCTCCACACTGCATGGTTTTCACTCTACTCTGCCTCAGATGGCCTTGCATTTCTTCATATCGTGTTAATATCCTAACACAAATAATATTAATAAGGGTAATAAGTGTTACCAAGAGAATAACACATACTAAATACGCTCCAGGCACCGTTCTAAATGCCTTATATGTAGTAACCAATTTCCACTTCAAAACAAAGTGATCATATGAGTAGTACATCCATTTTGCAGGTAAAATAACTGAGTCACAGAAAAGTGAAAACACTTAGGTTGGCTCACAGAACCCATGATCTCAGAGTCTGGAGAGGAGTATCTATATTTCATTTTTATTTTGGTTCGAAGTTAGCATCAGCTGAGATCAGAGTGACCCAGTCTCTGCACTTGACACGTTAAGGTAAAATCTCATGCACAGCACATCTGGCGTGGGTTGACGGGGCTAACTGGTATTTTGTCTCTTCTTAGAGAAGCAGTAGAGTCTATCAGTTAAGTGTGGGTTTGGGAGCTGGACTGGAGGGTTTGTCTCCTGAATATGCTGCTTTATTCACCCTTTGTTTCAGTTTCCTGTACTCTAAAGTGTGAGGTTATTGTGAGGATTAAATGATTGTAAGGAGCTTACAAGAGGGACTTATCCATATTAAATATTAGCACACCTTTGTTGTTATTTCACTTTTAAGAATGTAGGAGCAGGCTGAAAGTACAATCGTTGTGCAGGTAAGAACACGTGCAATCCTGCAACGGACTGCATTAATTCAGCCAGGGCAGAGGATGCTAAAACTGGAGAAGGCAGGTAGGTGTTTCATGAGATCTTGAAGATCCCTTAACTTAATATTGGATCATTTAGGAATCACTGAGGGATCATAAACAATGAAGTAATAAGATTTTTTTTTTAAAGAAAAATTGCTCTGATCATTTCCAGTTCGATGAACAGAAATGGCTTAATGCAGCATCAGTGGAGTGACAAGTTCCTCAGCGCTGGGCCTTGCATCTGGCCAGACATACATTTTCATTATTGCTGCTTCATCTAAAAGCCTGTTTTCTACAGCCTTTGGCTTTATATAATAGAAACGTGGCTGCAGTGACACAGCTCCTGACCCTCTGATCCATCTTTCTGAGATGACCCTGCTGAGGAACACTCCCTCCAATTGACAACAGGTGTGTCACAACTGCCCAAGGTCCCCTGCTGTGACAACAGTGGCCCAGGAGCTGTTCTTAGTTCCTTAGACAGCAAAAAGCACTATACAATGTACTTGATTGCTACAGCTAAATACGGGTCAATCAAAAAAAATAACAAAAATAGAAAGCTTTCCCCAAACTTTGCTTTTTAAGGAAATAAACAGGGTTTCCTAGGTGAAAGTAAAGTCACTCAGTCATGTCCGACTCTCTTTGAGACTCCATGGACTGTATAGTCCGTGGAATTTTCTAGGCCAGAATACTGGAGAGGGTGGCCTTTCCCTTCTCCAGGGGATCTCCCCAACCCAGGAATCGAACCCAGGTCTCCCGCATTGCGGGCAGATTCTTCACCAGCTGAGCCACAAGGGAAGTCCAAGAATACTGGAGTGGATATCCTATCTCTTTTCTAGGGGATCTTCCTGACCCAGGAATCGAACTGGGGTCTCCTGCATTGCAGGCAAATTCTTTACCAATTGAGCTATCAGGGAAGCCCTAGGTGGCGCAGTGGTAACAATTCCGCCTGCCAATGCAGGAGACATAAGAGATGTGGGTTCAATCCCTGGGTTGGGAAGATCTCCTGGAGAAGGAAATAGCAACCCACTCCAGTATCCTTGCCTGGGAAATGCCATGGACAGGGGAGCCTGGAGGGCTACAGTCCATGGGGTCACAAAAAAATCGGACATGACTTGGTGACTAAACAATAGCAACTGGAGGTAGGACCCAGACGGGGCATTTTATAAAGCCTGCCCTCTATTTGCACTTTGCAGGTGACCCCAAGAACCTCTGATTTAGGCCATGAATCTAAGATATTAACTGGTCTCTCCTCAAAACCTTAATGTCCTTACATTCTAATCCATCTTCTGTCACTCTGAGTAGCTGAGTCCAAGTCACTTGATACCTCACAGCCTGAGTTCGTTTCATCACCTATGAAGCAGGAATAATAGCAGTCATGTCGATTGCTATGAGACCAACCTGGATGGTCTCCATGAACAGGCTACTGCCGTGTGCATCTTAAGGTGTTATTAAACCCCACCTGCTGAGATTCCTCACTCAGCAGAAGGCCCAGAGGAAAGAATGGGGGTGATTTGAAGCAAAGAACTGCTGTTTCTAGAAATAAACACAGAAACAAGCTACTTATCTTCTGTCAAGGAAGGCCCCTACCATCTTCACAGCAAACCCTAGAAGGCCGTGGGTTCAAGCATGAGTCTGAGTACAATTCTCATGGTGCGGAGACTTTCTAATGAATCAAATGGCAGCAGGCTTCTGTGTTTTCCCCTGTAAAGTGATTCATTTCCCCTGACTCCCCAGAGTTTCTGCGCCCAAGGAAAGAAGGGCAAGGGGAGGATGGGCCTCCAGGATGGTGGGCTCTTTTGTTAGGAAGGCTGCCAGGAACGTGGCTGGCCCCTCTGCCCTCCTTCATGCTGGCTAATTGATTTAATGGAGACACTGATGGAGGTTTTCCAGCTCCACAGGGGCCCATCCACCTGATTTATGTAACGCAGGAGAAACTCGTATTTGCTCTTCCTGGTTCCCTGTAATTGCTACTGAAGGGAAGGAAGGCGTGTCGCTTTAAGAGGAGAGAGAGTCATTCATCAGCTCAACAATGGCTCTTGTTCAGGTTTCTGCTTTAATAAAAGTCCTGTTTCTTAGAGGGAAGGCTCTGGAAGACAGGTGTAGAAATAAGGTCAGCAGAGAGAAGTCATTTCTGAGTCTACCGTCTCCCTGGCTTTTATCCTCAGCCGGGGTGCATGACCCACTGGGGAAAGGAAACTGTGTCCCTCCTCACTGTTCATCTGAAGGGCCTGCTGGTGCCAGGCCGGCCAGCTCCCGCCCAGCAGCTGCATACGGCTGTCAGGAAGGTCCCCGGGGCAAGTCTCTGCACTGCTGACATTTGGGGTCCGATGCGCCTTTGTGGGACGGAGCTGTCCTGGGCACGGCAAGACCTCAAGAGACCTCTGACGTGTGTGTGCTCAGTCACTAAACCATGTCTGACTCTTCACAACCCCGTGGACTGTAGCCCGCCAGGCTCCTTTGTCCATGGAAGTTTCCAAGCAAGAAAGCTGGAGTGGGTTTCCATTTCCTTCTCTAGAAGATCTTCCTGGCCCAGGGATTGAAGCTGCGCTTCCTGCATTGGCAGGTAGATTCTTTACCACTGTGTCACCGGGGAAGCCCTCAAAGTTGTGACGACCAAAAATGTTCTCAGACATTGCCACACATTTCCTGGGCAGCAAATCACCTTCCCTCCCCAACTGACCATCCCTGGTCTTTGAAACATGGAGGTAGACGGTCACCTTATTCCCTGATTCTGGCCCTGGCAGATGGTGTCACATGACAAGTCACTTCTTTCCTCAGACACCCAGGTCCCTTCTTGAATACCCATAAAAATATTGAATGTAATAATGTGTTTGAACATGTTCAGTGAATTTTAACACATGACCAAGTAACAGTTTTGAGGACCACAACGATGCCTATCGTATGATGTCCTCTGTGTTTCTAGGAGCTTCTAGCAGCAGAAAAGCTTCAGTCAGGCACATGTGAATGCTTCACACACCTGAAACCAAGCAGCTGTCTGTTCAAAACCCTCATTTTCAAATCTTGCTTGTTATCGTGTCAAAGGGCTTCTCTTCATTGCAGTCAGCAGGCCAGCAGTGTCCCTGTGGGTAAACAAGGGTCTGTATGTGTTCACTGGCATAAAAGCATGTGTGTGCATCACAGTGAGGAATGAGACGTGAGGCATAGACTGTATAGATTTTTATCGTGTGTGAGGGATGGGGCCAGGCTGTGTGTGGCATGGATCACAGGGATCGAGGGTGGAGTATGAATGTGTGGGAGATGTGGGGTCATGATGAACACGTGAGGGTCCCTTGTTTGCAAGATGTAAATGTGCATTTATTGTGCTTTTGTAGATGAGTGTATACAAGTGATGAGAGTAATGTGGGAAAGTTCTGTGTAAAATTCAAGTAGGTGTGCTGGAGTGCTGTGTGTGTATAAAGCACATTTGTGATTTGGAGTGCGCATATGTGAATGTTGGTGTGAGGATGTGGACTCTGGGTCTGGAGGCATGTAGGTGATGTCCATAGCGGGCAGGATATTTGTTGTTTGTTCATTGCATCGTCTATGTGAAACACAGATGCTCTGCACTGGTGCAATGAGATGCACTGGGTACATATTTCTCTAGAAGTATTCATATGCATGTGCATGTGTGTGTGTGTTTATCCAGTAGTTATGTACAGATGTGAGAGTTGGACCATAAAGGAGGCTGAGCGCCAAACTGGTGTTGGAGAAGACTCTTGAGAGTCCCCTGGACTACAAGGAGATCAAATCAGTCCATCCTAAAGGAAATCAGTCCTGAATATTCATTGGAAAGACTGATGTTGAAGTTGAAGCTCTAATACTTTGGTCATCTGATGCAAAACGCTGACTCATTAGGAAAGATCCTAATGCTGAAAAAGACTTAAGGCAGGGGGAGAAGGGGACGACAGAGGATGAGATGGTTGGATGGCATCACTGACTCAATGGACATGAGTTTGGGCGAGCTCTGGGAGATGGTGAAGGACAGGAAAGCCTGGCGTGCTGCAGTCCATGGGGTCGCAAAGAGTTGAACACAACTGAGCAACTGAACAACAAAATATGTGTTTATCAATACTGTATTTTAAGCTTTTAAATCTCATTTAAAAGAGAGAATGTACTGGAATGGAATGAAAATAAAATGCTTCCTTGGTTCCATTGATCCCAGGGCTCTTTCATGACCTGACTCTGAGACAGATCTTTGCAGGCTCTCAGCCCCTCTTAGGGTTCCCCACTCCTCCATGAAGTCTTCAGCACAGCAAACAACTTACTGCTTTGGGTAACATGTCTCCCAATTGTTCTCTCTCTTGAGCTTCCAAATGGATTGGATCCATCAATGAGAAAAAAAAGTGTTTTTTCTGGTTGAATAACATATTGGCCCTGCTCCCCATTCTGTTGATGGTGTGGTGCAGGCCCTCAACAGTGAAACCACTGGAGAAATCATCCTGAGAATAGTAATAAAGTGTGAGCTCTGACTTCTGATTGTATTTTTCATATCCCATACTCAAGAAACTACTTCTAGATACAGCAAACACCTTTGGGGGCTCTTGCTACATGGTATGTCTTCTGAGCATTCTGTGAACCCAAGGATAATCAAGACATGACCATCTGTCAAAAGTTTTCATACTAAATTCAGTTCAGTTCAGTTCAGTCGCTCAGTCTTGTCCGACTCTTTGTGACCCCATGAATTGCAGCACACCAGGCCTCCCTGTCCATCACCAACTCCCAGAGTTTACTCAAACTCATGTCCATCGAGTCGGTGATGCCATCTAGCCATCTCATCCTCTGTTGTCCCCTTCTCCTCCTGCCCCCAATCCCTCCCAGCATCAGGGTCTTTTTCAATGAGTCAACTCTTCGCATGAGGTGGCGAAAGTATTGGAGTTTCAGCTTCAGCGTCAGCCCTTCCAATGAACACCCAGGACTTATCTCCTTTAGGATGGACTGGTTGGATCTCCTTGCAGTCCAAGGGACTCTCAAGAGTCTTCTCCAACACCACAGTTCAAATTCTTCGGCACTTAGCTTTCTTCACAGTCCAACTCTCACATCCATACATGACCACTGGAAAAACATAGCCTTGACTAGACGGACCTTTGTTGGCAAAGTAATGTCTCTGCTTTTTAACATGCTATCTAGGTTGGTCATAACTTTCCTTCCAAGGAGTAAGCGTCTTTTACTTTCATGGCTAAATTAGAAACAAACAATAGAAGACTGATTTCAGTTTGGAGCAGGGGCCATGCTAGGCTATGGATGGGACCCTGGGATTGGCTAAGTTTGCTAGTTTGGGGAAAGCATGGACCACTTCTCATGCTGCAGGGTGAGCGATATTGAGGAAGGCTGGGACATGGAACCCTTTGCAGCAGGGCTGCAATGCTTGCACCTGGACACACCACTCCTGGAACAAAATATTAATACAAAGAAACTGTATGAGACAAAAATAACTGTGTGCATGTGCAGTTGGAACAAACGCTGGACCCAAAAGATACAGAGACCAAAAAAAAAAAAAAAAACCAATTGCCACTTCTGAGAAACCTGGAGCAAAAGCAAGGGGTCAGGAGCAAAGGCAGAGTGCTGCATGTGCCCCCTGCACTCAAAGCACCTAAGGGGCGATAAACCACCTAAGCCACTCCTCAGGTCTGACTCCTGGACACAACCCTACCCTCACCCCACATAAGGAATGAGCTCACCCATCTCAGGGCTCCGGCAAGCAAAGCCTGTTGTTTGTTCTCACTCCCTCCTGCTGCAGCAGGGACCCCAGTAAAGTCTTGCCTGAGTTTTTATTGTCCGGCCTCTAGTCCATTTCTATTGACAGGAGAAGGCCAAGAACCCAGGTCGGTATCAGTATAGGTCATTCTACCGACAAGGCGAGAAGGGGATTCCAAAGAGAACAGCATGAGAGTAGCTGTCCCTCCAGTATCTGACAAACACCTCAGAAAGGTGGGTGAGCATGCAGGACAGAGAAGAGAGCATCTCTGAGACACTGGAGAACCTTGTTTGTGTCATGAGCAGGACTTGCATTCTATACACTGAAGGCAGTCACTGAGGAGCTCGTGCAAAGAAATGGTATGAACAACTATGATTCCAGTCCTTTTCTTTCCACCTCTGATTTCCTAAGTCAGGAAGTATAAAAGGCATTCGCGTCTGAGGCAGAAATCATCTGTTTCGCTGTCTTTTTCTGCCTGGTATGTCCAAATGAGCTGAATAAATTCCCCAATGTCATCTGTCTTTGTATCATTTGCTTTTGTGGATAAACCAGCTCTGATCAATATCCAAATACTTTATTTGAATTTATATTTTAGAAAATTAAACAAACAGTGTCTGAGAACATTTGTGTCAAAGGCAATCTGTAAATAGAGATTGCCGTTGCTGGGGAGTCATTTTTAACTTTTGGCCAACACCAAACTTCCTGTGTAAAAATATGTAGGGGATAAAATGTGCTTTTTAATAATAGAATTTTAAAAAAAGATACTGCTGATTGAATAATATATATATAATCATGATATAAACTGGCAGTGTGGGCATATTTTTTTTCCTGGGTTTCATTTCAAATTTGAAGGATGGAAGAGAGGAAATCTAAGAATGGCCCATGGATGAGGAACACCGCCATTGCAAGGTGTGACAACAGATAAGGCAGAAAGGACTCCCCAAGTGTGAATACCCATCCTGATCACTCTCAGCATCTCTTTATTTGAGGAGCTCTGAGTCTGCAGGCAAGAGACCAGCCTCTGCCCTGATGTTTCTGCAGAGACTTTAGAGCACTGGCTGTCAAACTTTAAAGTGATGACAATCACCTGGAGGACGGCTGACACCCCCAGATGGCTGGGCCCCACCCCAGAATTTCAGATGTGTCATGTCTGGAGCAGAGACTGAGACTCTGCATCTCTATGAAGTGTCCAGGTGAGGCTGATATTGATGCTGCTACGTGCTGGACCACACTTGGAGAACCACTGCCTTATGGGGTCATCATCTCTTTAGGCCCCTTACAGTGGATATCTCAGAGTGAGAGAGAAATTTAAAACCACACTTTCAAAAGTTCTCACAATGTAAATAGGCCTTCAGCCATTGAGACCTGAAATTACACAGCACGAATTCAAGCAAGTCATGCACACTTCACGGCTGCCCTAGTGACCTCTGATCAAAGGAAACAGGCTATGTCCTTCTCTAAAGAGCTTTCTATTACTTTATTTTATGTTGAATTTAGCCTAAAATCCATGAGCTATATCCTAATAGTGAAAGGCATTTGGATTCACAATAATGTTTAGAAAGGAGTTTTATTTTGTATAAGACCGTATTCAATTCCTGTATCACTGACATATTTTAAGAATTAGTGAAAAATGTATATTTACCTAGGTGGTTGTTTCTGTCAAGGTTTACCACATATAATTAACATTTCCATTGTTTAATATTTGCACTTCAAAGAGAGTTGCATTTGAGATTAAACTAACATTATTTTTCAATTATAAATCTCTAGAATGTGATGTAGACAGAGCTAATATATTAAAGGACTGAGAATAATGAAGTAGGTTCTTCTGAAAGAGAGAGAAATAATATAGAGCTCAATGATGATTGTGATCAGATGGCTTTCTCTGGTAATTAATCACTAACGCATTGTAGAAATAGACGAGCAAAGCTTGACACAAAAGAGGTGACCTAGACTTATCTACCATGACTATTGCCAGATTCCAAGGTTGGATTCTGTGCTTTCCAGGCTAATTCAGTCACTTTCCTGGGACTTGGGGCCTTATCTTTTGGTAATATCTACTTTTAAGGGGCTTCCCTGGTAGTGCAAGAGACCTAGGTTTGATCCCTTGGTTGGGAAGATCCCCTGGAGGAGGGCATGCTAACCCACTCCAATATTCTTGCCTAGAGAATTCCAAGGACAGAGGAGCCTGGCAGGCTAGAGTCCATAGCATCCCAAAAAGTCAGACATGACTTAGTGACTAAACAACAACAAAAAGTTTTAAATGTTCATGCTATTAGACACAAAATTTTCACTCCATTGAATCTGTTGACAGACACCTATTTCAAAAATGCAAGTATAAAAAAAAATATGGTGACCTTGTTTGTAAAAGCAAAAATAGATGTGACAGAAATGTTCTGCAGTAGGGGACTGAAAAAAATTAGTCATAGTTCATGTACACAGTGGAGAACTGTGAGTGCTTAGAAAGTATAAATCTGTCTCTTTGGGGTGCTACAGAACCATCCCCGAGATAAAGGAGAGAGAAAATGTTATGGCAAAGTGCACACTACATGCAGAGGAGGAGGGTGTGTGAAATAGCTACACCTACACCCACACTTAAACCTACACCTACAGCTATGGCTGCATCTGTATGTACAGTCTAACCTCCAATTACAGCTATATTTTTAGTTTTATCTCATCTACAGATGCAATCGTATCTACATATACAATTATATCTACACTGACACCTACGTCTCCCATTTACATCTGTATCTACCTCCACGTCTACACCCACATTGGTAATATCAATATATCTCACCTACATCTATACCTCCATCTGTTGGTCACCTACAACTATTACTTATGTCTGCAACTACATCTGCATCCGTATCTACACGTGCTTCTGTATCTCATCCACATTTACGGCTAAACCTCTGTCTGGACCTGGACCTGCCTGAGGACTAAGTCGCTTCAGTCATGTCCAACTCTTTGCAACGCTATGGACTGTAACCCACCAGGATCCTCTGTCCATGGGATTCTCCAGGCAATAATACTGGAGTGGGTTGCCATGCCCTCCTCTAAGGGATCTTCCTGACCCAAGAATTGAACCTGTGTCTCCTGTGTCTCCTGCCTTCAGAGGCAGGTTCTTTAGCTTTAGCGCCACCTGGAAAACCCTTCTGTATCTGCACTTAAACCTATATCTCATCTACATCCATACATGTCCCTTTTTGTATATGATTTTAAATCTTTGGAAAAGTACATGAATGATTGCTAATAGTGATTGATTTAGATGTGAAACAGAAGTATGGGTTAAGACAAGGTCAGAAAGAATGTTTTGTTACTGTTTTATACAGCTTAAAGGGCTAGCTAAGTACGTGTCTCAGTATTTTCACTATTTCACTATTCTCAGTATTTTCACTATTTTCTTGGGCTCCAAAATCACTGTGAATGGTGACTGCAGCCACAAAAGTAAAAGATGCTTGCTCCTTGGAAGAAAAGCTATGACAAACCTAGATGGCATATTAAAAACAGAGACATCACTTTGCCGACAAAGGGACATGTAGTCAAAGCTCTGGTTTTTCCAGTAGTCATGTATGGATATGAGAGTTGGACCACAAACAAAGCTGAGTCTCAAACAATTGATGCTTTCAAATGGTGGTGTAGGAGAAGTCTCTTGAGAGTTCCTTGGACTGCAAGAAGATCCAATCAGCCAATCCTAAAGGAAATCAACACTTAATATCCATTGGAAGGACTGATGCTGAAGCCGAAGCTTCAATAACTTGGTCACCTGATGAGAAGAGTCAACTCATTGGAAAAGATCCTGATTCTGGGGAAGATTGAAGGCAGGAGGAGAAAGGGATGACAGAGGATAAAAGGATTAGATGGCATCACGATTCAATGCATATGAGTTTGAAAAAGCTTCAGGAGATGGTGAAGGACAGGGAAGCCTGGCATGTTGCAGTCCATGGGGTCACAGAGTCAGACAGGACTGAGTGACTGAACTGAAATGAACAAGTACATAGACTCTGAAAGAGAGCGCAAGATGTAGTCATCCTATAAAATGGGAAGGATATCCAAAAAAGAGGGGATGCATGTGTATGTATAGCTAAATCATGTTGCTGTACAATAGAAACTAACAGATCAAACAGAGTCAGACAAAGTGTTGGGCAAAGAGTCAGACACAACATAGCAACTGAACAACAAGAAACTAACACAACATTGTAAAGCAACTAAACGGCAATAAAATTAATTAAAAACAGTATACTAACGCATATATATGGAATTTTAAAAGATGGTAACAATAACCCTATATGCAAAATGGAAAAAGAGACACAGAGGTATAGAACAGACTTTTGGACTCTGTGGGAGAAGGTGAGGGTGGGATGTTCTGAGAGACTAGCATTGAAACAAGTATACTATCAAGTGTGAAACAGATCACCAGCCCAGGTTGGATGCATGAGACAAGTGCTCAGGGCTGGTGCACTGGGAAGACCCAGAGGGATGGGATGGGGAGGGAAGTGGGAGGGGGATCAGGATGGGGAACACATGTAAATCCATGGCTGATTCATGTCAATGTATGGCAAAAACCACTATAATATTGTAAAGTAATTAGCCTCCAACTAATAAAAATTTTAAAAAAAATTTTTTTTAATTAATAAAAAAAATGCAATCTTGATTTAAACACAAGTCCTTCTCCCACATCTTTTGTGGTTTGTGTCTTCCTTCCAGGTTAACCATGGGGTGGATTTGACCTTGAAATTCTCTATGGATTTCTGGGTCCCTAGAGGCCTCTGTGTGGATTTTACTTCTGCTGTTTAATTTTCTAGCCCAAGCTTGTTTTGACAATCCTGACTCAGTTTTCACTTGGTTTCACTACTATACTCAGGACCAATATTACAAAGACAAGGAGACTGGGTTCAGAGAAGGCAAATAACACTCCAGAGTCAGCACCAGACATTGACAGAACTGGAACTGGGATCAATTAATCGGGGATACAAACCCTGTTCTCTTTCCCATTCATGCAGCTCCACTTTCAGTGTGCTCCTTGATGGATCTCGAAACTTAGAACTCATCATGATCTCAGGAGCAGATGATTAGCGATATTCAAATGAAAATCTTGCTGGTGTTACGTGTGTGGTCTTAAGGATACTCTTTCCCTTCCTCACCTCACTGCCCCGTAGGCCTCCTATTGGTCCTTCCACCTCTCTCTCTCTCCAAGTTCGTTCTTTCTTCCCCCATCTTCTATCTGGTGTCAGACTAAAGTGCACACCTATGCATTTTTCATCAACCTGGCAAGTTTCTTAAACACTTGGTATAAATAAATCACCACCATATAATTTATTATGAATAGCATCAAGCCAGGGTATGATTTTGCTACAAAAGAGTCAGCATGTTTTACAACTTTCAATAGGAGAATTTTCTCTCTCTCCCCTTTCTTCTGAAAGCAATTTTAACATGTTCCTCATATACGTATATGTTAATGTCATCATGCTTTATGCTCCTCAGCCATTCATCTCAGCTGCCTCCATGCAGCTCTGTCATACATGAGGGTAATTGATCATCTCAGTTCTCATTCTCAAGAGAAATGAAAAGGAATGAATCCATATGGTGGTCATACAAATCGACACCCGGGGTGAGGCATGGTTCACGCTGGCAGGTGGGTCGGAATCCTCCTTTCTTTTTATGATCTCCTCCTGCAACTTACAGGGAAATGACCATCTGTTTTAAAATGCTCAGGATAAGAGTAGAAATGCATGATAGCTGGCGCTGCTGCTGTACCAGGCCCTGTGCTTGCTGCTTTCCAGTGCTTTTTTTAAATCTACTTCAATCCTCAGACCCACTCTATGAGATAACTTCGCTTCTCATTTTCTAAGAAAACTGAGCTTCAAATGCTGAAATCTCTGCTTCAATGCCACACACTGTTAAGAGGCACTCAAATCCAAAACCATTTACTGCAAAAATTTGATTGGTATTTATTTCTGTGTCACCCACAAATGTGGGGGTGATCTATCTCTGTGTCACCCACAAATGTGGGGGTGAAGCTAAATAGAATGAAATGCAATGAATGCAGATTTTTTTTTTTTAAGTTGCTTATGAAACACTCACGCTTGTACATCTTGCCTGGATTTCTGCCATGATGCAATTACCTTCATGAACAGTTTCCAAGTTGGCCATTTCTCCTCTCTTAGCCCTTTTGAGGAACTCTACTGATTCCCTTATAGTTGAACTGTATTAATATGTTTAATGAACATTAAGCAGCACTGGCCCAGTAGTTAGTGTTTGACATGGGAAAACTTGCTTCCCCTGTGTTACAAAATTTCAGGACTTGTGAGAGTCTGACCCAGTTTATGCTGCTTGACTATGCATGAAGTCTTAATGTCTGGTGACTCCGGATGCTGCGGTCTGTGTCCAGTGATGGTCGGGCCTCTCCCAAGCCTGCCCTTTCTGGATCTGTGTGTCTGGGCTGGATTCAGTAGCAAGTGGTCATTCTCACTCTGAGACCTTTGGTGTGATGCTCACATGCCTCACCCACACCTGTTTCTGCTTGTGATCCCTTTATCTGCTCATCACCAGACTGCCCACTCAGTGTTCTGTGGAGGCATCTCTGTTCCTCAGGCTATTTCTCTCTAACCAGTCTATGGATTCTTTCCCAGAGGCGTCCCCAGCAGCACATGGCAGGAGCCCTGCTATCAGGAATTGTCTGCAGCATCTGACCAGGGCAAAACCCAGACCAGGGTAGCAGCTGGATGGAGCAGAGGAGGTGATGTTGGGAGATAAGGGTCCAGACAGTTACTTGAGATGGAGCAAAAGGGACTTTCCTGGTGGTCCAGTGGCTAAGACTCAACACTCCCAATCCAGGGGGCCCAGGCCTCAATCCCTGGTCAGGGAACTAGTTCCCACATGCCGCAATTAAAGATCCCACATGCTGTGATGAAGACGGTGGGTCCCTCAGGCCACAACTAAGACCTGACATAGCCAAATAAATGCTATTTAAAAAAAAAATAGACAGAGAAGTGAGCACTTTAGCAAGATCAGCTGATCAGAGGTGGGTGACTCAGAGATGTGGACATAGGAAGGTGAGTCCAAAAGGCAGCTTCTAAACTGGGAACTGTCATGTTTGCTGTTATCCCACTGGCTGAAATTTGCACGGCCAAGCTCAGTAGCAGTGTGGTAGGAACCACCCCAGGGTGTGGACACAGAAAGGCGTGAACAAGTCAGGGTTCATCAATGGAAGAGTCCATCAGAGTGAATTCAGAAATGGCTTCACTGTCTCACATAGCAGATCTTAGGAATAGGCAGAAACTCTAAAAGCCAGAGAATGCATGAGAAAGGTCTAGAAGAGGCTAAGTGGCAGGCAGTGCAAGCCAGAGCAAAAGTTCTCAGGGCACAGCCTGGGAGCCTGGAGCTGGAAAGAGTCACAGAGAGCCACCGGCATGGACAAAAAGGTATTTGGGATCCCAGCCAGGGAATCAAGCCATGCCTCAGTGAGAGACGAAAGAGCAGGCTGGCTTCCCTGTAGCACGAGTTAGGTAATTAATGCTGGCAGAAAGGAGGGAGGGTCTGAGCACAGCTATGATCTATTCCTGAATGTGTTCACAGGAATTATTAAAATGATACCCACTGAAATGCCTGGAAAAGGAAGCAGCTGGTTCTGCCCCTGACACTTTCCAAAACTGCAAAACACCAAAGAAGCAACTGAATTCATCTCTGAGAATGTCTCTGATAAGTAACAGAGATGCTATGTGGTCAGGAGTAATCATTGAAGAACTATAAATCCAATTCATCTTCACTCATTTAAACCGATTACTGGAGTGGGGGCAGGGACTGAGATGAATTGGGAGATTTGGATTGACATATATACACTCGTGTGTGTGTCAATCGCTCAGTTATGTCCGACTCTTTGTAACCCCGTGGACTGTAGCCCACCAGGCTCTGCAGTCCATGGAGTTTTCCAGGCAAGAATACTGGAGTGGGTTGCCATTTCCTACTCCAGGGAATCTTCCTAACCCAGGGATCGAACCTGCGTATCTTGCATCTCCTACATTGGCAGGAAGATTCTTTATCACTGTGCCACCTGGAGCAGGTTACACTACTATGTACAAAATAGATAACTAATGAGAACCTTTAAAAAAGATTTCTAATCTTATTACTTTTATAAAGATATTTAGTTGACTCAATTTGCATTGATCCCACCTATCCAGGGTAATTTCATATTAGACTTGTTATACTGCCCATAATATTACAAGTTTTGTATATAGATATTTGTGTGATTATTGACCTCATATTATCAGCCTGCAGTACCATAAAACATATTTTAAAAATTAATAGAGGTAGAAAAAATAAAATAAAATGATTACTGAGCACCTACTGTATCAGTTCAGTTCAGTTCAGTCACTCAGTCGTGTCCGACTCTGTGACCCCATGAAGCGCAGCACGCCAGGCCTCCCTGTCCGTCACCAACTGCCGGAGTCCACCCAAACCCACGTCCATTGAGTCAGTAATGCCATCCAATCATCTCATCCTCTGTCTTCCCCATCTCCTCCTGCTCTCAATCTTTCCCAGTATCAGGGTCTTTTCAAATGAGTTGGCTCTTCTCATCAGGTGGCCAAAGTATTGGAGTTTCAGCTTCAGCATCAGTCCTTCCAATGAACACCCAGGACTGATCTCCTTTAGGATGGACTGGTTGGATCTCCTTGCAGTCCAAGGGACTCTCAAGAGTCTTCTCCAACACCACAGTTCAAAAGCATCAATTCTTTGGCACTCAGCTTTCTTTATAGTCCAACTCTCACATCCATACATGACCACTGGAAAAACCATAGCCTTGACTAGATGGACCTTTGTTGACAAAGTAATGTCTCTGCTTTTTAATATGTTGTCTAGGTTGGTCATAACTTTCCTTCCAAGGAGTAAGCAAGCATCTTTTAATTTCATGGCTGCAATCACCATCTGCAGTGATTTTAGAGCCCCCAAAAATAAAGTCAGCCACTGTTTCCACTGTTTCCCCATCTATTTCCATGAAGTGATGGGACCAGATGCCATTAATTTTCTGAATGTTGAGCTTTAAGCCAACTTTTTCACTCTCCTCTTTCCCTTTCATCAAGAGTCTCTTTACTTCGTCTTTGCTTTCTGTCATAAGGATGGTATCATCATCTGCATATCTGAGGTTATTGATATCTCTCCCAGCAATCTTGATTCCAGCTTATGCTTCATCCAGCCCAGAATTTCTCATGATGTACTCTGCATATAAGTTAAATAAATACAGGTAACCTACTGTATACCAGACACTGTAAATGTGTGATGCCTGCTATCCTGGAGAATATTCACTTCTAGGAGGGTTATTTACCCATTCTATAATTCTCTTATTGGAGCACAATTCATTCTTTTTCCCCAATATTACCAACACAGCCCCTACCCTCCCCTGAGAATCACTTTCCACTTAGGAAACAAAATATGGGAAGAACTTTTTCTTTGTATGTTCCTCTAAGTGAGATTCATTCACATTTCTACATAAACACCAGAGCATCATCTTCAACTCAAGTGCCTTGACACTAATTTAGCTTTTTTTATTGAGATATAGTTGATTTCCAATATTATATTAACTTCGGATGTACAACACAGTGATTCAACAATTTTATAAATTATACTACATTTAAAGTTATTATAAAATAAAAGCTGTGTCTCCCTGTGATGTATGATATATCATTGTAGCTTACTTAACTTTTATCTAGTGGTTTGTGTCTCTTAATCCCCTGCCTCTATCTTGCCCCTTCCACCTTCCCTCTCCCCACTGGTAACTACTAATTTGTTCTCATATCTGTGAGTCTGTTTTGTTATATTCATTAATTTGTTTTATTTTTTAGATTTGGCATATAAGTGATAACATAGAGGACTTGTATTTCTCCATCTGACTTCTTTCACTAAGCATTATACCCTCCAGGTTCATCCACAATGTTGCAAATGGCAGAATGGCATTCTTTTTATGGCTGAATGATATTCCACTGGATATTGCACTAATTTAGTTTCTATAGAAAAAGTCAGCTCTGGAAATCCTCAGTGTAGACCCAGCTCAGAAGCTTATCATCAAGAAAACGGACAGGCTGAAATCAGCTAAGTCTTTTGCAATAAGCCTTTAATAACATCAAACTGATTGATAGTAGCAATACTTAGGGAAGAAATGGGCTTCCCTTGTGGCTCAGCTGGTAAAGAATCCTCCTGCAATGCGGGAGACCTGGGTTCAATCCCTTGGTTGAGAAGATCTCCTGGAGGAGGGAAAGGCTACCCCTCCAGTATTCTGGCCTGGAGAATTCCACAGACTGTATAGTCCTTGGGGTTGCAAAGAGTCGGACACAACAGTGACTTTCGCTCATCTTGGTGTTTGTCTAAATCTTACTCTTCCTTGGCTCATTGTTCAAACAAAATTAATGCTTATAGATTATGAACAACTTACACTGCAATTAAAATACTTATGTTTTGTAGAAAAATCAATAACTGCTTGTATTCATTTTTTTCAACAGATTCAGTTACTTACACTAAAAGAAATTTCATTATATGCCCTAAGACGCAAAACTTAAACCAGAAATGTAAGCCAGGGAGGCTTGAAGGCTAGCACAGTAGCTTAAGAATTCCTTCAGGGAGATCTCACAGTGTCACATTGTCCGTCAGGATCATAATTACATTGATCTAGATGTTTCTTCAAAATTATTTTTGCTTCTTGGTTTTTCAATTTGCCAATGGAGGTAGTTTCTCATTTCTAGAATACTCTCATGTAGAGTAGGCTATATACCCTTTCTGTATCTCTACCCTTTTTCCGGTCAGAGAACATAATCATCATGTTTTGTAAATGAATGTTTGTCTGTTTCTATTTTTCCCACACACATTCCAAACTCTGAGCTCCTCGAGATTAGCCATGATATGTAGCTATTTTAATTATGGTTTTCAAATCATAATCACCATCGGAGACCTGGCACATAGTAGTTCCTTAGTAAATGTTCTCATAAAGACAGTTATAGGACAAGTCCAGGGAGTAGGTGTTTTTGCAAGTTTTCCATAAACTAAAGTTATAGAGTGAGTTTTCTAAGACTGACTGTGCTGTTGCTGTTTAGTTGCTAAGTCATGTCCGACTCTTTACAACCCCATGGACTGTAGCCCGCCAGGCTCCTCTCTCCATGGGATTTCCCAGGCAAGAATACTGGAGTGGGTTAACATTTCCTTCTCTAGGCTGACTATCAGTTCTGCCTCCCTGCCCATATCTGGCTCAGTTCAGCTCAGTTCAGTCACTCAGTTGTGTCTGACTCTTTGCGACCCCATGAATCGCAGCACGCCAGGCCTCCCTGTCCATCACAAACTCCCGGAGTATACTCAAACCCATGCCCATCGACTCGGTGATGCCATCCAGCCATCTCATCCTCTGTCGTCTCCCACTCTTCCTGCCCCCAATCCCTCCCAGCATCAGGGTCTTTTCCAATGAGTCAACTTTTAACATGTGTTGGTCAAAGTATTGGAGTTTCAGCTTCAGCATCAGTCCTTCCAACAAATACCCAGGACTTATCTCCTTCAGGATGGACTGGTTAGATCTCCTTGCAGTCCAAGGGACTCTCAAGAGTCTTCTCCAACACCACAGTTCAAAATCATCAATTTTTTGGCACTCAGCTTTCTTCACAGTCCAACTCTCACATCCATACATGACCACTGGAAAAACCATAGCCTTGACTAGATGGACCTTTGTTGGCAAAGTAATGTCTCTGCTTTTTAATATGCTATCTAGGCTGGTCATAACTTTCCTTCCAAGGAGTAAGTGTCTTTTAATTTCATGGCTGCTGTCAACATCTGCAGTGATTTTGGAGCCCCAAAAAATAAAGTCTGACCCTGTTTCCACTGTTTCCCCATCTACTTCCCATGAAGTGATGGGACCAGATGCCATGATCTTAGTTTTCTGAATGTTAAGCTTTAAGCCAACTTTTTCACTCTTCTCTTTCACTTTCATCAAGAGGCTTTTTAGTTCCTCTTCACTTTCTGCCATAAGGTTGGTGTCATCTGCATATCTGAGGTTATTGATATTTCTCCCGGCAATCTTGATTCCAGCTTGTGCTTCTTCCAGCCCAGCGTTTCTCATGATGTACTCTGCATATAAGTTAAATAAGCAGAGTGACAATACACAGCCTTGATGTACTCCTTTCCTATTTGGAACCAGTCTGTTGTCCCATGTCCAGCTCTAACTGTTGCTTCTTGACCTACATACAGGTTTCTCAAGGGGCAGGTCAGGTGGTCTAGTATTCCCATCTCTCAGAATTTTCCACAGTTTGTTGTGATCCACACAGTCAAAGCTTTTGGCGTAGACAATAAAGCAGAAATAGATGTTTTTCTGGAACTCTCTTGCTTTTTCGATGATCCAGCAGATATTGGCAATTTGATCTCTGGTTCCTCTGCCTTTTCTAAAACCAGCTTGAACATCTGGAAGTTCTCGGTTCACGTATTGCTGAAGCCTGGCTTGGAGAATTTTGAGCATTACTTTACTAGCATGTGAGATGAGTGCAATTGTGCATTAGTTTAAGCATTCTTTGGGATTGCTTTTCTTAGGCATTGGAATGAAAATGCACCTTTTTCAGTCCTGTGGCCACTGCTGGGTTTTCCAAATTTGTTGGCATATTGAGTGCAGCACTTTCACAACATCATCTTTCAGGATTTGAAATAGCTCAGCTGGAATTCCGTCATCTCCACTAGTTTTGTTTGTAGTGATGTTTTCTAAGGCCCACTTGACTTCACATTCCAGGATGTCTGGCTCTAGGTGAATGATCACACCATTGTGATTATCTGGGTCGTGAAGATCTTTTTTGTACAGTTCTTCCGTGTATTCTTGCCACCTCTTCTTAATATCTTCTGCTTCTGTTAGGTCCATACAATTTCTGTCCTTTATTGAGCCCATTTTTGCATGAAATGTTCCCTTGGTATCTCTAATTTTCTTGAAGAGATCTCTAGTCTTTCCCATTCTGCTGTTTTCCTCTATTTTTTTGCATTCATCACTGAGGAGGCTTTCTTATCTCTCCTTGCTATTCTTTGGAACTCTGCATTCAAATGGGAATATCTTTCCTTTTCTCCTTTGCTTTTCACTTCTCTTCTTTTCATAGCTATTTGTAAGGCCTCCTCAGACAACCATTTTGCCTTTTTGCATTTCTTTTTCTTGGGGATGGTCTTGATCCCTGTCTCCTGTACAATGTCACGAACTTCCTTCCATAGTTCATCAGGCTCTCTATCAGATCTAGTCCCTTAAATCTATTTCTCACTTCCACTGTATATTCATAAGGGATTTTATTTAGGTCATACATGAATGGTCTAGCGGTTATCCCTACCTTCTTCAGTTTAAGTCTGGATTTGGCAATAAGGAGTTCATGATCTGAGCCACAGTCAGCTCCCAGTCTTGTTTTTGTTGACTGTATAGAGCTTCTCCATCTTTGGCTGCAAAGAATATAATCAATCTGATTTCGGTATTGACCATCTGGTGATGTCCATGTGTAGAGTCTTCTCTTGTGTTGTTGGAAGAGCATGTTTGCTATGACCAGTGCGTTCTCTTGACAAAACTCTATTAGCCTTTGCCCTGCTTCATTGTGTACTCCAAGGCCAAATTTGCCTGTTACTCCAGGTGTTTCTTGACTTCCTACTTTTGCATTCCAGTCCCCTATCATGAAAAGGACATCTTTTTTGGGTGTTAGTTCTAAAAGGTCTTGTAGGTCTTCATAGAACCATTCAACTTCGGCTTCTTCAGCATTACTGGTTGGGGCATGGGCTTGGATTACTGTGATATTGAATGGTTTGCCTTGGAAACGAAGAGATCATTCAGTCGTTTTTGAGATTGCATCCGAGTACTGCATTTCCGACTCTTTTGTTGACTATGATGGCTACTCCATTTCTTCTAAAGGATTCATGCACACAGTAGTAGATATAATGGTCATCTGAGTTAAATTCACCTGTTCCAGTCCATTTTAGTTTGCTGATTCCTAGAATGTCGACATTCACTCTTTCCATCTCCTGTTTGGCCACTTCCAATTTGCCTTGATTCATGGACCTAACATTCCAGGTTCCTATGCAATGTTGCTCTTTACAGCATTGGACCTTGCTTCTATCACCAGTCACATCCACAACTGGGTATTGTTTTTGCTTTGTCTCCATCCCTTCATTCTTGATGGGCAGCTGTGAGAAGATACCCCTCGTCCAAGGTAAGGAACAGCCGCTGCGCTTTGCTGGAGCAGTCATGAAGAGATACCCCATGTCCAAGGTAAGAGAAACCCAAGTAAGATGGTAGGTGTTGTGAGAGGGCATCAGAGGGCAGACACACTAAAAACATAATCACAGAAAACTAGCCAATCTGATCACAGGACCACAGCCTTGTCTAACTCATTGAAACTAAGCCACGCCATGTGGGGCCACCCAAGATGGCCGGGTCATGGTGGAGAGGTCTGACAGAATGTGGTCCACTGGAGAAAGGAATGGCAAACCACTTCAGAATTCTTGCCTTGAGAACCCCATGAATGGTATGAAAAGGCAAAATGATAGGATACTGAAAGAGGAACTCCCCAGGTCGGTAGGTGCCCAATACACTACTGGAGGCTGACTATAGGAATGCCTAAATAAAATGGGTGAAAAGAACACATAACCCTGGCACGTGAATACTATTTTCTTTTCTAAATCAGGTTTTATTTAAAGTAAAAAATCAGATCGCTAACTCTGCTCTCTGAGAAGAACTTGGGGATAGAGAACATGGCTGCATCACCTGCTGAGCTCTGTCCAGCGCATCTCCATTGCCTCCAGTGACCTCCAGGGCAGAGATGGGGCAGAAGGATGTTACAGGGAGAGGTGTGGGGTGGGGGTGCACGGGGGATGAAGACTGATCAGATAATTTAGGAATACTCTCAGCCCTGCAGTATTGGAAGTGTTTAATATTATTTAAATATGAATCTGATCATATCCATGTACATACAGAATCCCCGTCATATTTAACACCTATTAATCTCCCCCCCGCCCCCACAGAAGGTCTGCATGCTTGGGGAAACAGTACTTACTTTCTGCCTCTGCCATCAATCACTATGTCTAAAAATCTTTCTATCCTTCCCTCTCTGGAAAGGGTTGTTTTATCTCATCTTCGTTTTCAGAAATTGAAAATCACATTTAAGTCTTGATTTTCCCAAGAGGCTTGTATGGTTGGCATTGGAAGCTGAGTGGTACCTTTATCAGAAGGAGGTGTCAACTGTGTGTCTACAAACCACATCCAGACGAAGTCTGCTTCCAGAAGCCACCACTGCTCTTGGCAGACAGCACAACTCAAATATGACTGCTAATTCTGAAAATAGCACCCTCGAGCCTGGTGACCAGTATGGAGGAGGAGACAGTGCAAGTATAAAATGCACCACCGGCATCTACCAGAGTAATGTGCACTTCAGCTTCACCTGGAAGCTCCCTACTAACACTGGTGGCTTATTTAGGGATGGGGGTTAACCCCTCATCTCAATGAATATGTCTTTGTTGTTGTTTACTTGTAAAGTCATTTGATTTAATCTTCAGGGGCTAGAACTGTCATCCTCACTCTACAGATACAAAAGGATCAGCCAGAGACCCTCCCATCTCAGCCTGGCCACTTCCTAGCTGTGTGGCCTTAGGATCCTTTACCTCCCAGATTAGAATGTGCGCAGCAAAGAGTTTCCATCACTGTCACTATGAGCTAAACGTGGGGCACAGGGTGGAAGTGACGTAGCAACATGGTGTGTGTTCAGTCGCTTAGTCATGTCCGACTCTTTTGACCACATGGACTGTAGTCCACCAGGCTCCTCTGTCCATGGGATTTCCCAGGCAAGAACACTAGAGTGGGTAGCCATTGCCTCCTCCAGGGGATCTTTCCCACCCAGAGATCAAACCCAGGTCTCCTCCATTGGCAGGTAGATTCTTTACCACTGAATCACTGCTGCTGCTGCTGCTGAGTCGCTTCAGTCATGTCCGACTCTGTGCAACCCCATAGACGGCAGCCCATCAGGCTCCCCCATCCCTGGAATTCTCCAGGCAAGAACACTGGAGTGGATTGCCATTTCCTTCTCCAATGCATGAAAGTGAAAAGTGAAAGTGAAGTCACTCAGTCGTGTGCGACTTTTAGCAACCCCATGGACTGCAGCCCACCAGCCTCCTCCATCCATGGGATTTTCCAGGCAAGAGTACTGGAGTGGGGTGCCATTGCCTTCTCTGACTGAATCACTAAAGAAGCCCAAATACACATTTAGCTTAGACTAAAACTGCTTTTTCCTGAGGGCTCAAGCTATAGCTATGGGATTTGAAATAGGATCTTTTTACAGAAGCCATGATTATTTTGCTGTGAAAAGCTTACCACACAGCTTAGCTGAACAAACAATGTTAAATACACTGAGAGTTAGTTTATTTATTGAAAAGAATTAAACAGATCTATTCTTCACTCTAGACTCTGTTATTTAATATTTGTATCACACTGAACATGCCTCCCTTCTCTCAAAAGAACTGGACTAATAAGATATATCTCAGGGTTTTGCTAAAAGGATGTAGTAACACGAGGAATGCACAGCTCCTGGCCGTGCATACAGCACAATACATGACAGATCTATTTATCTAATCCCCTGACGCTCACCCGAGAAAAATGAGGGTGGATTATAGTAAACGGTATAATGAGAGATTGGTGAATGGACAGAAAGCACAATGGCAGTGCAATGAAAAGAAAGAAAGCGTGCTTATTAGGGATACAGATGTTCTGTAATGAAGTGCCCAATCAAGGCGTCCAGGCGCCAGACGGAAGACATTCAGGATAGTGTCTTTAGGTCAAAACACCTAGGAGCCAACTCCAGCCTCACATGATCCTGGACCACTACCATCCTGATCACCATAATCTTCATCATTATGCTTGCTCATGTTGTTAAGCATGGCGCTTAACACCTGACAAAGTCCTGGGACTTCCCTGGTGGTCCAGAAGTTAAGACTTCACCTTCCAATGCAGAGGGTGCAGAGTCAACCCTGGTCAGGGAGCAAGGATCCCACATGCCTCGTGGCCAAAGGACCAAAACATAAAACAGAAGCAATATGGTAAAAAAAATCAATAAAGACTTTAAAAAAATTTTTTTACAGGGTTCCTTTTCCCACTGAATTGTCACAAGAGTCCTGAGATTTAACTGGGGTTCTGTATTATCCTTCACCTACAGAGTGAAAATGTGAGGCTCAGAGAGGTTAGGAGGCTGCCCAAAGTCACAGAGCAAATGTCAGAAGAACTCAGATCCCATCTCTGCTCTTACAACCCCCCTCTTAATTCGTCTCAGTTCTCTGCTACCCTCAAGTCCACAGTCACTCTGCATGACAATGAACACATCTTTAGAGTCTGACTTCCCTCAGGAAGTAGTAATGGTGATGCATTCCTGTGACATAGCTCCTGATTTTCTCCAAGATCTCTGCTTTTCCCCTGGAAAAGGTTTCTACAAAGCCTCCTTCAATTGCAGAGAAAATTGGCTTCCTAACTCACTATTAATCACTCGAAAGAACCCTGGCCTATTACAGAGTATCAACACCAGGCGGAGTCTCTCTGTTAATTTATTCATTCCTTCATTCTGCATTCTGGCTGATGGACCCTCTTGGCATTATAAATCCAGAGCAAGTAATTAACAAGCACACTTTGAACCCAATTCTCTTTCTTTTTTTCTTCCTAACTACCTCTGCCTTCTTTGATTTGGTTCATTCTCTTAATTAACTTATGTGCCTGCCAGACTTGTTTCCTCATGTCTGTGTAAACTGGGGCGCTTTGGAAGCGTGAGAGTGAAGCTGACTTTACGGCCAAGGGGCAAAAAAGGTCATGGCCACCACCACCATTGCAGCAGCGTGAACTCCAAGAAAGAGCAATTAACAACAACCTCCACTATAACAAGGTCACCACTCACTAAACAATCACCACATCCTTTACTTCTCATCCTCATCATCCCCTTGTGAGAAAGGTACCAAGGCCATGCCCACTGTGGAGATGGGTGTGCGTGTGTGCATGCTAAGTCACTTCAGTCGTGTTCAACTCTTTGTGACCCTTTGGACCATAGCCTGCCATGCTCCTCTGTCCATGGGGTTCTCCAGACAAGAATACTAGAGTGGGTTGTCATGCCCTCCTCCAAGGGATCTTCCTGACCCAGGGATAGAACCCACATCTCTTACGTCTCTTGCATTGGCAGGTAGGCTTTTTACCACTAAAGCCACCTGGAAAGCAGATGGGCAATTAGCTTCAAAGAAAGTAAGAGGTCTGCCCAAGTTCTTAGAGCTAGGAAGTAACTTAAAAACTGTCATCTGTCCGACCAAGATGTTCTTATAGGGATGGTCTAAAAGTTGGGTGGACAGCAGTCCAACATTGAGTATCCAGTGAGGCCTAATCATGGGTGGCCTTAAGAACAAGAGGGATGAATGAAACTCAGAGGGCAGATAGAGAATTAGATATAGAGGAGCTGGGCTCTTCCCCAAGTCCATCAATTCTGATTGACCAACCTCTCTGTAACTGGCCTCACACAGGGCTTTGTGGTACACAAGCTGGGATGCAGAAAAGTGACCAGCAAGCAATCGGCAATTTTTCCAGACTCCAGACAACTAACTAAATCCAAAGTGAGCATGTAAGAGCCAGTGGAAGACTAGAGAAACTCAAAAAACTCAAGGCAGGAGCCAGGTCGTGTGGTGGGGCTTCAGGAAAAGTGTCTAGATTCCCTCGGGGTGAGTCAGCCATCGGGCCCATAGACACAGAGGTAGTCAAGCTTCTAGATGGAAGGCAGACACTGCAGGACAGAGGCTCAGACCACAGTCTTTAGGGCCAAACACTTCTGAGCCTAATCTTGATTGTAATGCTGTATTCCTGCACTGTTTCCTTAACTCACTTAATATGTCTGAGTTCTGGTTCTCTTCTCTGTAAAAGTGGGAAGATGGAGCCAGTCTCATGATGGGAAGTGGGCTATGACAAAGCGAGTGAGTGTGTTTAGGGAGCTGAGCATGGGACCTGCCTCACGGTCAGCAGCTTTAAGGCAGTTTCCGCTTTGATCAGAGCTTATTCTAAGACTGAACGGAGTGGACTTGGGCTTGATGGGTGCACGATTTATCACTCTGTGTGTGTGTGTTCAGTTGTGTCCTGATTTTTTGCGACCCCATGGACTGCAGCCTGCCAGGCACCTCTGTTCATAGGACTTTCCAGCAAGAATACTGGAGTGGGTTGCCATTTCCTCCTCCAGGGGATGTTCCTGACCCAGGGTTTGAACTCACATCTCTTGCTTGGCAGGCGGATTCTTTACCACTGCACGGCCAGGGAAGCCTGCATTTATCACCCACGTGAGCAATGATTCTCGGCCGAGGCTGAGGCATGAAGGCTCACTCATTCCTTATCTGTCTCCTCCATTACTTGCTTTGATGATGCTTATATCAAGAGCCTAAGAAAGAACATGTTACTTGATCATTTAATTTACTTTCCTGGATACATTTAAATGATCTATATAAGGCTTTTTTATATTAAAAAAATGAATCAACTTATAAAACCATTTATGCCTCCAATGGCCCTAAACATTGATTATCCTCAATAGCATTTGACAGTCCTGAGTCTGGACTCCAGATAGGATAGTTCATGAAGGAGAGACATAAACCTCCTTATGTCCACAAGGAAGGTTCAAACACACTCATGCAGAATAGCATTCATTAACCCAGCTGGTCAGAGCTGCAGTGACCTTGGCATTAATCTAACCCCCAAACAGAAGCTGCTAGGGGAATCACCCAGGCCACGGATCTGGTTAATGTTAAGAATCAGGATCTCAGCTCTCTTGTGTCCTGAGCTCCAGTCCTCCATGGGGAATGTTTCAAAAATGACTGTTGGAAGAAAGAAAAGTAAGAGGACCACAGAGCCAGAATAGAATAGCATATTCTATCCAGAATAGCCAGAGGATCTGATCTTCTCCAGGATAAGATCATGGACTTACATCCTTTAACCCCTTGGTGAGAAGGCTGCTGGAACATGGGTGACAAAGTTCATGGAGCCAGGGTTCTTCTTCCTGGACATACAATTTCCTGAGTGAGGAAGGGGCTGTATATCCTGATGCTTCTGAGAGGGGTTTGGAATTAGCCCAGATGAACCTTAAAGTGCCTTCCCAAGGTCTGTTGAGTTAAATACATGGGCTTCCCAGGGGGCACTAGTGGTAAAGAACCTGCCTGAAAATGCAGGAGACATAAGAGACTTGGGTTCGATCCCTGGGTTAGGAAGATCCCCTGGAGGAGGGCATGGCAACCCACTCCAGTATTCTTGCCTGGAGAATCCAATGGACAGAGGAGCCTGGTGGGCTACAGTTCATGGGGTCTGCAAAGAGTCAGACATGTCTGAAGCGACTTAGCATCCATAACTATGACTCTTTCCTCTCTTATGCACCCATGTTCTGCCTCGGGAGCCACAAGGACACAGGAGGGAGGCGTCAACCCTCCTGTTTCTACACCTTTCCTGAGAACTGCTTCTCCTCGTGCTTGTGGCAACGTTTTCCACTGAAGCAGATGGAAAATAGAGCAGTAATCACAGGCTGAGGTCGAGGCCACAGACTTCATTTGTGGGTGTTATCTAATATGTGGTCAAATCTCAGCTGATCAGAAGGCTTGGGCAGGAGATGATATTGAGCTAGAATTGTTCCATAGAGTGATTATCGATTATGCCTCTAATAGCACTGCAGCACATTGACCGTGAATCCAATTAGACATAATTATACGCTTTACACGAATGTGTCCAACTGAAAGGGTTGGGATTTGCAGAGACTCCAGCAATTCTTGCGTGATCATGGGATATGACTAAAGAGAGGGGAGTTACTGAGATTTGCCCAGGGAAGTATTAGACTCTGCAAAGCTCTGTTGGCAGGAAGTGTTTGTTGTTAATGGATGTCAGAATCCAAGAAACCTCAGGAGGATGGCAGATGGCCAAGTCCAGTAGACAGACAGATGCCAGTCACTGCAATCATCATCATCATCATCTCAACAACAGCTATTATTTTATTAGGTACTTTCTATGTTCCAGACACTGAGCTGAGCATTTTACAGATAGTATCTGATTCAGTGCTCTTGGACAAAGGCTGGCAAACTACAGCCCAAGGGCTCGATCCAGCCTGCCCTGTTTTTGTAAATAAATTTTACGAGCATACTGTGGTGGCCTTTTATTTGCATATGATCCATGGTGCATTTCACCATGTGGTCAGAATTTGAATTTGTCCCAAACCATCCCATTTAGGAGACAGCTATTGTACCTAGCACGCCCCTGCCATGTTGCCAATTCTGCCTTCCTGACTTCACTTTTCCTCCCTCCAGGCCGCAGTTCTCAGCACACTTCCGGACAAAGACTTCAATGACTGTGTTTCTGACAAACTGTGGAACAAAGAAACTACTCTGTTCAACTGAACCCATTTTCCCTCAAGATAATTCTCAAGTGTACAAGTCACTGGAAGTTAAAAGCTAAGCCTTTTGGAGGATCATGTGATAATAGACAAAACTCAACTGCTTGACTACATATAAATAAAATGAGACAGATCCCGCTGATGGAATGGAAAGCAACCAGTCAGAGACGTCATTGCCATCCAGTGTTTATGATGCAATGCTAAGTGGAAAGGGAAGAATGGGAAAGTGAGTCTTCATAATAAATTCAGTCGTCATCAGTGATTCCACTATGATGCCAGGAACATCATCTGCAGTGACGCTCTCCACCTTTAGGGGTTCCCTGGTGGCTCATTAAAGGCAAAATACCAGTGAGGGCTGACTATTTTTCTGGCTTCCCTGGTGGTTCTGTGGTCAAGAATCCACCTGCCAATGCCAAGATACGGGTTCAATCCCTGGGTGGGGAAGATCTCTGGCTTGGGAAGATCCCTCTGGAGAAGGAAATAGCAATCCACTCCATTATTCTTTCCTGGGAAATTCCATGGGCAGAAAAGCCTTCTGGGCTACAGTCCATGGGGTCACAAAGAGCTGGGCACAACTGAGTAGGCAAGCACAGCAAATGAGGAGGATATTGATGGGAGATAAAGTCAGAGAGAAGAGCAAGGCCCCAGTGTAAGGCTGTGTTTGCCATGCCCGTTAAGGGCTTGAGATTATTCTGAAAACTCTTAAGGCAATGTCTCTAATTGCCTGAGGAGAATGGCAGTGGGGGAGCAAAATAAAAATGCAAAAATGACACAGCTGTGATGAGATATGAACACAAAATTAAACCACTTTGGGGACTTCCCCGGCAGTCCAGTGGTTACGCATTCACCTTCCAGTGCAGTGGATGAGAGTTCAATCCCTGGTCAAGGAGCTGAGATCCCACATGACTTGAGGCCCGAAAACCAAAACAGGAAATATACGCAATATTGTAACAAATTCAATAAAGGTTTTAAAAATAATCCACATCAAAAATAATAATAATTTAAAAATATTAAACTACTTTGATTTATTTTGGGTTAGACTTTCTAAAATAGTGTTTCTATTTGAAATTCTCTTCATGTTTCCTATATAATTATAGCTGTTAAAAAATAATAATTCAATTACTCCCAGCCAAACAAAACGTAAAATGAAAATGCATAAGGCCATCACCTAGACTGGATAAGTACCATCCGGCGACACTTCCTTTGCTGAAGGAAGCTCCAGCCCCAAGCCTGCAGCTCCTCCCTCCGCTCACCTGCCCTGCTCCGAGGTTCTGGTTCCTGCCCGGAGCTCCTCTGGGCTCCAGATTGTACCCAATGAACAGCTTCCGCCATTGATTAAACGCTGCCGCTTGCCCAGAGCCATTAATCAATTTCACCAGCTGTTTACAGCTTTATTTACTACAAAGGAAGCAAGGTAATCCCTGTAAACTCAATAGATCTAAATTAACTGCGTGTTCAGGAGCCAGCTTAGAAAGAATTATTGCTCCCTGACTGAGGGGGACAGAGAAGAAGAATGAACACAGGAGCCTGTGACAGAGGGTGATAGAGGCTGCGACTCACTCCCTGGTGTCCAGAGGGGTCACATCACAGAGGGCACTTGCTGGTTGAGTCTCTATTAACCAGGTCGTTGAGCCTAGAGTCCAGCTAAAGCCCTTGCTTGTTTGGAATCAACATTTCCTGCCATTCATCCTGTGTCTTTCATTCCTTTCTCCCCACTCCTCGGCCTTGAATTGCCTTCCATCCTTTTCATTCTATAGGAAGCATTCCTCTGCCATGATAACAGTTTTTTCCACATTCTTTCATTTGTGAATAATCATGATAATCTTTGATTTGTTTATATCTCTTTCATGAAACTATATTCAGTCCAAATTCACTAGGCAACAGCTGAATGCCTGGGGAAGAAACTAATATTTATATGCCAGGAATGAGTCACATAAATGCTTTCATGTCATTGGATTTTTTTTTTAATCTGCTAGAACAACCCTGTAAGATAAATGTTAATGTTCTCATTTTAAAGATAAGAAGACTAAGGCTCAAAGAGATGAAATACTTTGCCTAACATAACAAAAATGCTTAGTGGATGGCCCTACTGGGCTTCACCCTGATTTCCCAATACAGTAAGTCCCCTCCATACAAATGAGTTACTATTTGAGAATGTGTTCATAAGTCCAATTTGTTCTTAAATTCAACAAAGTTAGCCTAGGCACTCAACTAACACAGTCAGCTATATATTACTGTATTGTAATAGGTTTCTAATACTTTTCACACAAATGATACATGAAAACTAACACAAAGAATATACATTTTTAATGTTTAACATTTTTAATCTTACAGTACAGCACCCTGAAAAGTAGAGTTGTGGTTTAGTCACTAAGTTATGTCCAACTCTTTTGCCTTCCCATGGACCTCTTCCAACATCTTCTGTCCATGGGATTCCCCAGGCAAGAATATTGGAGTGGGTTACCATTTCCTTCTCCAGAGTATCTTCCCAACCCAGGGATCAAACCTGGGTCTTCTGCATTGCAGGCAGCTTCTTTACCGTCTGAGCCACCAGGGAAGCTCTAAAAATATAGTAATAGAGTACAATAGCTGGCATACAGGGGCTGACATCAAGTGAACAGGCAAGAAGAGTTACTAACTGGAGGAGAGAGAGGAGGTGGGAAATGGTAGAGCTGAAGGATCGTCAGCAGGAGGAGACAGAGGGCAAGCCGCAATTTCACTCACGCCTGATGTAATGGGACATGCAAACTCATGTTTGCATCTTTGAAAGTTCACCACCTGAAGGTTCTTCATAATGCAGGAGACTCACTGTACCTGCTTCTCCTTGGTCATCCTTCTAGGCCAGAGCACCCGGTGGTTAGCACTGTAGGGCCAACTCACTTCCAAGTATACAGAGAAGGTGAGGAAAAGGAAATCCAGGGTGACTTGGGTTGATAACCCCCTTTTTCTATTTTGCCTGACCCCACCCAGAGCCCCCGCTTCTAGGACCCCTTAACCGCCCACTTCTCTCAGCCCATCCTTTTTCCGACCTGCTCTCACCTCTTCCAAACTCCCACCATCACTACTGTACAATCTAGACTTTTAAACCTCAAAAGGCTTGTGATACCACCACTAGGCAAACCTGCCTTTGCCTAGGCTCTTTCTTCTAAAATGCTGTAGCCTCCTTGCCTCCCTGGTGAGGTCCTGCAAAGCTTCCAGATCTATCTCTGCCACCACCTTGAAAGTGAACCTTACTTCCCCAACCCTTTCCTGCCTTCAGAAGGGTTCAGCATCCCAGATCTGAGCACCTCACACCACCATACCTATTGCTCTGTTGTATTTATCCTCAGGTCTCTGCTCCTCTAAGATGTGACTGGCATGGAATTTGTGTCAGTCACTTCACTTGCCAGGTGGCACCAATGGTAAAGAGCCCAGTTGACAATGCGGAACCTGGAAGAGAGGTGGGTTCCACCCCTGAATCAGGGAAGATCCCCCAGGGAGGGCATGGCAACCCACTCCAGTGTTCTGTCCTGGAGAATCCCATGGACGGAGGAGCCTGGCAGGCTATAGTCCAGGGGGTCATAAAGAGTTGGACACGACTGAAGTGACTTAGCACACACTCACAGTTCACTGAAGGGCACAAAAGCAAGGAAGAAGACTCTGCCCTTCAAATGCCCTAGGGAGACATGCCTTAAATACAGGCAGAGCCCCGAGACAGACAGACAAACACATGAGTTAGCATCATCACAAAATTATTATCTTTTCCAAAGACGACAAGCTCATCTTTTTCAAAGTGTCATGACATCAGGCAAAACAGCAACAGGGGGTTGTTTATCCCAAGTCCCTGTGGTTCTCCCTTCTCTCGCCTTCCACGCATACTTTTGTTCCTGGCAAGCTAAACAGGAGCAGATGGATGACATAGCGCCCTTCGCTTCCTCCAGAGGCTGAATCCAGTGTAAACTCCAGAAACAGTGTAATTGCATGCACTTGCTGTCTTCACACCCTTCCCACCCTGAGCTAAAAATGTTCACATCCGTCTTCCTCAGTGGAATCGTCATGACCTGCCATCAGCCTCTGAGGTCACAGGTTCCCTGTGCTAAGATGTTCTCATGTCCTTGTCAGCTGCACTAACCTATGAGCCAAGCCGGCCAGGGCTCACCAGGAAGCTCCGCCCTTTCACAGAGATGCTGCTGAAATTGTCTAGAGCCCAGGTATGTGAAACGCCCTGGGTACAATTTACAAGCATCAGACAGTAGCCCTGGCATCTCTTGATCCAGACAAAAGACAGTAATTATGACTCGTCAACAGAGTTTTAACTGGTGCTCAGAACTCGGCTCTTCAGTTCTTTAGGCTGTTTTTGTTACTCATGCCTCTTGAGTCTTCTGCAAATAGGAGACTCACAATAAATAGATACAGAGAGGGTGTTCTGTTTATCAACATGCTGGTAAAAATGAAAAACTATGAAGTCAGCTAGAGCAGGGTACAGCTCCAAGCTCAGCTATTTTCTAAACACCTGATTTGAGAAGTTATTTAACCTCTTTCAAACTCAGTTTTCCTCTAAAAAGAGTTGTCATATGATCTAGTAATCCCACTCCTGGACATGTTCTGGACAAAACTATAATTCAAAAAGATACATGCACCCCTATGGTCATGGCGGCATTATTCACAATAGCCAAGACATGGACACAATCCAAATGTCTATCAACAGATGAATGGATAAAGAAGATGTAGTACACACACACACACTGAACTACCTTTCAGTAATAAGAAAGAATGAAATAATGTCATTTGTAGCAACATGGATGCACCTAGAGATGATCATACTAAGTGAAGTTAACTCAGAAAGGCAGATACTATATGATATCACCTACATGCGGAATCTAAACTATGACACAAACGAACTTATCTATTGAACAGTAACAGGCTCACGGACACAGAGAGCAGAGCTGTGGTTGCCAAGGGTGGGAGAGGAAGGATGGGCTGAAAGTTTGGCATGAGCAGATGCAAACTGTTGTACATAGAATGGATAAACAACAAGGCCTTACTGTAAGCACAGGGAACAGTATTCAATATCCGGTGATAAATTATAATAGAAAAGAATATGAGGAAGAATATATATTTATATGTGTAACTGAATTACTTTCTGTATAACAAATTAACAGAATATTGTAAATTATACTTCAGTAAAATAAATTTTAAAAAAGAAAGAAACTCAGTTTTCCAGTTTTGTAAAGTGGAGACAGAGCATCTTCCTCACTGAGCTCTTTCAATGATTAAATGAGGTTAAAAAAAAAAAAAAAAAAGGTGCTCAAATAAAGTTCCCTGTGTGAATCAAGACCTCAATAACTAAAACAACTCATAGGCTTGTCAGAAAGTTTGAGTGAGCGAAGGAACACGAAGTGCCTGGAACAGCTGAACAGCAGCTGATTCCTCTTTCTTGGCCCCCTCCCCAGTGATCTCCTTTTTGGTGGTGGGGGTTTAGGTGGGTGAAAAAGCTACTTTTCAAATAAGAACCTTCTAGGCAATTTAGCAATCAGTGGGTGGTGGTAGTTTAGTTGCTAAATTGTGTCCAACTCTTGTGACCCCAAGGACTGTAGCCTGCTAGGTTTCTTTGTCTATGGGATTTCCCAGGCAAAAATACTGGAGTGGGTTCCCATTTTCTTCTCCAGGGGATCTTCCCGACCTAGGGATCAAACTCACATCTTCTGCATCGCAGGCAGATCCTTTACCATTGAGCCACCTGGGAAGCCCTTAGCAACCAGAATCAGGAGACAAAAGCATTCCTAATCATCTGGAGACAAAAGCATTCCTAATCATCAGCCTAGCAATAATATTAGAAGACATTTATCCTAGGAAATATCTCCACTCCCCAAATAAGACAAGCTATGTGCTAGAGTTGTTAAATATCAGAGCAAAAATTCTTAGAGGAGCATAATATCTAACAGATAGAAAAGCGTTCGTTAAAGTCAGTGGCATGATAGGTAGGCATTAGGAAATGTTCTTATAAGTATGCTACAGACCCATGAAAAAATTACCATGTTGAGTCCCCAAAGTGAGATGGAAAATTGTATACAGTCTGATTGCAAGAGTGTAAAATTATATAGGCATCTGGACAAGCCAAGAAATGAACCTGCAAGAATGAAAATCATCGTTTTAGGGTGATGAGATGGAGGGTGATTTGAGGTCTATTTTTCCTCCTCTTTCTCTTCTCTGGTGACACTGACTTTACCGCGGAGAAAGGGAAAGAGAAATAAGCACCTTCTGCTACTCAAGCTTTGACCTCCGCTTCAGCTAAAGTGCTCTGGCCCCTTTGCTTCTCTTGCAGGAAGATGGGGCCTGAGTGCCAGGCGATGATAACAGTAATCGGAAGTTTTCCGGGCCTAATAACCCCTTTTTGAGACAAACTCTCTTTCTTTAAACAAGACACAACAATCCTCTAAAGATAATGGTCCTCCCTCACTCTCCTCTTTGTCACCTCCGGGCCATTTCTGTCACCAAAGTAATCGTTTTAAAGCATATGTCTCATCACTTCACTCTCCAGCCACGAGGCACTCGGCTTGTGTCAGAATCTTCTGATAAAGCCCAGAAGCTCTCAAACAGCTTTATTCCAGCCATCTACTTCTGTCTAGTCCTCAATCACGTCTGGACTCTCACCCCCAGACCTTTGCCCACGCCTATCCTTCTGCTCCAAATTCTCTCCCTCACATTTCTTCTTTCAAATCTCATCTTAGCAGTGAATTCCTGGGACTTCCCCAGCTGTCCAGAGGTTAAGACTTTACCTTTCAATGCAGGGGCTGCAGGTTTGATCCCTGGTTGGGGAGCTGAGACTCCACAGGACTGGAAGCCAATAAGTCAAAACAGAAGCAGTATTGTAACAAATTCAACAAGGACTTGAGAAGAAAAAAAAAAATGGTCCAGGGCCTCCCTGGTGGGTTAGGGGTAAAGAGTCTGCCTGCCAATGCAGGAGACAAGGCTTGCATTCCTGATTCTGGAAGATCCCACATGCTGTGCGACAACTAAGCCCATGAGCCACAAGCACTGAGCCTGTGCTCCGGGGCCCGGGAGCTGCAGCTACTGAAGCCTGTGCGCCCTAGAGCCATGCTCTGCAACAAGAGAAGCCACCGCAATGACAAGCCCAGTGCAACTAGAGAGTGAGCCGCCCCCATCCACCGCAACTAGAGAAGAGCCTGAAGACTCAGCCTTGTGCTGGGTGCTGCGCTAAGTCGCTTCAGTCATATCCGACCCTTTACAACCCTGTGGGCCATAGCCCGCCAGGCTCCTCTGTCCATGAGATTCTCCAGGCGAGAATACTGGAGTGGGTTGCCATTTCCTTCTCCAGGGGATCTGCCCGACCCAGGGATTGAACCTGTGTCTCTTACATCTCCTGCATTGGCAAGCAGGTTTTTTACCATTAGTGCCATCTGGGAAGCCTGATGATCCAACACGGCCATAAATAAATAAAAATTTTTTTTAAATGGTCCACATTAAAAAAAAAAAAAGAACTTAAAGACTAAAATGAATTCCTGACATCTCAGCATGCCCTCTCTTGCCCAAAACAAACACACAAGCCTGAGCATGGACCCACATGTGTGTTCTAAATGCTCCTGCTATCATTTTTTTTCATGGCACCTAATACACACATGACAATGAGCTGGGTGATAGAGTGATATTTTCTGAGGAAACAGAGGCTTAGGGCGGAGAGGAAGCTGGCCTTAAATCGCTGAGGTGATCAAGCTGAGCTGGGAAGGAGGAGATGCGGGATGCAGGGCTCCAAGGCTGAGAGCCCTTTGTAGTCCGGCCCAAGCCCGCTCAGGGTCAACAGGAGCCGGAACAAACGCTATTCCTCTTCTCTCCCTGGCAGGTCTGATCAGTTCTATCGTAGTAGATGGCTTTGGGAAAAGATACAACTCACCATGTAAAAATGTGAGGGAAAGATACAACTCATTATGTAAAAAAAATTGGGGATTCCCTGAAAGCTCAGTTGGCAAAGAATCCACCTGCAATGCAGGAGACCCTGGTTCAATTCCTGAGTTGGGAAGATCCGCTGGAGAAGGGATAGGCTAACCACTGCAGTATTCTCGCCTGGAGAATTCCATGGACTCTATAGTCAGACATTACTGAACGACTTTCATTTTCACGTGAAATTAGTTCAGAGAAATTGCTCCTGCCTTCAAATAAACATACAATCTTTTGTTTTTAAGACCATCTTACTCAGAATATTTTATTCCACCCTCATGATACCTTTGAAGATGGGTGAGGAAATTTCTCAAGTTACCCAGACCTAGACTGGTCTCTGTCGTAAAGTTTATGTGACATTAACCATCCAGATTGATTTACTGTATGGTTATTTAAAGATATTTTTGATTTACAGTCACAAGTCCAGTAACTCCCTACGGACATGCGTGCTTTCCAGACCAGGCTGTGAGATTCCAGAATTACAAGGAGACTCCACTCTGGGTTTTCCTGGTGTCTCAGATGGTAAATAATCTTCCTGCAATGAGAGAGACATGGGTTCAATCCCTGGGCTGGGAAGATTCCCTGGAGAAGAAAATGGCTATGCACCCCAGTATTCTTCAGTATTCTTACCTGGAGAATTCCACAGACAGAGGAGCCTGGTGGGCTATAGTCCATGGGGTCATGAAGAATTGGACATTACTGAGTGACTAATACAACTTCCTTCATTCTGGTAACCGCAGTGGGTAGAATAACGTTTTGTTTGTTGTGGGTGTACAATAAAAAACATATGACAAACATATAAGAGAATTAAACAATAAACAAATGAATATATGGAACCAAGACACTCTCAGTTATTTCAAGAAATCACCAAATTTTAGCAAAAGATGTGCATCTACTCCAATGAGTCTTAAACTTGAAATCTCTTAGGCACCCCTAAGAAAAATGGGGCAAGAAAATTCAAATTTTATAATGAAGTTTTTCACTTGAGGTAGTTAATACAGACACAAATGCTACAGCTAAATTGTAAGAAGACCTGGACTCTTAGTTATTCAAACACAGGACAGAGGCATCACTTTCAGCTTTTCATAAATGTTCATCTAAATAAAAACACAGAATTTGAAAATTCTCACAGAACACTCAACTACTCCAAGAATATGCTCCCCAATCTTGTAGATCCATGAATCCCAGTGGATGAAACACTTGGGTACCATCACCTTTGGCTCACAGAGGAACAGACCCTAAGCGTGAATGACTTTCCCAGTGTCACATACTCCTTTAATGGCAGAGCACATTCTAGAGGGCAGGCGTTGGGACTCCGAGCACAGTGCTCTGCTCCAGCAATCAGTCCGACAGTTGGTTAATGGAATGTTGTCTGTGGCATCAAATTAAGTGGTACAAAGACTATACTTGGAGAACAAACCAATAAACAGAGCCTCATTACCACTGGCTCCCGATTGGCTGGCCCCTGGTCCCCAGCTCCATCAAGGTCATTGGCAAAACCCAATGCAGAGGAAAGAGACCCAGTGCCCTTACTCGCCAGGCTGTGTGGAATCGCTACTAAAACTCATTACATGATTTAAGTGCAAGGACTTCAGAGTTTTCAGTGCCCCTGAGGCACTGTGGTTTTTCTCTGTTTGTGAGGGAAAAATGAAAAGTAAGCAAAATTAGTACATTATTTTCTATCCAATACATTTAGAATCATTATGTTGATCAGTGGAGGCTGAAATACACTTTAGTCTCCTAGTGCATTTTCAGGATTTGGCTGATACATAATGACATGGATGCAGGCTCAGAACAACAAAATCCAGGGCTGAGATTAATTGGGCAAATATTTTGCTGTTTGACAGAAAAAGCAGACAATTTGATTCCCAAGTTTCAGTAAGAGAAAGGCACAACAATGAGAGAATGGAAAATCCCAGTGTGTGTATGGTTTTTTACCTTCTGATATTTTTGCACAGCCCATAGCTAAAAGCAGTAGGTTAATGATCAAAGTCAGCATATATTTTTGCATGATGTGTAAGAATAGAAAGTTATTTGGGCCATAAATTATCAACTAGAAGGGGAAAGCGCCAGCACGCTCACCCCCTTTCTGCTGGTATTTGTAATGCTCAGGCATTGTGCTGTTTACGAACCTCCTGTGTTCCCTCTTTTGCTGAAAGCTGTCAGGTTGTGCTGTGGTGGCAAAGGCTGCCAGCTCTCAAACCAGCCCTCTGATACGTGAAAGATGAGCCAGGAGGTAAGTGACAATGTACGGGAGCAGCTGCTTCACCCCTACCCTCCCCAACAGGGAGACAGACTCTCCCTGTTTGCCAGGATTTTTGCACTGAAAGTCCCATGTCCAGGATACACCCTAAGTCCTGAGCAAACTGAGCAAACCATGACCTTGACTCCTAATTTTGCACAAGAATCTGCCTGTGGACACTCTCACCTGAAACATACTAGCAAGAGGATTCTGGACTGTGTCCTACATCTGGACTCAATTGACTCATTACCAGATGGCACAGTGGTAAAGAATCTGCCTGCCAACGCAGGAGATGCAGGAGATGTGGGTTCCATCCCTGAGTCTGGAAGATCCCCTGGAGTAGGAAACGGCAACCCACTCCAGTATTCTTCCCTGGAAAATCCCATGGACAGAGGAGCCTAATGGGCTACAGTCCCTGGGCGGTCAAAAAGAGTCGGACATGACTGAGCACACAGCATGCTAGACTCATTACAAAGGCACCAGAGAAGCCAACTACTGGTCATCTTTTCCTCTCTTTAAATGCAATTCTTTATTCAAATCACAATAGAAACAATTTTAACATACACAAAATAATATGTAGCTAATGAAATGTATAAAAACAATATTAAAAATGAGGAGTAGTCAATGCATTTTGTCCCTTACTCTATTTTCAATCTCTATTTAACCAAATTTTTGACTGCCTCTCTACTTTCAGGCGGAGAAGGCAATGGCACCCCACTCCAGTACTCTTGCCTGGAGAGTCCCAGGGATGGCGGAGCCTGGTGGGCTGCCGTCTATGGGGTCGCACAGAGTCGGACACGACTGAAGCGCCTTAGCAGCAGCAGCAGCAGCTACTTTAGGGATTGCTTATAATTTTCTCTCACCTCCTGTGCTTTTAGATTGAAGAGCTCTGGGCCCCAAGACCAGAGCTGATAGTGGCTGACAGATGTGAGCAGCTTGGGCACAAAAGTCCTTGTGGACATTCTTCCTGCTGTCTTGTCAATTTTCAGCCCGGCTGCTTGAAGCTTTGCCTCATGTAGATGCCTCTGGCCAACACAGACGTGTCTAATAACTGGCATGGTAGCCATGCATGCCCGATGACCCCATTGCCTATGCACCTTCACTGGTGTGTCAGAGGGGAGGGAACTTTTCTCTTCTGGGTCAGAACGCGCATGACTGAGGCAAGATAATTTTACAACTGTCATCTCCCTGGTGGCTCAGATGGTAAAGAATCTGCCTGAAATGCAGGAGACTTAGGTTTGATCCCTGGGTCAGGAAGATCCCCTGGAGAAGGGAATAGCTACCCACTCCAGTATTCTTGCCTGGAGAATCCCATGGATAGAGGAGCCTGGTGGTCTACAGTCCATGGGGTTGCAAAGAGTAGGACATGACTTAGCAACTAAATAACAAACAACAAACCACTCTATCCAGCTCCACTACTGGCTGAATTCAATCCAAAACAGGATCAAAAAGTGAGTTTGAAGTGACCCTTTTAGTGTCAGTCTCACAGAGCACAAAGAAGGCTAGTGACGCAGGAAGGAACCAAAGGAGAAAGTTCAGCTCACGCTCCTTACAGTGACATTCAAACCAGCTTTTCCTAATTTCCAATAAGTAAAGGATTATCTTTGCAACAATGTTACTAACCCAGTTGATTAAGCCCTCCAAATCCTTCATTGGCCAATTAACATGGTCACATCTTTGCAAAGCCCTCTAATTCCAAGTTGCATTCAGATCAATATGCCCTTAAAGAATTCATGGATTTATTTTCTCTAGATTTTTTCTCAGGGAAAAAAAAAAAAAAAGAGAGAGAGAATGCAAGTAAGGCAGAACAAATGAAAAGAGGCCATTTCCCCTCACGTCTGCATTCAGAATCTATGCTTTGGGACAATATGGCAAATGAAATCATATAGAAAGGCGTTACCAATAATTAGCCTAATTAAGCCCCTCGAACCCGAGAGGGGCTGATGAAGCAGTGCAGTGAGGCTGGAGCGGGGAGGGGTGTGTTTGAGCCAAACTGTCTGTCACTTGGGAGCCTGTGACCTTTGACATGTCACTACATCTCCCTCAATCTTCAGCCTCCTCACCTACTCATGGAAACAGTGATTCTTTCACATGTAGTTATGAATTACAGATTAAAAAATACACCTGAGTTCACTCGAGACATTGCAAAATCTATATGAGGATGCATTGATCACTGATGGACAACCGAACCTCAGCAATGGGTGGCAGGTTCTGGGACATCTCAAATTTGTGTCCCAGATATGTGCTGAAAGAAGAAAAGCTCATTACAAAAAATTACTTTGCCACATTTCTTTAAACATTATAAAGAGTGTATATCATTAACTGAGGAATGATAGTATTACGTTCGGAGCATTTGCCTTTTTATAATACTTTACTGTTTTCGCCTGTTTCTCTGAAAAATCCTGGGAGGTAGACAGAGCACACTATTATGTATCTTTTTGCTTCTGATGGGTTAGAAAACTCAAAGGCTAGGTTGTTAATAGAAGTCAGAATGCTGTGCAGATAGCTAAAGTCCTAGATAAATCCATGAGATGAGGTTCCCCCAGAAAAACTGGTGTGAAAATTGACCTCTAGAAGTCAATGCCACTCTCCTACCTTCCAGATAAAGGAACAGACTCAACCCCTATCTCTGTTCCCAACTGTAAGTTTGACCATCACCATACCCACCTGACTCGACAGCTATGAGACTTTTTTATGAAATTGTTCACGAGTTTCTGGTACAAGCAAGTGATAATCATAAGTGCACCTGAATCTGACTTTTTATTTTCATGAGAGGATTCTAGACATCTTTCTCAGATATCTTGGACTGAGGACACTTGACCACGGTCTGCATTTTATTTTAGACTTATTTTCCAAGATAGTCCTAGCTTTTGCCCTCCTGTTCATTAGAGGGATGCATATTGTACTCTCTCATCAGCACAGACAGTCTTCATTCATTTGTAGCTGTAGTCATGCCAAAAACATCGAATGATAAAGATCCCATGATTGGACTGCTTGCCATATTCCAAGGATTGTGGTTAAGTGCTACATAATCATTATCTCATTTAATTTCACAAATTTGATGTGTTCACTGTCATTTCCATTTGGATTTAGGAAAACTGAGCCCTAAGGATGGGGTTCACCCACTCAGTCATGCATTCATCCATCCACTGGGCGCCTACACTGTATCAGCTCCAGACTCTTCAGGTGGGTGGGACCTCCCTTCATGGAGATCACACTTCAGCAGTTTATCTTCTTGCCCAACTACACACTGGTAAGTGGTAGAACCAGGACTAACATTTAGTTCTCAAGACTTTCCTAGCAGTCCAGTGGTTGAGATTCCATGATTCCACTGCAAGGGGGACAGGTTTGATCTCTGGTTGAGAAAAAAAGATCCCACCAGCTGCAAGATGTGGTCAAAAATAAATAAATAAAATAAGATAAAATTGCTTTAAAAGAACACCTTTAGTTCTCCCTGGCTCCAAATCCTGTGCTTCTAACCACTGCACCTTATGACTAATTGTTCTCGGTAGTGACACAGTACAGCAAAAGATCACTTGCCTATAGACTGTTTCTCCTATAGAATGCTTCTTGGATACTATGAGGTCTGAGCTGATCCCTGAAGGTGATACAGAGACTACCCAAAATAAGAGGAAAACAGATCCTCATTACAAGAATATGAGCTGATTGAAAGAACATGGCAAATTGAGGCCAAGGTGCAGAACCAGAAGCTGGGGTGGGCTTTGGGGTTCCAAGAGGATTGCTGGGTATCCAAGTAGTGACCTATTTCTGTGTAATGGATCACTCCAAAGCTCCAGTTCAGTTCAGTTGCTCAGTCATGTCCGACTCTTCACGACCCCATGGACTATAGCACACCAGAGTTCCCTGTCCATCACCAACTCCTGGAGCTTGCTCAAACTCATGTCCATCAAGTCAGTGATGCCATCCAACTCCAAAGCTTAGTGACTTCAAATAGCAGCCCATTATTTCTCATAATTTCATGTATGGATCTAGAAAGAAATATTTCTACCATGGCTATGAGTTAAGAGGCTAAGAGGCATGCACAGAACACGTATGGCAACAGACCAACAGGTCATTACCCAAAATGGTAAACTGAACTATAACCTGAAAGGTGGGAGGAGAACCAAGGTCAGTCCCAGAAGGACATGATCCACTGCCAAGTCTTCAGCAAAAAGAAGTGGACATATTTAGCAGGAGACTTCTTTCATACTGGGATTTTCTGTCTGAAAGAAGGGTCAGGTCAGCAGATTTAACGAAGGCAATCTACCATTTCTAAGAAATCAAATCATCTCTGGGACCCAAATTGCCAGGGTGGCAGACAGTCATGTCTGAATCTGCAGCTCACTCTGGAAGGTACCCAGCTTTAGACAAAGTTTCAGCACATGAACCAGGCAGGTTAAAACCCAACATGGAAGCACCGTCGCAATTAATCACTTTGGACGGAAAGCTGGTGACCTGAGGGCTGGTATCTGCAGCACCCGCATTAGAGGAACTTTACAATCCTTGGAAATTCTCCTCCCATGAGGGTCCTGGTGCAGAGCAGATGTTTGCACATCATTTAGCCTGTCGGTGATGAATTAGTTTTTAATGGCATTCTCGTGTACTTGTTATAAATCATTAAGTGTCCAACAGACTGTCTCCCGTCTTCACAGACTTGGTCTGCTGGGGTTCCTAAGCAGTAAAAATTTTCAGAAATGGGAACAAGGCTGCCTCACCCAGCTGAAAACTGTAATCCTCCCCTCGCCATCTCCCTTGTGTTTGACATCTGTCCACAGCCCTTTTCTCTCCTCCTCTCTCCTTCCCACCTCCCCCCCCCTCCAACCACACCCCCTGTCACTGCCCAGGGCCCCTGTCCTTTCTACTGCCTCAGGCTTCTTTCCATGTCTTCCCAGCCCCCCTCAAAATTCTCCATCAACTCTTATCTCATTCCTCCCTCCACGCTTTTCCCTATTCCTCTTTTTAGCACCCCAATCTTCCCTTGGCATTAGAAATAAAAGCGGTTTTCTTTCAATAAGCCGGGCGAGAGATTCACATGCCGACACAGTATGATTCTTAACACCAGTAATAAATTCATGGTCAGCCCTTCCTGGAAATGCAGGAAATTAGATCTGGGTGGGGACAGGGAGAGAGACCAAGAACAAACCTGAAAAAGACAGAATGAGTTCCAAGTCGGTTGAAGAGCATGGGTCAGCATTAACTCTATGTGAGACAGTGCGCCAATCCTGAGAACTAACAGCGCAGTATTTATACCAGAGAACTGTTCCTCCTCTGGGAGAAACATTCAGGCCTGTTGGAGACATGGGAGAGATGGTGTGAACCATGGGTGCGGTTTCCCAGGTGGCGCTAGTGGTGAAGAATCCTCAGCCTGCCAATACAAGAGGTGCAAAAGACACCGGTTCGATTCTTGGGTTGGGAAGATTCCCCTGAAGTAGGAAATGGCACCCCACCCAGTACTCTTGCCTGGAAAATTCCATGGGCAGAGTAGCCTGGCAGGTTTCAAGAGTTGAACATGACGGCGACGGAGCACATGGGTGTGCCACATACTCACACATGACTCTGAGAATTTGGGAAATCTAGAGTTGAAGATACTGAACCTATTTGCAAAACAGAAACAGAGACACAGACATAGAGAATAAATGTGTGGATACCAAGGGCATGGTGGAGGAGGGAGGAATTGGTGTTGACATAAACACACTATTGGTACTATGTGTAAAGTGAGTAACTAATGAGAACCTACTTTATAGAACAGGAAACTCTAGGCAGAGCTTGGCAGTGACCTAAATGGGTAGGAAAATAAAACAAGAGTGGATATGTGGATATGTATGGCTGATTCACTTTGCTGTCCAGTAGAGACTAACATAACATTGCAAAGCAACTATACTCCAATAAAAATTAATTTAAAAAAGATTGTAGCACAGAGCAGGTATTTCAGAAATAATTTTCCTTTCTCATTTTAGTGTCTACTTGGGAGTTAGGAAAGAGAGGAAGATTAGAGAGAAAATAAGTCAAATTCAAATATTGTTAAAAGCAGGCAGTTATTGATGGCACATTTATTATTGCTATATGTTAGACATGATTCTGGGTTCAGTGAAGGTTCTATGTATTCATCACTATCATGGGCTTCTAACCCTACCCAAACTGAAGCACAAAGCTTTATTTTGTCATTGTCAAGTTAATCTAATTTTAATCCAAGGCTTTTACTCTTGGAAAAACACTAGAGCCTTCCTTCACTGAGATGAACACTCTGACATTTGAGAAACTTAAACTGCCATCCCACCCTGATAAATAGTTTTGGCCCATCATCCTCTGTCCTGCACTCTTTGTCCCCAAAGCCTACGGGGTAATCCCTAGCTGCACCCCAAACCCTTCAAAGATCCCCCTATCTAAACGTCTCCCTCTCCCCGCTCCTCATGCTGCAGATCCCTGCCGATCCATGTTGCAGTCTGCTCCTGAAATGGCACTTAAATTAGTACCAGCTCCTCAGCCTTTTGTTCACACGCCTTCCTGTTCTTTCTCCACCCAGACCTCGGCATTTGTTAAGCGGCTAATGTGTAGAAGCCGTGCTAAGGGACACACATTTGTGCACATGCCTGTGTGTGTGTGTGATTATTACACTATCTGACAAAGAGCAGGTGCTCATTCCATTGTGAGATCTCAATAAATAATAGCTTCTTTCATTATTACATTAAGAACCCTGAATATTTTTCCCCTATATCAAGGGAGTGATCATATATAATTCAATGAGTTACTGTGAAGATCAAATTAGAGAATATATTTATAAAGTTTGAAGACATTATTTATGAAGCTCACGGTGATGCCACATTGATATTACTTTCCTTCCAACTTTCATGAGCCTGGGACTGGTGATTACTCTCCAGACTTTAAAATTTAAGCAGAGATCCATTTATTTTTTTCCTTTTATTTGGCCACAGGGCACATCATATGAGATTTTAAGTTCCCCAACCAAGGATAGAACCCGTGCCCCCTGCAAGGGACCGCAGAGTGCACTGCTGGATCGCCATGCAAGTCTTGATATCCACACCTTGATTCCAGCGCTTATTGTTGTTGTTCAGTCGCCCAGTTGTGTCCGAATCTTTTCAACCCCATGGACTGGGGCACACCAGCCCTCCCTGTCTAACATCAACTCCCGGAGCCTACCCAAACTCATGGCCATTGAGTCGGTGATTCCATCCAACCATCTCATCCTCTGTCATCCCCATCTCCTCCCGCCTTCAATCTTTCCCAACATCAGGGTCATTTCCAATGAGTCGGTTCTTCGTATCAGGCGGCCAAAGTATTGGAGTTTCAGCTTCAGCATCAGTCCTTCCAGTGAATGTTCAGGACTGATCTCCTTTAGGATGGACTGGCTGGATCTCCTTGCAGTCCAAACGACTCTCAATAGTCTTCTCCAACACCACAGTTCAAAAGCATCAATTCTTATGGTGCTTAGCTTTCTTTATAATCCAACTCTCACATCCATACATGACTACTGGGAAAACCATAGCTTTGACTAGACGGACCTTTGTTGACAAGGTCTCTACAGGGGACCCGGGTTCAATTCCTGGTCAGAGAACTAGATCCCACATGCTGCAACTAAGGGTTTGCATCTGGAATGAAGATTAAAGATTCCACAAACTGCAACTAAGACCTGAGGCAGCCAAATACATAAATATTTAAACAACAACAACAAAACCCAGCCAATTTCTTGCCCTAGACACATAGCTGAAAAAAGCATAACACTGACACATACTGAGATGCCAAACTTCAAGATCTTTTGACTCTACTATGGATATTTTTATATTATTTAAATAAATATGTATGTGCACCTCTATGTGTGCATACATGTGTGTGTGTGCATGTATATGAGATGTACAGGTATACACACATACACACAAATACATACATGTGTGCATGCTAAGTTGCTTCGGTCATGTCTGACCCTTTGCGACCTCATGGACTGCATCCTGCCAGGTTGCTCTGTCCTTGGGATTCTCCAGGCAAGCGTAGTGGAATGGGTTGCCATGCCCTTCTCCAGGGAATCTTCTTAACCCAGGATGGAACTCACATAGGCAGGTGGGTTCTTTACCACTAGCGCCATCTAGTATGTTACTGGGGACAAAGACCAGCACACGGGAAGTTCTGCCCAAATATTCCCAGTGCCCCTTCCTTCAGGCACGTGGAGGAGTTGCACTTCCCTTAGGGGTGATCATGTGATGGGCTTTGGTCAATGAAACGTGAGTGAGATTGGCAGGGCAGTTCCAGATGGAAGCTTTTATAGCTGGTACATCCTTCAGGGTCCTTGCTTCCCTTATACCACTGATAACAAAAACCATCCAGATTACAGCTGTTTTGTCTGCCTGGGTCCTAGAGAGATGGCAGCATGAGTCAGGACCCTTAGACAACTTTGAGTAGACAAGAAGGATGAATGAGAAATAAATCTTTGCTGTTTGGAGCTCTGAGATTTCAGGACTGTTTGTTACCACACTGCAACCTAGCCTCCCTGTTTCTGTTGTTGCTTATTATTATTCTGTTGTAGTTTATTATTATTATTGGTAGTAGTAGCAATGTCATCATTATTATTTTATTTTGCCATCCCCACTCATGTTTGTGAGGAACAAGCCGACATGCCTAGTGTGAGCCTGGCAGTACTGCATATATCAAAGTTTCATTATACAGACCATGAAGTGTGATTCCAATTCCTCTTCCCACACTTCACGTGGAAACCCCAAACGGTCTCCAGTCAATCCCCAGGAGAGAAGGGACAAGGGATGTGGGCAAGGCCAGGACTGTTTAATCACACTCATTAACTTCAAGGTAAAAGTTGGGTTTATGGCGTTATAAAATGCAGAAGTACTCCCTAGCCTAACTCCTTAGGAGAGAGGCCTGAAAGTCATTTTTGGTTTATTTCTCTGGGGAATTAACTGCTTGGATTCCTTCAGAGTTTAATTAAATTGTCACATAACACATAAAATGGCAAATAAAACAGGCTTTTCCTATGTCCTGGTGTTAATTTTATGTCATCAAAATTGTTTAGCTTGTTAGCCGCCTAACTCCAGCCGCCCCAGTTACCAATTAAGGGTTCTATGTGAGTGCGTCTCTCCCATCTGAACACCAGCTCCAGTTGCACTCTTGTTAAACTTCTCATTTCCTTGGGGTTACAACTCCTAATTTTTTTAATAGATTCTTGGTCCTTTAAGTTTTATGCTGTGCATTTTTTGATAGCAGAAGAAAAATTGGAGAAGTCTGACTCAAGGAAAAAGTATCAACAAGATGAAGTGCTAATAAATGCTGGAGAGGGTATGGAGAAAAGGGAACCCTCTTACACTGTTGGTGGGAATGCAAACTAGTACAGCCACTATGGAGAACAGTGTGGAGATTTCTTAAAAAACTGGAAATAGAACTGCCATATGACCCAGCAATCCCACTCTTGGGCATACACACTGAGGAAACCAGATCTGAAAGAGACACGTGCACCCCAATGTTCATCGCAGAACTGTTTATAATTGCCAGGACATGGAAGCAATCTAGATGCCCATCAGCAGATGAATGGATAAGGAAGCTATGATACATATACACAATGGAATATTACTCAGCCATTAAAAAGAATTCATTTGAATCAGTTCTTATGAGATGGATGAAACTGGAGCCCATTATACAGAGTGAAGTAAGCCAGAAAAATAAAGACCAATACAGTATACTAACGCATATATATGGAATTTAGAAAGATGGTAACGATAACCCCATGTGCAAAACAGAAAAAGAGACACAGATGTACAGAACAGACTTTGGGACTCTGGGAGAAGGCAAGGGTGGGATGATCTGAGAGAACAGCATCAAAACATGTATATTACCAAGGGTGAAACAGATCACCAGCCCAGGTTGAATGCATGAGACAAGTGCTCGGGGCTGGTGGACTGGGAAGCCCCAGAAGGATGGGGTGGGGAGGGAGGTGGAGGGGGGATCGGAATGGGGAACACATGTAAATCCATGGCTGATTCATGTCAATGTAAGGCAAAAACCACTATAATATTGTAAAGTAATTAGCCTCCAACTAATAAAAATAAATGGGAAAAAAATAAAAATAAATAAAAATTTAAAAAATGAAGTGCTAGTGGAAAGGGACTTTACAGATTAAGATCTCTAATATACCTGTGGTGTCGATGAGGAAACCGAGGTTCAGAGCGCTGGCCTGAGCTGTCAGCGGTCACACAAAGAACTGATGGACAAAATGGGATTATAATCCAGGAGAGCAGATTCTCAGCGTAGTGCTTTTATGAATGTACATGGCTGCCATTTTGCCTGATAACTTCTCCATTCAGTGACATTTCTCAACTGAGGGTCCAACTGTCTTTCAGGCAGGCTGTTGATGTCATAATCTTTTTTTTCTTTTTTTTTTTTAACATAAGACCAGAAACTATAAAACTCTTAGAGGAAAACACAGGCAGAATACTTGATGACATAAATCAAAGAAAGATCCTCTATGACCCACCTCCTAGTGTAATGGAAATAAAAACCAAAGTAAACAAGTGGGACCTGATTAAACTTAAAAGCTTTTGCACAGCAAAGGAAACTCTAAGGAAGGCTGCAAAGACAACCCTCAGAATGGGAGAAAATAACAGCAAATGAAACAACTGACAAAGGATTAATTTCCAAAATATACAAGCAGCTCATACAATTCAATACCAGAAAAACAAACAACCCAATCAAAAAGTGGACAAAAGACCTAAACAAACATTTCTCCAAAGATGTCATAATCTTTTTAATGGCTTTCCTGATTCTAGGCACATTATAAGGTGGACATTCTTATCTGTCCCCCAGCCTTCCTCTTTCTCTCCCTCTCCACAGCTCAGTTTCCATAAGAAGAATGAGAAGATATTCATTTCGCTTCCCCAGGTGGGGGGAGCAGAGTTGGCTTGAGGACCCCAGGTCATGTGGCCCCACCTACCTCCCCTGTCCTCCCATGGGAAGGGAATGTCCCCATTTGCTTAATGCACCTTTGAGGCATGACATAGGCTGCACCAACCGAGCCGAGGGCAGAGCCACTGCCCTGAAAAGCCAGTGCTGACCTGGACACGGACCGTCTCCACCCCTCTGCTCCACAGGACGCTGGGCGTGTGGACAACAGCACGACCATGTCCCAAGGGCTGGGCCAGTGTCTTCTTGGCCAACCACACTCTCACCTCACGTTCTCTGCTGTGACTTGTGGGGAGGAAGGAGGAAGCCTCTCTTTGACTCAGGTTCAAACTTCTTCCATAAGTTTAGTTCTGTCAAGGAGCCCTGAACACTAGGTTATAATGGGGGGAAAAAAGTGATATTGCATTTCTGCCTCCAAGCCCAGTTTTTGAATTTTTTTGTGTGGCAGGTGGGATCTTAGTTCCCCGACCATGGATCAAACCTGTGGCCCCTGCATTGGGAGCAAGGAATCTTAACCACTGGACCACCAGGAAGTCCCCCCATGCCCATTTTCAAATGATTAGAAACCAGTGGGAAGGAGGGGTGAGTGGTTGGCATCCACAAATTTCCAACACAAATTCTTCCCATTTATTTTCCCTAATGATACCCAACATATCACTGAGAGGTTAAAACCCTTGAGTATGTCCCCAAGGCTTAAAATTGGCATAAAATTAAAACTATTTAGAATAATGATAAAAGATGTTTCTTATATGGCCCTTCTCTACCTATCTACTAATCTCTCTCATCATCCCCCTCCTTTCAGCCTAAATCTCAGTTACACGAGGCCACCGGAAGCTTCCTCTGAAATATTGCAGGTTTTTGTGTGTCTCAGAAACACCCCTCTGCATGGATTCTGTACCCATACCAGCCCCTCCATCTCCACTTCCACACACATGTAATGCATGCTTGGCACACTCCTTCCCTTCCCTCCAGAATATGCTAAAAGTCAACAATTTCAATGAACAGACCACATTCCAAGTGGCTTGATTAGCAAGGATCTCAGCTAGGTTCAGGTACACAAAGGCCACTTATGAGTGCTTTAAAATTTTTTTTTCAGTTTCTCTATTTTTAATTACAACTTTAAATACTTTTAACACTGTGGTAAGAACATCTCACATATTACTCTGTGAGCATATTTTTAAGTGTACAAGATGGCAGTGTTATCTATAGGCACATCAGATCTCTATGTGATTCTTAACTGTCTGAGCCATCAGAAAAATCATATAGATGATCTTATTTGCAAAGCAGAAAGAGAAATACAGACATGGAGAACAAATATATGGATACCAAGGCGGGTGGGGATGGTGGGAGGAATTGGAAGATTGGGATTGCCACATACACACTGTTGATTTGGGCTTAGTCGCTCTGTTGTGTCCGACTCTTTGCAACCCAGTGGACTGTAAGTGCACCAGGCTTCTCTGTCCATGGGATTCTCCAGGCAAGAATACTGGAATGGGTTGCCATGCCCTCCTCCAGGGGATCTTCCCAACCCAGGGATCGAACCCAGGTCTCCCGCATTGCAGGCGGATTCTTTACCATCTGAGCCACCAGGGAAGTCCTATTGATACTAAGTATAAAATAAATAATAATGAGAACGTACTGCATAGTCCATTTTTAAATTAGGTCTTTTTTTTTTTCTATTGAGTCATAGGAGTTCCTTATGTATTTTAGAAATTAACCAGTTATCAGATATATGGTTTGCAAATATTTTCTCTCATTCCATAGGTCGTCTTTTCACTCTGCCAATTGTGTCCTTGGTGGTGCAGAAGCCTTTAGTTGTAGCCCTATCTGCCTAATTTTGCTTTTTTGGCCTGTGCTTTTGGTGTCATATCCATTATATACATTTCCAAGACGAATGTCAAAAAACTTTCCCGCTATACTTTTTTTTTCTAGAAGCTTTACAGTTTCAGGTCTTACATTTAGGTCTATAATCCATTTTGTGTTGATTTTTGTGTGTGTTATAAGACTCCAGTTTTATAGTTTTGTATGAGGATATCCAGTTTTCCCAACACAATTTGTTACAGAAACTATCCTGTCCCCTTGTGTATTCTTGGCATCCTTGTCAAGGATCAGTTGATTATGGATTTATTTCTGAGCTCTCCGTTCTGTTCCATTGGTCTAAATGTCTGTTTCTGTGCCAGTACCACACTGTTTTAATTACTATAATTTTAGAAACAAACAGCACCTCCTCCTCTCCCCTTCTACTTCTTGGAGTCAAATTATTCCCTGGACTTGAATTGCTTAGCTTGTCATTTTTTAAAGGTTTGTTTTGTTGGTTTTTTTTTTTTTTTGGTGTGGATCATTTTTAAAGTCTTTATTTAATTTGTTACAATATTGCTTCTGTTTTATATTTTGGTTTCTTGGCTGCATGCGGGATCTTAGCTTCCTGACCAGGGATTGAACCCATACACTCAGCACTGGAAGGCAAAGTCTTACCCACTGGACCGCCAGGGAAGTTCCTTGGCTTGTCATTTTAATTTAATCAGTACTCCACTGAGATAGAGTAGGGATATCCCAGATTATTATAATAAAGTCCTTTCTCATGCCTGTTTCTGAACAGAAAGGATAATAGCCTGAATGTCATAAAGATAAACTCATGTATTATCATCATAAATTCATTCACTGATTTTATTCAACAAATGTTTAATGAACACCTACTTTACATCAAGCCTTCTGCTATTCCTTGAGGATTTGAAGATGATTAATATATAAGCCTATGCCTATGAAGTTCACAAATTAGAGGAGATGAAATTTAGATAAATGTAATACACTGTAAGGGAGTGATGGATAGAATTCAATAGGGCTTCAGTAACCTTAGGGTGGGTAGGAAATTTTCAGAGAGGAACTAAAACTCAGTCTGGGCCTTGAAGGATGAGGAACAATTTGCAAAGTGGATAGGAGAAGATAATGTAGCCCAGAATCTGAACATAAATGAATGCCAGCAGCTAATGCAACCTGCTAGGATTCATTAAAACTAAAAGACACTTGCTCCTTGGAAGAAGAACTATGATAAATCTATACAGCATAATAAAAAGTAGAGATATCACTTTACTGATAAAGTTTCATACAGTCAAATCTATGCTTTTTCCAGCAGTCATGCATGGATATAAGAGTTGGACCAAAAAGAAGGTTGAGCACTGATTAACTGATGCTTCATATTATGGTGCTGAAGAAGACTGTTGAGAGTCCCCTGGACAGCAAGAAGATCCTACCGGTCAGTCCTCAAGGAAATCAGTCCTGAATATTCCTTGGAAGGACGGATACCAAAATTGAAGCTCCAATACTTTGGCAACATTACGTGAAGAGTCAAGTCCCTGGAAAAAGACCCTGACGCTAGGAAAGACTGAAGACAAAAGGAGAAGATGGTGACAGATGGTGAGGTGGTTAAATAGCATCACCGACTCAATGGACATGAATTTGAGCAAACTCTGGGAGATAGTGGAGCCTGGAGCCTGGCGTGCTGCTGTCCACGGGGTCGCAAAGAGTTGGACATGACTTAGCGACTAAACAACAACACAACTAGAGTAAAAGCTTCAAAAGAATAGTCTACAATCCAGTGTTCAGAAGATTCTGGTAACTGCTTAAAGATCCAGTCCTATTAGCCAGTATGAAGCCTTAGCAAAGATCTCTATAAAATGGAATGCCTGTCATTTTCAGTAATTATTTTCAGAAATTTCTACAATGATGGGGCTAATAAGTATTATTAGGAAGAGATTTCTTGGTATGCATCTAGCACTCAGCTAAGCACTTTCCAGGTATTATCTAATTTAATATAGAGAACCAATCTGTAGGTAAATAATATCATTCAAATAATTATTTCTTAATTAAAACACTCGAGTCTTACTCAGCTGCTAATGGGGCAGGTGACTGACTATGGGAGAAACAATACTCACTTGCAGGTTGGGAGGAGAAGCAGAGGTTATGTGTCCAGGAGAAGAGGAGTTGCTGTGGACAAGTGCTCCTGCTGTCTGGAAACACGTTAGGAGCTGTGAGCGGCACCTGTCACAGTTTGGGTGTGCACAGGCTCCTGGGGGGTAGTTAATGGGTTGGAAAACTCATCAGGAGCTTGGTGGCCACATGACTAGAAAGTTAGAGAACTCAAGACTGGGAAACTTTCTCCCTTGGACTGACTGCTCCGAGGTGATGTGCTGCCATGTAGTTTGTCTAGCAATGTCCCTCGTACCACTCACGAGTTGTACGTTTCTGTGACCCAATGGCCACATAACAGAGGTCCTTTTGTGCTTGCTCTCTTTCCATGTCTTACTTTGGTACTTCACCTCCCAATAAAGTCTTGATGTGCAATGCCAATTTCAGCTTTTGTTTTCTAGTGGAACAGAGCTAAAGCCACACTTCTCAACATTCATCTTGAATAAGGCTTAGCCAAAGAGAATAATCATTGAGGTTATTCAAAGCTTTTCACCTTGAAAGCACCCATGATATTCTTCAGTCCCAACTACAGGGACCCTATTAAGCAGAAATAAATAAGAGCTTTGAGATCAGACAGATCTAATTTCAATACTTGGCTCTGCCATTTGCTTAACCTGGATGGATCACTTATCCTCTCTGAACCTCAGTACCTGTATTTAAAAAATGGAAACAATCATATCTGTTTAATAGGGCCATTTTTAAAAGGCAGCAAGGCCACATACAAAGAGCCAGTACATCATTTAGCCCATGATAGGTAGTCAATAAATATTATCTTCCCTCGTTTGGGATCCTAACTCCTAGGTATAGAGAACTATAGACATTCAGAGTTTGCTAGCTTCTTCTTTTTGTTTAAGTTCTATACAGAGAAGCCATATATCAGAAGAGACCAGTGGTGGCTGCCAGGGACCATGCATTTTCGGAACAGCATCCTCGTGGAAAGGGACTGACATTTCCGGCACCCAGGTGGCCCATTCTTCCCAGTTGCCTGTCACTTCTTAGGGACTTTCTGTCACTCGTCAGAACCGTCTTGCCAGGGGACGTCCTCCACGTGTGGCTTCTACCTCCGCTTTCCTTTTGGCAGAAGACAAATGAGAAAATAGAATTCGGAGTCATTTTTACACAGTACAGAAAAAGCAGCTTGGTATTTAATTTGGCACTCCTGTCCAATGAACTTCTCCTGAATCTTAGGATCAAGTTCTGTGAATAAATTTATTTCCAAACCTTCTGTGTGGGATAGTCTTTCCCATTGAATCCAGGAATATATCTACATAAGTATGAATATTAACATGCAAATGCATGGAAATGAGGCCCAAACGGGGCTAAATATAGGGCTGTAAAAGAAAATTAACTTGTATATGCAAGCATATAAATGCTCTATATGAAAAAAAGGCATCTAGCTATTGTTCTCTACATTTATGAAATATGCTTAGCAGGAAATTGCCTACAACAAGAGGGATCTTAATTAAACACAGGAAGAACTTCTTGATTTTTATCAGGGCAGGAAGATAAACAGAAATCTAGAATGGGCTACTATGGGAAAGTGTGGCTTTTTTTTTTTTTTTTTTCAGGATGTTTCCCAACTAGGGATTGAACCCATGCCCCCTGCAGTGGAAGTATGGAGTCCTAACCACTGGACCACAAGAGAATTCCCGTTTGTGTCCACTTTAGTCAGAATGCAGAAAGCATTTAGATTCCAATATGCCTGGAGGCATGAAGAAGGGAATGATGGCTTTGATTCGGGGAGAGATGGGAATACGCGTGGACCAACGGCCTTCACCAGCCTGTTTCCTATGTAAGAAAAGGAAGGCTCAAGGAAGTGTCTTCACCCTGCAGAACTTCTGCTGTCCCCAGGCGGATTGGGATGTTCTAAAAAATAAAAAGAGACAGAGAAGTTCAGATGGAGTCCACCTTTTCTCTTCTAGGGTAAAACAAACAAACAAACAAACAAAAAAAAACCCAATCACTTACAGGAGTGAAACAGAGGATCAAGTAAGAGTGGGGACTGGACCTGAATGTGTCCAGTGGGGACAACACGAGGGCCCTGCCCATCCCTTCTGTGCAAAGAGGAAATGTTCTGGTTGATTTCACGTTTTCTGGATGGACTCAGAAGAGTGAGAAGAGTTTGTTAGGAAGAAAACAGGGAGGAGAAGGGACGCAGAGGCTGGGAGGTATGCAGGAAGGGGGCTGTCTGGGAAGCCCGGCATACCTATTAATTCCGCCAGGAACCTAGATGAGGTCCTTCAGATGACTCCTCAGAATTGTGGTATCTGAGCCAGATGGTTGGAAAATAAGAGAGTGTCGAGTCTTCCCTCTCTCCCTCATTTACAAAGGACCAAGAAGAGACAGCACCTTTGCTGGACCTCAGCCCAGGGAAACAGGCCCTGCCAGGGCCTTGCTTTCCACGTGGGCACAAGAGAAAACGTGGAATACATGGGCTTCTGCCCTCATGGAAAGGAAGACCTGCCCTCCCTGGCCCAAGGCTCCCCATTGCTTGTCTTGGGTTCTGACCAGTCCTATTCCTCTTCCTTCCTTCCAACGTGGTTGCCAAGAAGTGGGTGGGCAGCTGGCAGGAGCAGATGGCTCAGCGCCCACCTCCCGCACACTTGGCATCCAGAGGCAGGCAGCAGTAGGCTATTTCATACATAGAAATAAGAAAACAAAATCACAGAAACAATAGCTAGCATTTACTGAAGCAGCGACAAGGCATGGATGGAAAAATATCTAGTGTATTTTACTGATGTTGCATCTATGATTTGTTTTAACCCTCACAAAAACTCCATGAGGTCTGCATTACTAATATCATCTCTGGGTGACAGATGAGGAAACAGACACAGAAAGGCTCTCCAGTCTGTGGTTCAGAGACTCGCAGAATGTTCTGTAAGCTCATGAATATATGTATATATGTGTGCATGTGTGTGCAGGGGTCATGCAACTGAATCTAAAGGGGATATGGTATATAATAAAGATAGGGAAGGTGGTGTCATCCTAGACTCCCCCCTTTCCTTTCATGTCCACATGTCCTCTACAAGAAAACAGTCAGCTCTACCCTGAACACATTTCCATGCTCTGACCGCCTCTTAGGCCTCTCCCCTCTCCTGCTCTGGCCCAAGTGAAAGTGAAAGTCGCTCAGTCGTGTCCAACTCTTTGCGACCCCATGGACTATACAGTCCATGGACTTCTCCAGGCCAGAATACTGGAGTGGGTAGCCTATCCCTTCTCCAGTGGAGCTTCCCTACCCAGGAATCAAACCATGGTCTCCTGCACTGCAGGCGGATTCTTTACCAACCGAGCTATCAGGGAAGCCCTGGTCCTCATCATCTCCTGTCCAGCTCTGCAGCAGCCTCTAAACTGGCCTCTCTGCTTCCACTCTTGCCCCCTCCAGCCCCATTCAACAGCAGGAGAGCCAGCCTGATAGCATGGGAGTCAGTTCACATCACTCTTCCACTGAGCTTTCCTACCTCACCCAGAGGAAGACCCAAATCCTCAAAATGGCCAAAAGTTCTACACCACCTGACCTCTGGTTTCCTCTCTGACTTCATCTCCTTCTATTTTTCTGTGCTTTCCTTTGCCACGTTCCAGATGCACTGGCCTCCTCCCTACCCCTGGGATAGGCCAGGCTCGCCACACCACCATCAGCACCCACCCACCCACCCCCCACCATACCCCGAAAGCCTCTGCACAGCTTCGCTTTCTGGAATGCTGCTCCTACAATTATCTGTATGTCTTGCTGCCTTCCAATCTCTTCTTGAAAGTCATCTATCAGGGAGGCTTGCTCATTTTCCTCCTTGGCACCAAGTACTAACACTCACCATGCTTCATCATGGCTAAGATGATTGTTTTGTTTTTTAACATCTTTGAAATCAGGATGTATCTTGAAGTTGATGGTGAGTCTTGGTTTGGGTTCCCCTAACGAACAGGATTGGGCTTGAGGCACTGTATGTCCACACCCGGGCTTTCCAGGTGGCATTAGTGGTCAAGAATTTGCCTGACAATGCAGGAGAGGTGGGTTCAATCCCTGGGTCAGAAAGATCCTCTACAGGAGGGCATGACAACCCATTCCAGTATTCTTGCCTAAGAATCCCATGGACAGAGGAGCCTGGTGGGCTACAGTCCATGGGGTCACAAAGAGTTGGACAGGACTAAAGTGACTTAGCATGCATCCGTGCCCACACCCATACCCCCATGTCATTAATTCCCCCACATTCAGGGGTACATCTGTGGTCTCAACTAAGCAGCATCTTATGGTATCCTAAAAATTACCGTGGTGCCCTCAGGAGGGCCTCTGACTAGTACAGGCATGACGCACCACACCTGCACATAAGTCATGTGACACCTGGGATCACAGGTGTCGACTACCACTCAGCTTCCTGGGCACCACTTCTTCCTTAGTGGCCCATAAAAAGTAATGCAAATTACAATCAATATTTGATCATGTCTTTGACTTGATGAAAGATGGTAGTTTTCCTACTTATTGTGAATGTCTGTTACTAGAAGTCAGTCACTATGATAGTACCTAGTGCTCCAAGGTGGGTGAAAGAAGAGCAAGCTGCCCTTTTTGGATATGCCTGGCACCGTCAGATTTAATTACTGTTGAATGAATGAAGCAACTGAATAAAAAAGTTCTATATGCAAATACATGAACAATTCACAGAAATGGTCTCTTAAAATTTCAGTCACACAAAAGTCTAAAATCATTTAGCAGAATTGTCATTACTCTCTAACCAGAGGTGGTCTTCTTGTTAAGGTTAGTGATACTGGTCTCTAGGGAAGTTCCAACACCCTCTCCCTTGGATCAAGGCAAGGGATGCTATTTGCTCCCCTGAGGAGTGGGTGTGACTGACAAGGTGTCAGGAGTGAGATGGAAGGAGGGACTTTGGAGTGAAAAGGAAAAGTGAGGTGAAGGCTCTTCATATGAGTCATATGGTCTTCCTTCTGGCATGCCTTTTGCTCCTTTAGGATGTGTTTCTTCTCTCTGCTCTCCACACGGGGATCTGCTATAGCATAAGGGCCCGGAAGAAAAAAGACCCTCGCTCATCCCCTAAGATGCCCAGGAGAAGTGCCCCAGAGGCAGCAAGCAGTCGTGGGACAGGACAGGTGTCTGGCCTAAGAGAGAAATGGTCTCTTTCCTTCATGATCTGGATTGGACCATATGCAATTCACAGGTATTCCTTTGGGCCCAGTTCAGCTCTGCATGTTGGAATTCCCTACAGGAAGCAGCCACCACTGGAGATTTTTTTATCCACCTGTATCTAGTATGACACTTATTAGTTGGTAACTTCAGGGAGAGGCAGGAGTTTGACATAGTTTGAATATATTTCTCTCAGTCCAAGGAAACTATACAAACCCAGACTCCACAAAGGGATAGACCAGTGAAGGGGTTTCTGAAGGACTGTCACCATCTAGCTTCTCTATGTCCAGAATCTATTATGGTGACCCAAAATAATAGCTCTTCAATAAAGTTGCAAAAGAGAGTCAGGGAAAAGCTTCACAATAATAAATAAATCATCTTTGCTGTTGTTTGGTCGCTCAGTCATGTCCAACTCTTTTCAATCCCATGGACTATAGCCCACCAAGCTCCTCTGTCCGTGGGACTCTCCAGGCAGTGGAGTGGAGTGGGTTGCCATTTCCTTCTCCAGGGGATCTTGCCAACCCAGGGATCAAACACACTTCTCCTGCATTAGCAGGTGGATTATTTACCACTGAGCAACCAGAGAAGCCAAAAAAAAAAAGTCAGCACTCACTGGTATTTTGCCTTCAATGTTTCTTTCTGGTGTTTAACATGGAAAAACTAATATACAAAACATGGCTGTGTCTAACATTGGACAAGCCTCTTCCCTGTCTGAGTTTCCATTTTCTCATCTATAGAAATAGGGCATGATCCATATATCTGCTAATATCCTCCCATCGCTGTTTTCCAATGGATCTCTGTGGTTCACTTTGCCTGATTTCTGATGCTTGTTGTTCTTCCCAGTAATAAAACTCAACAGGCCTATGTCCCTTTAACTAAAACCCACTCAGAAATCTTACATACCTTGGTATGAAAAGGAGAGATAACCTGGAGAAGGGAAAAGTTCCTGAAAGCGCTATTTTGCTCTGACTGACCATTTTTACACACCTCTCCCCAAATATTTGTGTTTTCAAAACACAAATGAAACCCTGAAATTGTCTTTGGCATTTTAGCTCTTTGGCCTATTCTGTAACCATGCAGCACTTTGTGGATTCCATGTACTGACCAGTGGTATCCATAAAGCAAAGAAAGGCAAGAGGCCTGCCTCCTGCCAGCCCCATTCCTGCTCTCCTTCTGTCCAGGCTCTGTCCCGCTTTCTGCTACTGCAGTCTTTTCCACAGCCCCTGTGCCTACAGCCTGAAACCAAAGCTCTAACTTGCATTAAAGGCCCTTTGCCCTCTGGCCCCTACTTGACTTTTCAGTCTCACCTCATAGCACTGCCCTTCACTTAGGCTACAGCCAAACTCTCTTTCTGAAAACACACACAGAATGAAGGATGCATCCTGCAGCTGATAGGATAGGAGAGGTTAAGGGGATCAGGGGATAAAGTCAGCTCCTAAAGATGAGGCTAGGGACTTCCCTGATGGCCTGGTGGCTAAGACTCCACCTTCCCAATACAGAGGGCCCAGGTTCAATCCCTGGCCAGGGAGCTAGATGCCACATGCCACAACTAAGAGTTTGCATGCTGCAATGAAAGATCCTGCACACCACAATGAAGATGGAAGATCCTGCGTGCCACAACTAAGACCTGGTGCAGCCAAATAAATAAATAAAATAAAAATGAGGCTAAGTGAGCATAAAATAAAAAGGCTAAGTGAGCTCACTTAGCATGAGGCTAAGCGAGCATAGATAGCAACACCATCCACGCAGTACTTCTCATGGGCAAGAAAGTTAAACCAAAGAACAACACATAACCCCTGAAAATGTGATATGAGATGTGGTGTTTCATAAACCAAGGAGCCATTTATGTGGAACACATTGAAATAACTATGTTAAAACCACACAACTTGTTAAACAGAAAATCTAACACATAAACACAGGTATAATTTCAATTACACCTTGTTCTTTTTCCTGCATGACATATTGTCCAGAAATATCAACATTAAGTAGGGTCCACACGATTGAGTGGTGGTAGATCAAAGAACCACTCCAGAGGTTGAAAGCACCACCCCAGCACCTGAAAAGTTAACTCTGGTTCATTCCCTCATTGGCATTTCTTGAGATCAACTGTATTTCCCCCATTTGACAGATGAGCAAATCCAGTTAAGCCTAGAATGATTATTGGTTTGTTCCCATCAGCACAGCATTTTTGTTTGGTTTTGCCTTTGGTATAACATAACTGCCGTGACCTAACTGATTCCATATGTATCCATTAGGAATGCTTTTGTCTGCAGGTAACAGGAAAGCCATCATAGAATGGCTCTGAGCAAGAAAGACATTAAATTACCTCATGGAACCAGAAGACCGAGCTTTTGTTCTGGGACTTAACCAGGTTAGCAAAGACTCAGGCTCTCTCTAATCTTCCTGGTTAGCTATCCTCAAGGCCCTGGCCTTTTCCTTGTCTTTGTTTATTGCTTTAGGGTCACGAGAAAACTTCCGCAACTCCAGACATGTCCTATCAATGCTATTTCTTTCAGGAAAAAGTGAGAAGATGCTAAATGCTTTCTTTCTTCAGGTTCTGTCTTTTTATTTGGAAATTAAGCCCCTAGCAGGCTTCCTCATACATCTCATTGGGCAGAATTGGTTTATACCATAGACCAAATGCAGGTCTAGAGATTTCCACAGCAGCATTAGGTAATCAAAGACTGATTCTCTAGGGGCTAGGGTGGAGGTTGCTTTCCTAAAAATCACTGAATAAATGCTGCCAGGCATGCAGAGAGTACAGTTTGGGTCTCCCGAGTCCTCCATGCCATGAACACAGCATCAGCTCCTGGAATCTAAGTCTGACCATAAAATACCACCAGCAAATCAGCTGCTCAAACTTGACAGCAATTTTCATTTTCATTAAATTATTTTGAGGTCCATGTTTTACTGTACAAATATGAATAAAGTATTTGTCCTGATGTGTTTGACAACTTACAATAGAGCCTCACTCAAGATGAAGGGGAAACGATGCTTTGGAGCATACCTCTTGGCATCAATACTGTTTCACAGTGATTTGACTTGTCATGAGGTTCTCAGCCTCCTCCAGCATCCAAACCAGCCCAGCCCTCCCCAACCACAAGTTGTCTTTTTGAGTGGATCCAGACTGAGGGATCAACACAGGGATATCTGAAGAGCCTAAATCCAGAGTTAAAACCAGGTCAACACTGCGCTCTGCCACTTATAACCTCTATGAACTGCAGCTGTTTTGCATAAAGACAGGGAGCTACAGAGCAGGGACTGTACCATAATCACTCCAGCTCTGGGTTACACCACATGCCTAGGGTATGGCTGGGACTCAGTAGATGCATTTATTCATTCGTCCATTCGTTCATTCATCAGTGTTATGAACATTCTAGGTGGTGGAGATAAAACAGTGAATAAAACAGATTGCTCCTAAGTCCTCACAGCATACAGTATAACTAGCTGAGATACAGCAAGGAAATAAGCTGTTACAGTGGAGTGCTATAGGTTCTCTATGAGGGGAGGGGGTCCTGCAGGAACACACAGGAGGGATAGTAGTTACAAGTCCAAGACATCCTCATTTATGAGGGGATGTATAATCTGAGGTCCAAGGCATGAGTTGAAATTAGCCAGGTGAGGAGGAAGGGGAAAGAAAGAGCACCCCAGAGGGATAGATAGAATCTGCCTGCAATACAGGAGACCCCAGTTCAATCCCTGGGTCAGGAAGATCTGCTAGAGAAGGGATAGGCTACCTACTCCAGTATTCTTGGGCTTCCCTGGTGGCTCAGCTGGTAAAGAATCCGCCTGCAATGTGGGAGACCTGGGTTCAATCCCTGAGTTGGGAAGATGCCCTAGAGAAGGGAGAGGCTACCCACTCCATTATTCTAGCCTGAAGAATACCATGGACTGTATAGTCCATGGGGTTGCAAAGAGTCAGACATGACTAAGTGACTTTCACTTCACAGAGGGATAGAACAAAGATTTGAAAGCAAAGGAGAGCACAATGCTTTTGAAGAAGTAAAAGTAACTCAAACAGACTAGGATTTAAAGTATATGTGCATTTAGGGCTGGGAACATGGTGGGGAGGCAGTAACTGGTATTAAAAGTGTTCAGAATAGCAAGACATGCAACTAAAGAGGCAAACAAACACCAGATCAGAAAGGTCCTTACGAGGCCCTGCAAAAATGTTTGCTCACGATCCCAAATTCAAGGAAGGGCTTTCAGCAGAGGTACAAAATCATCATATTTACATTTTTTAAAACATCCATTTGATTGCTGTGTAAAGCATGGATTAGAGGAGGCCAAGACAGGTTATACGAAGATTAATCAAAAAGTTATTAAAATTGTCCAGGCTAGAAATGATGACATGAAACTATAATACGGAAATGATCTTAACTGACCCATCTATTTCATGTGTGTATGTATTCATTCATTCTCACTCATTGCCCAGCTCACTCATTCAACCGTGTTTACTAAATCTCTCCTCAAATACCCCTGACTCCTTACTACAGGGAGGAAGAAGCTCCCATCACTGCCATCAAGGGTTACCGTCCAGTGAAGGAGATAGACTGGTAACCACCATTGCATTCATGTGGTGAATGTCAAGGTTAGACTAGTAATATGAATGCTTTGTTTGCTGATTTGTTTTTACTTATCTAGCTTCCTGTTCCCCTCCCGGAGAACAGAAGCTTTCTTTCCTGTGGGAGACCCATCTTATATGGTTTGGGTAAAAACGAGCAAACAAATCTGCTCCCTGTCTGCCAAGGGTATTTAAATCTGTGCGTCTAAATCAGCCAGGGACAACTGAGTCCTCACCATGAGATTTAGCATATGTATACTGAGACAGAGAGGGTGTCTATTCTTTAAGATTGTGACTTGTAAAGACGATGGAGACTTGCGTCCACCTCAAGACCTGCTGAGACTGAAGCCGAGGTTTTTGTTGTTTAGTTGCTATTCTGGGTCCAACTTTTTTGCAACCCCATGGTCTGTAGCCTGCCAGACTTTTCTGTCCATGGGATTCCCCCAAGCAAGAATACTGGAATGGGTTGCCATTCCCTTCTCCAGGGGATCTTCCTGACCCAAGGAACGAACTCATATCTCCTGCACTGGAAGCTGAGGTAAATGGAGCCGAAAGGTAGAGAAAGAGAGAGAAAATACACCCACGCCCTAATTATGACATTTAAGCCTGAAAAATCATCCCCGCCTTTCCTTACACTAGTTAAGTAAGCCGACAGTTTCCTCCTTCTGACTATACAAATTTGAGGCAGGTTTTTGTCACTTAGATCCAGAAAGATCCTAATATAAATAGATCCATGAAAATACAGAACAAGAGCAATATATGACTGCTTGTAGAAAACTAAATTTCCTAGAACTCGATCTTGACACGGTAAGAGTGATTCGAGGGCATACATCAGGTGGAAGGAGTAGAAGATGATGGCATTGTAGGCAAGGGGAATGGACAGAACTTGAAGACATGAAAGAAGAGGAATGTCCAGGGAGCCACAGGCATTTTAACACTGTCAACCACATGAGTGTCTATGGGCAAATGCCATAGGTTGGTGAGGAGGGGAGGATGGAACCTCAGGGAGAGTCCAAAGACACCTCTCCCTTCGTCTCTTGCACACACATCTCCCCAGACTCACATATACTGGACAGGACAATGTTTGCTCTGAGTGAAGTTGCTCAGTTGTGTCTGACTCTTTGCAACCCCATGGACTGTAGACTACCAGGCTCCTCTGTCCATGGGATTTTCCAGGCAAGAGTACTGGAGTGGGTTGCCATTGCCTTCTAGTTCTTAACTGACATGAACTTTAGGATCATCTGGGTTTGCTGTTCTCTCATCCTTATATCTGGGCTTCCCTGGTAACTCAGTTGGCAAGGAATCTACCTGCAAAGCCGGAAACCCGGGTTTGATCCCTGGGTCTGGAAGATCCCCTGAAGGAAATAGCAACCCACTCCAGCTTGCTTGCCTGGAAAATCCAGCTTGCTTGCCTGGAAAATCCCATGGACAGAGGAGTATGTTGGGCTACAGTCCATGAAGTCATAAGAGTTGGACACGACTTAGTGACTAAAATCAGAAACCATCCTTATGGCTACAATCTGTTTTTATGTCCCTAAACCTTGTATATAGAATCCTATAGATTTTTAACCTTCCTTACTTTTGCTATTCTCTAAAATCTTTTGGGACTTAACTTTGAGAGGGCCCTGTTAAGTTTTTAAAGTTTATTTATTGTTATCCCTCTTGATTTTACCAAGCAGAATTTGCGCCTCTTCCTCTGAGCACCCAAACCCTTAACCTGTGCCTCTTTTAAGCACTTAGTTCCTTCTCTCTCCTATGAAACTGATGTTTGAATTAGTTAGCTTTATGAGCTGTTAGGCAGCAAGGACCTTTACTTACTCATCTTTGTGCAACCTAGCACACTGCCTGGCCACAAGAGTTGTCACATACATATTTCAAAAAATGGTAGACATGCCAGCAATATAATTTTAATCAGTTGAAAGCATTTCAGAATGAGCCCAATAGCAATATCAACAATGAAAACTAAAGCTGCAGAATGTATTTGAACTTCCTAAGTTGGGAGATAATTACAAATCTCCAACTTCTGAGGCTTTTCATTAAACAACAGGGAAGAAGTGCGAGACAGGCTCTGCTCACAGTATTTCAGCTTGACAGTTTGACTGGGCTTGACTGGACTCCATGAAGGGATTTAAATAATGGAAAAAGCCCACCCACAAGGTCTCTTGGAGCAAGAAGAAGAGTAGGGGAGCCTGACCATCTCACTTCTGGACTTTGGGGATGGGTTTTAAAGTGCCAAGCAGTCAGGTTAAAAGTGAGGAATTCCAGTCATCCTGCTCCAGATTTGCAAATAGTACACCTGGGCCCTTGGCATCGTGAGGACCTTCATTTGAAAGCCCAGGTCATTTTTCATCTTTTATACAGATATTTTAGTATCAAGCAGACTGAGCTTGTGGAAGATATTTCTGTCAATATGGCTATTCACTGACCATTCAGAAGGAAGAAAATATGAACTTGATTCCTTGAGTGTAAAGGAGTCTGAAAATCCACAACTTTAAAGCCTTAATTAAGTCTTTAAGATTTGGAATTTTCCTCTGTCTCTTTTCCACATGATGTAAAAACTCATCCGGATCCAGCAGAGCACCTTGATGACCTGCCAGAGTGGTCCAAGGGATTAGTAGTCATGAGTCCTAGATGCTGCATTCAGGGACAACTTCCAGGGACAAGTCAGAGAAGACAAGGCACAAGACCTTACGAACTAGAACCCAGGCTTTACAAATAATGTCCATAAAACTTTCATACAAACACAGACGATGCTTACATGGCAGAGTTAACTGTAAAATAGTGATTCTAGCGCACCTGACATCAGACACCAACTACACACGTGCACATACACACAGGTATGCATATATATGTGTGTATGTGTTTATGTACATATGTGCATTTACATATGTATATTTGTTTCACAGGAGAAAAACTATGTCTTAAATCACAATAAAGACTCCATTTTAGCAAAAAAGAATCCGTATGTTTCTCACCAAAGACATTCTTGAGATATAGGAAAAGCCCCGATAGTAATGAGAAGATTTATGAGCATCTCAAGACTCTTTCAGATGCAAATGGCAGAAATCCTCATCCAAAGTGACCCGTAACTGATACTTCCAAAAGATTATTTCCAGGCAGAGCATGATCAAAGACAGGACCTGGTCACCTTCTTGTCACCTCTCAGCCCTGCTTCCCTCCTCTGACAAGAGATCCCCTATAGACACAAGAGAGCTGCAGGGGCTTCAGATCTTACATCCTCGCAAATGAAGTCCTGCAGAGAAACAGTGATTTCCTTCTCCAGAAGCCTGTGCAAAAATTCATTGTCTGATTATGTCATATGCTTGAGCCCAACCAACTGACCAGGGAAAAGTAATGCCCAGCTGCACTTGGTCCCTGGAGTGTCAAGCCCCACCCACACCACTGGAATTCAGGATCCCGGGTGACCAAAGACCATGACTGACTGCCAGGGTCACTGTGACAGCGTGGAATTAGCAAAAGTAGAGGTGGGTGGTCCTAGACACTTGTCTGCAATGCTGACAGGCTCACTCTGTGAATAGATAAACATCATGAATTAGCCGTAAACAAATCAGTATTCTCAGTGATGCGAGTGACATTCAACTCCATGTGACCCTAGAAAGATCACAGGGGTGCTCTACTGACTACACTGCCCCATCTCATAATACAAAATGCTGGCATTAAAATAAACCCTGGGAAAAATAAATCTTATTTCATTTATCTTTTCTAAATACATGCCACGGTATAGACAACTGATCATACAGAAGTGAATGAGAAAACTGTTACCGTCAAGCTGTGTATAATTTAGACCAGGAAAAGGCAAGAACAACGGCGATCATTTGTGGTGGGGAGATCAGCGAACAGAGACTCCCTTCATTTCTCCCCCTCCCTTTACCTTATTTCTCCGTAACCTAAACTTCTCACTCTTCCTCAGTTCAAAAACAGAATATTGTACATATATCCATTGAGTGCTCGTTCGTGTCTGACTCTTTGTGACTCCATGGACTGCAGCCCGCCAGGCTTCTCTGTCCATGGGATTTCCCAGGCAAGAATACTGAAGTGGGGTTGCCATTTCCTTCTCAGGAATCTTCCTGACCCAAAGATCAAACCCATGTCTCCTGCAATGGCAGGTGAATTCTTCACTGAGCCACCAAGTAAGCCAATTGTGAAGCATGTATTTGCTAAATATCAGCTTGGAGGGGCCAGCAAGTTATAAATCTGCATGGGGACGGATCTGGTCTCGGTCCAGCCCTTCTGTGTACAAGAGCTCACCACTTTCACCTCCCTAGATGGTCCATCCTCATGAGTCACTGCTAGAAGCTGTGTCATAGTCTGGTTTTCCAAAATGAGGAAACTGAGGTCTAGAGATGAGAAGTGACTTTCCCGTAGACACAAAGCAAGAAGCGTCAGCTCTAACACTTGTATTCTCCACTGCCGAGTCAATCACAGAAACATCTCATTCCCTTCACCCCATGCCCTGCCTCATTCCTCCTGTACCAATGGGCACACATTTTCTTCCTGCCCTGCATATAGGCTCATCAGTACCAGTTATCTAGATTCCATATATATGCATTAATATACAGTATTTTTTTCTCTTTCTAAATTACTTCACTCTGGATAACAGGCTCCAGGTTCATCCCCCTCATTTCAACTGACTCAAATTCATCCCTTGAATGGGTGTGAAATAGATGGCTAGTGGGAAGCAGCTATGTAGATTAGAGAGCTCAGCTGAGTGCTCTGTGATGACCTAGAGGGCTAGGATTTGGAGCGGTGCCAGGGAGAGGATATACACATACATAGAGCCGATTCATGTGGCTGAACAGCAGAAACCAACATGACATCGTAAAGCAACTGTACTCCGATTAAAAATAAATTTTAAAAATAGGCACAAAATTATCCTGAATTTCCCTTCCTCATAGAGCACGTGGGTGTTCCGAGTGGCATGCTGGTGAACAATCACCAGGTTCCTGTGCTAACAATTAGCCCCGAGACCACCCGAAAGCCAGATTTATGAAAGGGCCATGGGAACCAGAATCAGCACTTGGCCTACTGGCTAGCTTTCCTTGGGGATTTCGATGCTGCCTCTGGTCATGGTGATTAATGAGTTAATAATGAAGATGAAGGTTTCTAGGTGCTTGAGCAGAGGGTAGCTGTCCACCAAAATGGATGAGCCTTGTCTGGCTGGTGTGGTCCTAAGGGGAACCCTGCTTTATGCTCCTCTGGGGACCTCGTTGAGCACCCATCACCTAGTCGTAAGGATCTATTAAAGGGAAAGCAATTTGGGCTTCCTGCTCAGAAATGCTGACTGCTCTGGCTGCCTGAAAATTTTGAGTTTGCAGAGCAGATCCTGCCCCACAGGAGGGAGGTCAGAGGGGAGACAGAGGCCCAACTTCTCTGCTTCCTCTGGAGCCAACGGGGTACAAGGTGACTTGTGAGAAACCACCTCTCTGAGCCTCAGTGTCCTCACATGTGAGTAAAGTATGGGACCAGGTGATGCTTCTAGAAAGACCATCCATGATCCTTAGATTGAAGCCACTATGTAAACTGTCAGAAACAACAGCTCACTGTCACCTCCACACACATTTGCTGTTAAAATGAAGCCAAAGCCTTCAGTTAAAGGCTGAGTTTCCCAGTTGGACACAATGAGAATGACCTGCATTCAGAATGTTAAATTCTCCAAGTTTCAGGGTCCACCCCAGATAGAAAGAACTGTATCTACAGGAAGATGCCTGGGGTCCCTTAACAAAAACATTTTTGAAAGGGGGTAGCTTCTGATCACGCAAGTTGGGAAATGCTGGGGTAGAGAAATGCAGTCCTGATTATGTAGAATCTGCAGGTCCAAGGCCCACAGTTCTTGAGCTTGGGCACAAGGGAAGCACCCGGCGCTTTATCATCCCTACCACCTTGATGCCAAAAATTTGGATTAAGTTGGAATGAGGTTTTGTTTTGGGGGTTTAGGGATTTTTAAGGACTTCCCAAGTGATGCTCACATGCATCCAGAATCGAGAACCTCTACCCCAAACTCAAACTGGGAGTGACTTCTACATCCTCAAGTTTGTTCCTCCACTGCCAAGGGTGTAAGCAGAAGTCCTACCAAGCTCTGATGTTCTTGTCAGGGCTCCACTGGGCCATCCAGCACCTGATGGCTAGAGGGCCACTGGAAGACCAGAGGGCCAAGTTCTACCACACACCAGCATGGGGGCGAGAGACAGGAGGCTCCTTGAGCCAAATAAGGGCATGGATTCCTCCACATTGCTGGGAGACAGGCCTCACACGATGTCTATTCACATCCTACGTACTCAGTGGATGCTGGCTAGATTGAAATCGGGGAAGAACCAGGAGGGCTTTTAGGAGACCACAGGAATCTCAGTCCTAAGATACTTGGCAAATAACTGTCAAGAGCATGTTGATCATTTTATTCAATTTTTAAAAGCAGAAATCATAGTAACTTAAGCTGCCATTTTTGAGCTCCAATCATGTCCGCTGCACTGGGTTAGACCCAACAGTTAGCACCACCAACTCTCACACCATCCACGGAAAGTAAGAGTCTGGCCCCACGCAACCTAGGCAAGGACGCTCAAGGTCAAAGACGTGAAGGTTTGCACAGCCATCACAGGACAGAGGTCCAAACCCACCCTGCTCCATTCCACACCAGCCCTGCCCTTTATTCAGTGGGTGGTTTTATCTCTGTGGAATGAAGTCTCTCCCTCTGTCCATCCCCTAATCCCGTATCACTTCTGTGAGCACTCTGTCCCGAGAGCACCGTCTCCATGGGAGACGACAGCCCTTCCAGCCTTCTGAAATGTCTAGAGCTAGAGCGGGTGGCTGGCTGTGGGAGGCGGTGTAGCACTTGTGTGATCAGCATGAGACCATGTAGGGAGGAGTGTCCACTTGGAGGGTGACTTGACATTTTTAAAATGTCTGTTTGTCATCCACAATGTCCTTTCAAACTTTTCAAAATCGTCTAAAACCAAGAAAATCAGCCACAGGGTGAGTCACGCTATGTTCCCTGTCACTGCCCGAATAGTGCTGTTTCAGCAGTGAAAGGGGAGTTCATGTGTGTGCACGCGTGTGTGGGCATGTGTGCCTGTGTATGTGCACCTGTCTCTCTGTGTGACTGTGTGAGTTTATGCATGTGTGTGCATGTGCATGTGTGTATGTATATCTGTGTGTATGCATGCGTAGGCACATGTATGAGTGCATGTGCATACATGCACTTGAATACATGCATCTATTTGTGTGTATGTGTGCGTGTGTGCATAGGCAGGCACACATGCGAGTGCATATGAATGTGTCTGTTTGCATGTATATGAGTTTACATGTATACAGAAGCACATGTGTGTATGTGTGTGCATATGTGTGTGGTTTAAAGCCTATGGATTTAGGAGCCTTAGGGACTAGGGTGTGTAGACAAGACAGAGAAGTCTCCAGCAACAAAGTGGAGGCAGGACAAAACCAGAAGAACCTGATTCCACCCACTCCACTCACCACAAAGAAGGAGAGAAATGAGCAGAGATATCAGATGCAACCAGCCCTCAAATCCCAGCTCCCCTCTAGTAATTTATCAAATGGGTTAGGATTCAGAATCCTCAAATGTAAAAGGAGAAGATAGCTGAATGTGGAATCGGCTCCCACCTTGATCACTCGCAACCCTCAGCATGTCATTTAACTTCTCTGTGCCTCAGTTTCCCCATAGGATTATTATGATGATTAAATGAGCCAATAAACATATAACAAAATACATGGCATGTAATAAGCATGGCTGTTATTCCTAACTCAAAAATATTATTGGTTTGTTCCACTTCACTATCCTAGGAAAGAGATTAAAGACATATTTCCTTTAATATTCAAATCAGGAAAACAGTGACCCTTATGACTACGAGTCGACAGATTATCTAGCCTCTCTCCTGGGGTCCCCTCTACCTGCAATTATGATGATTCTCTGAGCATGGTTTAAAAGCTTTATTAATGCACTCGGTTTGCAGTTTTTTCTTCTTTCTCCAGCCACCTACTCTCCAAGTTGCAATTTCTTTCACAGAAAGTATCCTGGTTTGTTCTAAGCTTGGACACAATCTTCTCCATTAACTTCTCCCCTCAGTATCTCAGCACTGCTTGGGGTTTGGTAACCTTTACAAGGCTGAGACCCATGTGATCATTTTGGTTAGCTTTCTGTGATTGTGATTTTCATTCTCTTGGATGTGGGATTATAAATCTTGCTTCCTGGTGGGAGGGACTGGCTGCGGGGGAAACTGGGTCTTGCTCTGGTGGACAGAGGCATGTTCAGGAAATCTTTAATCAATTTTCTGTTGGTGCATGGGCTGTGCTTCCTCCCCTAGTTGTTTGGCCTGGGGTAACTCAGTCATAGACTCTGCAGGCTATATGATAAGGCTACTGGTGGCCTCCAAAAGAACTTATCCCAATATGTACCTTTCAGGACGGCTGCTGCCACTGCCCCTATCACCACAGCAGGCCACTGCTGACCCACGCCTCTCCAGGGTCCTTACCCCTTGCTAGAGCAACAGTGAAGAATAAAGCAGCGATTGATGTAAGTTTCTCCCAAGGTTGTTCCTGGGTTTCCAAACTGTTTTAACTCAAACTCAGGGTTTCATTTCACAGCTGGTGGACTTCCTTGTGGAGGAGGCATCCAACCCTGACTGATGAGATCTCCCTGTCACTCCCTCCTTCAGAGACCAGATAGCCACTCTTTGGTGTACAGAAAGAAGGTCCCTTCTGCCTCCCTGCCCATATCTGGCTCAGTTCGGCTCAGTTCAGCTCATTTCAGTCACTCAGTAGTATCTGACTCTTTGTGACCCCATGGACTATAGCACACCAGGCCTCCCTGTCCATCACCAGCTTCTGGAGTTTACTCAAACTCATGTCCATTGAGTCAGTGATGCCATCCAACCATCTCATCCTGTCATCCCCTTCTCCTCCTGCCCTCAATCTTTCCCAGCATCAGGGTCTTTTCCAATGAGTCAGCTCTTCACATCAGGTGGCCAAAGTATTGGAGTTTCAGCCTCAGCATCAGTCCTTCCAATGAACACCCAGGACTGATCTCCTTTAGGATGGACTGGTTGGATCTTCTTGCAGTCCAAGGGACTCTTAAGAGTCTTCTCCAACACCACAGTTAAATAGCATCAATTCTTCAGCTGACTTCTTTTCTGACCTAGAATCTGAGATATCAGGGAGCACCCATGTATTCAAGACACACCCTGCTTCTCCCTCCACACGCAGGGTGGAGTCTGATGGCCCAGGAGAGACGGGGCAGTCACTGTCATTGACATTTGTTTCTGGGCTTAGATAGTGCTGGTTGAAAACATCAAGAGTCCAGCATAAATACATATTTAGAAGGGCTTATTCTTCAAGGGTCGGGTCAGAAGAAAGATACACTAGACTAACATCTAAAGGTCAACTGCTCCGTTCAGCAGGACAATTTGTTGTTGTTCCTGTTCAGTCACTAAGTCATGTCCAACTCTGAGACCCCATGAACTGGAACTGAACCAGGCCTCCTTGTCCTTCAATATCTCCTTGAGTTTGTTCAACAGGTGCTGGGTTTTCCCAATACGTAACTAAAGGGACTCAGCAGTAATTTTCTGAAAGATAATTGGTGTTTCTCAATTGCAAGGAACAAATGTTATCAGTGATCCCAAAATGTCCATATTCCGATTGAAGAAGAAAATTCAAGACCCTCTTCCTTGTTCACCTCATCAACAGAGATGTGGGAAAGACAAAGCAAAATGCACTTGGTGAATTTCAGAACATTTAGCAAATTAGGGAACAGGGAGACCTCAAGAAGAAGACACTGACTTCCTCAAATTTGGGTAGTTAAACACTAGACAATGACTCAAAATTTTGTGAAACATCTGTGTGTTTTTCCCCCAAGCTGGTGCCCCCAGCCACATGGGGAGTGTGAGGGAGGTTGCCTACCTTGCAGCTGTTGTGAGGATTAAATGAGAATCAGATGGGAAACCTCAGTGTAAGAGCTTGGTCTACCCCCATTCCCTCTCTTATTGCCACAGTGCTCAGAACTGCCCCTTACACGCTGGAAAGCTCCAGGCAAGTTTTGTACAATGAGTGATGAAGACAAAGCTGGAGTCTGAAAAAGAGGTGAACAGCAGCACCCTGTTACCCCAAGGTCAAAGGACATGAGGACTCAAAGGGGCTGCTGTCCTGCAGGAGAGGAAACCCATCTTGAGTGGCCCAGGAGCCTTTCTATAGCTACACAATGAGCCTCCTTATTCTCAGGCAGGAGGTCACCCAGCCTCCTCTTACACTCCAGAGCTCCCTGTGGGATCAGGCTGAGGCTATGATTCCTCCTGAAATGTCAGCTTTGCCTGCTTCCTACCCCTCCTCTATCTTGTACCCTCCACCTCCACCAATTCTTTTACTTGGAGACTTCCCTTTGACAATCCCTTGCTCTCAGATCCTTGGCTTGAAGTCTATTTTGTCTAACACCCCTCTAAAGGATGTCTTTTTAAAAAAATGAAAAATGTTATTCTGCATCCCAGTTTTAATCTTTTCATGCTTCACTTTCTTTTTGCTTGCTTTGATTAATTTTTATTGGAGTACAGTTACTTTACAGGGTTGTATTAGCTTCTTCTGTATAGCAAAGTGAATCAGCCACCTGTGTGCATGTACACATATATCCCCTCTCGTTTGGACTTTCTTCCCTCAGGTCACCACAGAGTTCCCTGGGCTCTCCAGTAGCTTCTCACTAGTTATCTAATGCTTTGTAGGTTTAGGAAGTGTCTGTAGAGTTTCAAAGCTACTCTGGCTATTTTGGACAAAATTGGCAGCTTTCAAACTGTCTTTGGAAGCAGCAACCGTTTTTTAGATGAAGCAAAACCTTCCTTGTAACCACAGTACAGAAATCAGAGACAAGTCCCTTGCTCAGTCAACAAATGGTAGTAGTACTTGAAGCCCCTTCTGTCTGTGTCCACTTTACCCCCCAGGTATTCCCAAATCACCTCCTGAGGATATGAAGACTCAGTGAAACCCTACTGGCAAACAAGCAGATTGAGCTGCTTTCTGTGACGCCTTGTGATGCAGTTCTCAGATCAGTCTCTATTGTTATAGAAGAAAAGCAAGCAGGGCTCCCATCTCTCCCCCCTGCTTCCACTCCTGGCACCACACCCAGAGCCCTGGCTACTCCTACCCCACCCCCTTGCCAAGCTTCACCATCAACTTCAGGTGACCGGGTGCGTTGCAATCTCCTTTCCTTTTATTGTAGTTTGGGGTCTCATACATCATGCTGCCAGATATGACTGCAAGCTTTAGCAATCAAATGCCCACTGGCATTTACAGTCTGAATTCTGAAGTGGAGAGAGCCTCTTTCCTGGGGCAAACCTGCCTTCCTGCAAGTAAGAACTCACCAAACCTCATTTCACTGACCAGCCCTCTCTCAAAAGATACATTGAAAGCCTTGAAGAAAAGTAACATAGCCCAGTAGTGTATCGTAACAGTATTGTAACCAGTAGTGTAACAGAACAGCATCTGCAGGGAAATGTAAACAACCAGACCCCTTGTCCTCAAGAGCAGTAGCAACTTGACATTCCCCACTCATTTATAAACTTATTTCACATTCCTTAAATCATTCCTATCTTATGGCAGAAATATTTATGCCTGGGGTTCTTTGAAAATTCCTGTATATACTTTGGCCACCTGATGCGAAGCACTGACTCATTGGAAAAGCCCCTGATGCTGGGAAGGATTGAAGGCAGGAGGAGAAGCGGGTGACAGAGGATGAGATGGTTGGATGGCATCATCGACTCAATAGACATGAGTTTGAGCAAACTCTGGGAGATAGTGAAGGACAGGGAAGCCTGGCATGCTGCAGTCCATGGGGTTGCAGTCAGACAGGAATGAATGACTGAACAACAACAAAACTTCACAACCCAAATGTGGTACTTGGGATGTGCCAGGGAGAAAGTGACCCAGAATGGCCTTGGATGCTTGGACAGTAACAGGCTCCTGTGGCTGACAGTAATAGTCTTACCTCAAAGGCCATGGATGTTGAAAAACACTTCCCACTTCATCAGCTCAGAGGAATAGGTAGGCATCATGGCAAAAATGGCAAAAAAAAAAAAATACCACTTCCCCAGTATTTGTGTAGATTTGTGTTGTCACAAATAGAAACAGACATAGAACCTTTGAAAGCTAGCAGATAGATGCAGCCTCAAATGTACAGTTTGAACTTTACATCACTGCCGAGCAGGAAGAAGAGTTTTACATTCTCAGGGCATCAGCCCAGTTAGGGGGAAGTTAAGAATGACTGCAGCAATGTGAGACACACAGTCCACACAGGAATCTGAAAATGCAGAAGCCAGGGCCAACCTTCAAAACAAAACCAGAACCTGTCGGTGCCGGTGACTCTTCTCCCAAGGCTTCTTTAGGACCCTTGTGAGGCAGGATTATTATTAACACCTGAATGACACCTCAAAGAAGCCGTGATCTGAGAGGCAGAGGCTGTGGGGATCTGACAAATCTGAGTGTGCCCCCATGACTTGCTAGTATCTGACCCAGGGGAAGTTAATCACTGCTTCTAAGCACTCGCTTCATCTGGAAATGGGAGTCATGTCTAATTCATGGGGTGGTTGCAAGAATGAAATGCTGCTTGCAACTTTTCCAACACAACGTCTGATATAAAGACAAGTGGTTGAGAATGGCAGCTCCTCTTTTCCTTCTTCTGGCGTAGTGTGTGATTGGCACACCTTCTCACCATTCCTCAGCCCAGAGACACCATCACTACCCTCCCTTCCAGGGCCTCACACCTCCACCTCCTCTCTCAGAGAAGTGGTAACGAACTTGTTCAAGATGTCTTTCAAAAATAGACCAAAGCTCTGATGGCTCAGAGCGCCCTGCTGGATGCAAGATCAGCTCTTTCATGGTCTTTCAGAGAGGTTTTGAGCACCAGCCTCATGCCAGGAACTATGCCAATTAGCATATAAAGGGGTGAGCGGAGGTGGTCCCTGCCCCCAGAAGCAAAAATTCTGAGTAAAGAGATGCAGAGGACAAGTCAATAGAACACATTGATTTTGGGCTGTAGGTCACCCCACAGGACAGATGCCGTATGGAAGATGGTGCTGGAGGAGCCAGATTGAGGAAGACACCCCTGACACTGTCACGAGGGACGACTTTGAGGACAAGGACTGTAACTGACAGATGTGATCTGAACACACCCCACAGTTTCCCGCCTCCCTGCCTCTGTTCCCCGTGTTCCCCTGCACAGAGTCCACCCCTTCCCTCCTTCCAGATACAGCTTTCCTAGTGTGGGTCAAGTGACAGCTTCTTCCAGGAGCCTCCCCTAACACACCCAGTGGGAATTAAAGATTCCCTCCTGCAGGACCGCTCACCAGCGGACTGCAGAGTGATCTATTTAACTGTCGTTGTATTTTCTGTTCCTGTTCGAGCCACTTGTTTACCGTGACCCCAGCTCAGCTGTGGGCTCTCAGAGCAGAATCCGAGCTTTATTCATCTCCTTCGTTCCCGCAGCCCTAAGCGCAATGCCTTGCCTCTAGTAGGCAATCGATAAATAGCTGCTAAATGGAATTGCACTCATGGTCAAGCCTTATTTAAAGACAGTAGCTGAGGTTTATCCTTTGACGGCATTCAGGGAGGGACAGACAATGGAACACATGATGACGCCTCACCCTGGGCATCCCCAAACCCCAGACTTCCTGCGCATGTCACAGTGTACGTCCTTGCACCTCTTCTCCATGTAACAGCCTGTCTGCAGTTTCCACTAATCCACACCCTTGAAATGTATACAACCGGGATTCTCTTTGTTCCGTAAGTGGATTCTGTTCCTTACTTTGCCTGTAACTATTCTGCACTTCGATTTCCTCACGCTTTTCCAAGCATCACTGCAAGTTAGTCCAGTGTCTTTCCCGTTTCTTTTCCTACCTGTGTCAAGCTCCTCCTGTTGAGGCCTGTGTGTGTTTCCCATTCATGAAATAACCTTTTTCTTTCCCCAAACTGTACATTGTCATCTTCTTTTCCTCTGGAAACTGATGAGAGAAAATATAACCCTCAACAAAACTGTCATCAGGGAGCAGATGCTTCTCTGCAAAGCCTCTCTCCATGTGGTCCAGACTGACCACTCAAAACTCACCCTCTTCCTCCCCAGATCTTTTGGTCCAAGCATCTCAGCTTAAACACCCCAAGCATCCTTGCTGACCAGTCTTCACACATGGATTCTATCTGTGATCAGCTAGCCCCCTGGCTGCTCACAGATAAGGACTTTGCCTTAGTCTGTACCATCTATCTAGACTCACAGCCTGTTTGGCACATTTTCCTGCAATTTGTTCTCATGAGTCAGCCTCCTTAACAGTTTTTGAAACTTCACCATTATCTCTATTCCCATTTCAAGTGCCTCACCTGGATGAACCCGACAGCACCTCACCTCACTTAAGTCTTAACCTCTCTCCAACCCATTCACTATGGCAACGGTCTCCTAACTTATACTTAATTCTATTTGATTGTGTTCTGACAGTAAAAATCATTCCAGCATGCTTTCTCATCCTCATCTATCATCTATCTATATCTATCTATGATTAATGAGTTGCACAATATAGATTTATCATTACCACCCCTTAATGTCTCAACCCAAATCTCATGCATTTAACTGAAACTCACCATGAATGATTATACACATAAATGCACATTCTACTTATGCTTATTTACTTACACACTTACACACTCTTCCTGAATAGCAGGCAGTAGACTCCTGGATGGGGCAGGGGCTGAGTTGGGTGTGATCACTAACTCGGAGCTGGAGGTAAGTCTGGCACATTCAGACACCTCCACCCCCAAGTCCTCTAGGCAGTGGGTTAGACCTTAGTTTCTCTCATCTCAGGCACCTTCATCCTCACGTAAATCCCGCAAAGTGTGGCCAGGCTCCAGGGCTCCAAGCAACCTGTGCTTAGAGACACTCATTGAGACAACAAGCAGGAGGCGCATGACCCTCAATTCATGGATTCGCCACTTCCTGCGGAGCCTGCAAACCTGCGGGATTTGATGTGGACATAGGACTCCTGAGAGCAGGATCTGCTCCGTGTTTCACTGTTTCACTGAACCTGAGAATAAGGAATCTGAAGCAGCCTTGGCATCAATTTATTGATGGTGGGTGGGAAGGCTGCTGCTCCTCGGGCCACTTTCAGAATCTTTTTGCTCCCTCTCACCTCTCGGCCTGGGTTCTATCCTCCGACCCATTCACTTTTCATCACACTTACTCACTAGCCAACCTCCTATACTCCCGTGACTTTAAATGACATCCATTTTTCAAGTTTTTTTCTTTAATTAAGGTAAAAGTGACATAAAGTGAAATGCACATATCTTAAGTATAAAGTTAGATAAATTTTTATAAATATATACACTTGCACAACCAATATCTCAACTCCAAACAAGATACAAAATATTTCCATCACACCAGAAACCTTTTTTTTGGACCTGCCATGCAGCATGCTGGATCTTACTTCCCTGACCAGGGATCAAACCCATGCTCCCTGCAGGAGAAGCATGGAGTCTTAACCACTGGATTTCCAGGGAATTCCCCAGAAACTGCTTTCATATTCTTGCCAGTCAATTCCTGATCCTCCCCCAGAGAGAGCCACTCCTCTGACTTCTGCCCTCCCTGGTTAGTTTTGCCTGTTTGTAAACTTCACACAAAGAGAATCATATAATATATACTCTTTCATGTCTCTTATTTTGCTGAGCATAAAGTTTTCAAGAGTCACCCTGTGTTGTTGCATGAATTAACAGTTGGTTATTTTTCATTTCTGACTAGTATTCCATTGTACAAATAGAGTACAATTGAGTTTCAGCTCAACTTGTAAAGAACTTAGATGTTGTTGCTTCCATCTTTACAACAAGAATAAAACTGAACCATGAAAGTCACTGATTTCTCCCAGATTCATCAGAGAACCAAGATTACGAGGAAACTATGGCCCCAGAATCCAGAGAGATGGGTGAAGGCAGACTCCTATCCTAGCACAGAAATGTCTGAAGTCATAAACTGGCGGGAACACTTCAGTGATAATTTTGACAAATTAGTGGAGTGTCTTAGGGAGGTGCCCACACCTTTACAGCTTTACCTCCAACAACCCCATTGGGTTCTCACACCGCAGAGCTGAGAAAGGTAACCTTGTGGCTCTGGCAGGTTAAGGAGGAGAGTAATCCTTGTGAAATACCCCAGCCCCTTTTTCACAAATAGAGCCCTACCCTCCAGGGGGAAATAGTTCACTAGACTCCTACCCCACCTTGGAGAAGAGCATTTGCAACCATACATTTCTGGTAATAACTTCTGCAAGTCAGAGGTGCAAGCCGAGGCCAATTCCTTATCCTTGACCCCTGACCTCTTCTCCTTGACCCCTGACCCCCTTGGTGGGCACCTCCTGCAGCCCCTGACCCAGCCCTGTCTTTGCAGGTATCACATTACATTCAAGATATCTGCCTGTATATTTGTCTTCTCATCACAATATGATCCTCAAGGCAGAGGCAATGCCTTGTCCATCTTGGTGTCTCCAGGGCTGGGGCAGGACTTGCACTTGGAGATCCAGCAGCTCAAAGTGTGAGTGTGGGAATAATTAGAGTTAAAAGATTGTAGTGAGGGGGAAATGAGCCCCCAACTCTTCAGTTTAGGAACACACGGTATTTCACAGAAATTCAGCTCTCTGTCCTCTCTGTCTTGTTCTCGTGTGTATGAGCCTCTTCACCACCTAGAGGTATATGACACATGATCCTTCCTTCCTCCTGTCCCACTTATTTCATATTAATACCATGCTTCCCTCATGGCTCAGATGGTAAAGAATCCTCCTGCAATTTGGGAGACCCAGGTTTGATCACTGGGTTGGGAAGATCCCTTGGGGAAGGGTATGGCAACCCACTCCCGTATTCTTGCCTGGAGAAACCCAAGATCAGAGGAACCTGGCTACAGCCCATGGGGTTCCAAAGAGTCAGACATGATTGAAATGCATAGAATGTCACTCTCCAAGGCATGGCAATGACTTCTAAAGCTTGAGCTCTTAGATGCCAAGGGCAAAAGCAGGAAGTTCACCAAGTAAAGATACAAATGGATAATAATAATTATATGAAAATATTTAGCTGAACTAATTATAAAAAGCTGCACTCGTACAATAACATTAAAATGTCCTCTTTTTTTCTTTCAGTAAGCAAAGTCTTTTTAAGTAAATGCGCCCAGCTGCTAATGTTCAGCAAAACACAATCTCCAAAGCACTAAAACAGCAGTGCCCACAATGACCCGGTTACATAGATGGGATCTCTATTTCTTATTCAGGAAAATGAGGCTTCAAGAAGATAAAGCCTCAGACTGTTTAAATTTTCCACCCCCAATCCCAAATCCTCTTCATCTCTTAAGACTATTTCCAGGTATTATCTCTTTCAGGGAACCTTCTAGGATAGAGCATCTTAAGCTGGGCTTGGTATATTCCCTAATCCCCTGAGCATCCCTGCATCTCCAAAGCTGCGCAGTATTTCATATGCATTTGTTTAGAGATCTTATCTCTCCTCATAGGCTGTGATCATCATGAAAATATTGACTGCTTCAATTAATCTCCCCCATCTCTGCCCCTCACATGTCACAAACTGAGCCAGTCGCAGTGAGAGTGTGTTAATGACTGAAAGATGGTGAGCTAGGGTTGAACCTCTGCCTTTCTGACCTCAAAATCCAGCCTCTGTCTAATACATAAGGCAGCCTTGTTGAATTTATAGAAGTCTAGCTTCTGATGGGCTTGGAAATACAGCCTACGGGGCAGACAAGCCAAGATTCCTCTCCTTTTCCTGGTATGTATGATACACCCTGACTGGAGAAAGCTTGCTTCTCCTTTCTCTAGGTAGGCAGAAGCCCAGCCATCATCGTATTCTACAGGGAAGGGGCACCCTCCTGAAAACCCATCTAGCTTTTAATCGCCAGGCAACCAGAGGCTCTTTCTCAAGACTACCTCACTCAACATAATTGGCATCTTCCTCCTAGTTTCTCTTTGTTTCTATATGCAGAGTCCAGGCTCCCCTGATACATGAACTCGAACAATTTCTTGAGTCTTTTTAAAGCTCCCGGCAAATAAGTTATTTTACCAGTTTTATCACATTGAACTGCAAACTAATTCTTTAGAATATTTTTTTTCCCAGCTGAGAAAACTGTGGTTCAGAGAGATAAGAAACTTGGTTCAAGGTCACCCAGAGGGGAAGAGACTCAGGGTTTTAACCTGCTCGTTCTGACTCCTGACCGCGGTGCCATGCGCCGGTCCAGGCCCCCTGCCTTTCCCATCATGCTTTGCGATTCCATCCTGAAACTGGAGCCCCAAGGCACTGATGCCGCCCATCTGCAATAAACATGCTATGTGCCCCCACTTCCAAATCCGGTCACTCATGACCCTGAGTGACAGCGACCTCTGCCCCCTGGAAGCATCACCTCACCCCTCCTCCACCCGCTGAGAACTTTTCCCAGCTTCTTCCTTCTCCAGATTCAGCACAATCAAATTTCCCCATTATAGTAGCCAGCTGCCGGTCAGCCCCTCTCTCAAATAGAAAATTATTATAGACAGGCCCCATTTTATTTTTCCTCCTCTGTGTGTACCTTTCGGAAAATAGAGATGTTTTATTTCTCCACCTCCTCATGGTCTCAAGCAGCCGAGATGGACGAGTGGAACCCAGGCCGTGATTTCTCCTCTAGTTTCCTCCAGACAGCACCTTCCCCATGATGGTTGTTATTTGTTCAGTTGAATTTAAAATCCCAGATGGAAGTAAATATATGCCAGGCGGCAGGCAATTTCCCAGGAAGAAAGAAAGGGAGGCTGCCAGGCAGACAAGACAGTTAAACTAAAATTAATTCCGTTGGACACCTACAGGGCAAGGAGGGAAGGAAAGACAGTGAACACCTATCATGCGCCCAGCCAGTGCTAGGTGCTCCACAACCTCACCGTGAGACAGTCTCCCCATCTTTAAAAATGAGGGACCTGATATCACCCCAACATGCGGGGCAGATGGGTATTTATCAGAAACTAAGTTCATAGCACACCATGCATACCCACTAGCAAAGTCTGAAATGCCTTCTGCCATCCTGGGAGCCAACCAGCCAGCAGTATCAATAGGTCCCATCATAAGACTTGGGTTCCCAAGGCTCAAGACAGCACTGGAAGTGCATCAGCACCCCTAGGGAGCCGCAGGGGTTCTGGAGAGCATGGGTCTTGGGCTTGGGGACCATTCAGCTCCACCCTGCCCCTCGGGCTCAGACCGTAAGATTAGGTCCCATCTCCTGTCCTAGGGACCCATCAGGCTCCCTGTTTAGAATCTAAACCCTCTGGCCTTACTAACCAGACTTCCCCTGAAAATCCACATGTTGCATTGCAAAGTATGAATAGATTGGGTGACAGGATTCTGCCCCAGACTCCACTCAGTGATACCTGTGCGTGCTCACGTTTAGTTGCTTCAGTCCTGTCTGACTCTTTGAGACTCTGTGGACTGTAGGCTGCCAGGCTCCTCTGTCCATGGGATATTTCAGGCAAGAACACTGGAGTTGCCATTTCTACTCCACGGGAACTTCCTGACCCAGGGATCCAACCCATGTCTCCTGTGTCTCCTGCATTAGCAGGTAGATTCTTTACCCACTGAGCCACCTGGGAAGCCCCAGTGACACATACCAGTCAGTATATGTGCAGCATTATGCAACCTAGATAGCATATTAAAAAGCAGAGACATTACTTTGCCAACAAAGGTCCATCTGGTCAAGGCTGTGGTTTTTCCAGTGGTCATGTATGGATGTGAGAGTTGGACTGTGAAGAAAGCTGAGAGCAGAAAATTGATGTTTTTGAACTGTGGTGTTGGAGAAGACTCTTGAGAGTCCCTTGGACTGCAAGGAGATCCAACCAGTCCATCCTAAAGGAGATTAGTCCTGGGTGTTCATTGGAAGGACTGATGCTGAAGCTGAAACTCCAATACTTTGGCCACCTGATGTGAAGAGCTGACTCATTGGAAAAGACCCTGATGCTGGGAGGGATTGGGGGCAGGAGGAGAAGGGGATGACAGAGGATGAGATGGCTGGATGGCATCACCGAGTCGATGGGCATGAGTTTGAGTAAACTCCGGGAGTTGGTGATGGACAGGGAGGCCTGGCGTGCTTCAATTCATGGGGTCGCAAAGAGTCAGACATGACTGAGCGACTGAACTGAACTGAACCTCTCTAAAATCCAGAAAACTGAATTCTTTAAGGTACGCTTCTCAAAGTATACAGATAAGAGACTGCAGAAGTCCAAGGCAGTCCCCCCAGACCTGCTGGTGTGAGGACCCGATGGAGGGACGTGCAGGCTGAGTGGCCTCTGGTTTTCAGTCCTCCATTCTTCCCCACCGAAAACTCCCAGGATGGAGGGACTACCACCGAGGAGATGTCCCAACCCGCTTCTTCCCGCAGGTCTGGAAGTGACGCTTGACCTGAAAAGTGCCTGAGGGAGAGGGAGGGGCAGCAGGAGAGCTGTGGTCTTGTGATCACGCTAGTTAGGACACTCTTCCATGCAACCTTCTCGTTTATTCTCTTCAACCATGCTTTACACTAGTTCACTTCTTCTCTTCTGTCTCTGTTCCCTTCCCACCATCGCACAGCGCCCCAGATACTTCATCATGCTTTTGCCACACTGTATTCCTGAGGGTCCCAGCAAGGGAAACAGGACACATTTCAGTAAAGGAGGATTTTAGGGGAGCTTTACCAGGAGATCTATTTATAGAGGAGAAAGCAGGGCATGGGCAGACCCCAGGGGCACCCACTGCTCTGGGCTTACACCCACCCACCAGCAAGGATTAAGGAAAGGGAAGATTATCAAGATCTAGAAAGACAAAGTCCTATGGAAAAGGACTCCTTGGCCTTCATTCTAAAGATACAACCCAAGGGACTTCCTTGGTGCTCCAGCAGCTTAGACTCCATGCTCCCAATGCAGGGGGTCAGGGAACTGGATCCCACATGCCACAACTAAGAGTTTGAATGCTACAACTAAATATCCTATATGCCACAGCTAAGACCAGGTGCAGTCAAAAGGCTACACAAATATTTAAAAAACAAATAAAGATACACCCCAAATGAAGTGTGAATCTCCAGTGAGAAAGTGAAGATGTATCTTGACACTATTTCCATTCCTCCCCTGGAGCTCCCACTGGCTGAATCCACTATATGTTATGTGATCTAATCCCTACAGGTCAGCTCTCCAGGGCAGACTGGACACCAATGATGTCACCCAGCAGACTGGTCCTCACCCAAGTCATTGAGGCAGAAGAGAGGTGGCTCAAGGCCAGCTTGCCATGGATGCTGTGCATGGCAGGAAACACCTGAAGATAATTAAATGCACTGTAATCATCCGTTTTACTTCTTGGCTTCTGGCAGCTCCAGGGGAGTAAAGAGTATTTTTGCTCATCTTCCTATCAGCAGTGCCTGTCCCCAAACCTAGGATGAAGCACGTACTCAGTAAACTATACAAGGAAGAAAGAATAAAGATAGAAGTTGATCAAAGTGAGTCACGTGTCTGCTGATTCGGGTTTGGTTTTCCCTCATAGATCAGTTGGTAAAGAATCTGCCTGCAGTGCAGGAGACCTGGGTTCAATCCCTGGGTTGGGAAGATTCCCTGGAGAAGGAAGTGGCTACCCACTCCAGTATTCTTGCCTGGAAAATCCCAAGGACAGAGGAGCCTGGTGGGCTGCAGTCCATGGGGTTGCAAAGAATCGGGCACAACTGAGCAACTAACACTTCACCTCACTTTGGTTTGGCTTGGGGTGTTTCTTTGGACTGAGGGTTTGGACTGGATGATCTCTAAATCCCGTGAGAACACCGGACATCCTCGTGGCCATGAGAGTAACATCATTTCATTCATCTTTGTCATCGAACTTTAAAAATGCCTGTGTTTGTTATTCAGGCCCTGGGCATTCTGGTTGGCCCACAAAGACCCTAACAGGAACCGAAGGATCAGGCAAAGTTAACACGTGAGCCCAGATCCTCCACTGCCGAACGCCCTCCCAGCTGAAAAGCTCATTCATGCCTTTGTTAATTCATGGCTACCCCGTCCCATCTGTCCTGCTGTGGCCTCCACAGCCAAATTTCCAGCTATTCAGAAAACCACAGCTGCCTCGGCTGCCTGAGCACGCTGATTTCTGGAGAAGCCAAGCATGTTATATGAGAGAGAGACTGTTGGGTTCATCTCATCTGGGGCCTTCTCAGTTTACAAAAAACCTGATCTGTGCACATACCTAGCATGGAGGAAGGAACTAGCATTTATTAAGCCCCTGTTCAGGCCCTGAATTCCCTGCTGTGTAAAGAGGAGAAGAGACCTGCCTGGTCCAGATGAGGCCCCAAGGAAGCAGGTCACTGTCAGGGTCTCGCAGAAAACCAGTGGCTGAGCAAGGGAATAAAAGTCTAGCCTCCCCGATCCCAACCAAGCACTGTTTCTGGAAGTGTTTGTCAAATGCTCACTACATTCAGCTTTCACACATCTGGGCCAGTTTCAGTGTGCTGAGCACGGCTCCTAGAACCAAAGACACACGGAGACCTCTGTTCTTGCTGCTTGGTAGCTAATAAAATCTCCTGCATGTGCTATGGTAGTATAGTGTATTGGATGATGGGTAGTGATGTGGATGAACCTAAAGTCTGTCATACAAAATGAAGCAAGTCAGAAAGAGAAAAACAAATATCATATATTAACTCATACATGCGGAATCTCAAAAAATGGTACAGATGAATCTATTTGCAGGGCAGGAATACATCTGCAGGACAGATGCAGAGGACGGACATGTGAACACAGGGGAGGAAGGGAAGGGTGTCTAGACAGACAGATCTGAAAGAGGTGAGAGAAGAGACTGAGTTGAACAATTCAGTATTTTTACCCCAAATTTGCTCATCAGTTCAGTTATGTTTGCTTCAGTCTTGAATTGTTTGTTTCACATTTTCCTCTTTTGGGAAGAGGAGTAAAAGTTCCCTTCTTACTATGAAAATTTATCCAGGGGCAAATAAAGTTAACCTATTCAGACACAGGTCTGAGCAGTTCAGGACACTCATGCTAAGCACAGGAGTGAAAGATTTTTTAAAAGCCAAAGTACTGTGATTTACATATTTCAATCTGGAATTCAGAGTTTAGAGTATTCTAACACACACCCTACCTTTAGCATTGATTCCCACCATTCCATCCTTGTTCACTTCTTGGTTGATTCTGCCACAAGGTCCTTTTAAAGGGTGGTAGCAGGTCAAATTCAAATGGTGTTTCTCACACAACCTTCTACCCTTCCTGCCAAGGTCAGCTCTTGGCAATAATAGGTCCTTACTGTTTACCATCTTTGCAACTTGCAGTGCGCCCCCAACCCCTGCCCTCTACTGTTTGTGCTTCTCTGAAACGAATTCCAAGTCCTAGGGGACACCAGCCCAGGTCCCAGAGCCCATGACGAGGCACCATCCCACCCCTCCGCATTGTGCATTTGTGACAATTCTGGATCTCTTCTCATCTTTCCCCTCTTGGCTGGAGATCCATTCGCTCACTGTCACAGCTGCTCCTGCCAAATCCTGTCCCCAGGGAGTGCACTTGGCTCTTTGGCAGTGCTCACTCTCATCTAACTGCCAGGAATAGAAGAAGGTAAATGACACGGTTCAGTTCAGCTCAGTTGCTCAGTTGTGTCTGACTCTTTGCGACCCCATGGACTGCTGCATGCCAGGCCTCCCTGTCCATCACCAACTCCCAGAGCTTACTCAAACTCATGTCCACTGATTCGGTGATGCCATCCAACTGTCTCATCCTCTGTCATCCTCTTCTCCTCCCACCCTCAATCTTTCCCAGCTTCAGGGTCTTTTAAGATGAGTCTGTTCTTCGCATCAGGTGGCCCAAGTATTGAAGTTTCAGCTTCAACATCAGTCCTTCCAATGAACGCCTAGGACTGATCTCCTTTAGGAAGGACTGGTTGGATCTTGACACTGTACACAGATGAAATGAAGCCCAATGGCAGAAATCACGCTGCATTTTTCAGATGTAGATTTAAAAAATTAGGAAGTCAGGAAAGAAGACCTTCCACAATATTTGACCCACCCTTCTAACTTTCCACATTGAGAAAAATAAGACTGAAAGCATTTGTGGGATGGGGTCCCTCGTGGTTGCCCAGTGAGGAAGGTCATGTCTCTTTCAGCATCGCCCTGCACAGCACTCATGAATCAGAGGCTGCCCATCTCAGAAATACTCTCATATTATAAAGATAAAAGCAAATATTTAAATTCACCTTAATAGTCAGTGTACTGGACATCTCAGTTAACGAATATTTCTCTTACATTAGGTCATCTAGTCTAGAAGAGAAATGTCTCCATAAGCATATCCACCAGTTCCTTGGTCTTTCTCTTTCTCTCTCCCCTATCCCCATTGATCCTATTGATTCTGTTTCTCTAGAGAACACAGACTAAAACAATACCTCATTTAATAAGCTAATGGTGCAGCTTGACACCCAGTTAATGAGGCCGCCATTAATTGACACATTCCTCTCCTCCATACCTATCACCTCTGTCAAACAACTTTTTGAAAATATTCACTTATTTGACTGTGTCGGGTCTTAGTTGTGGCATGTGGGATCTTTTGTTGTAACACGTGGGCATAGTTGCCTTGGGGCATGTGGGATCCTACTCCCCTGACTGGGGATCCAAGTGAACCTGCATGCCCTGCTTTGCAAGGTGGATTCTTAATTCCTGGACCATCAGGGAAGTCCATCTCTCTCAAACTTTAGATCTGCATTTTCTCTTTCCTGGATTCTTGCAACTACTTAAACTTCTCCCTGCTTTCTCTCCCATCATTTTCGAAACCATCTTCCACATTATTATAAAACTCATTTGTCAAAAAAACCATCTGCCTAAATTTTTTCCCCTCTAAAATCCAATGCATAATAATAATACAGCCACACTAGGTTTAAAGCACAATTCTAAGTGTTTTGTGTAATTCAACTCCTTAAATTCTCCCAGCAACCCTATGGAGTGATATTTTCAGGATTCCCATTTTTGCAGATGAGGAGATCCAGGCAGAGAGTGGTTAAGTAGCTTGTTCAAAACCACACTCTGCTCAGTGTTATGTGGTAGCTTGGATGGGAGGGGAGTTTGGGGGACAATGGACACATGTATGTGTATGGCTGAGTCCCTTCACTGTTTACCTGAAACTATTACAACACTGTTTGTTAATAGGCTACACCCCCATAGAAAATAAAAAGTTAAAACACACACGTACAGTGAGGGAACAAAGCTGTAAGTCCTGTTAGCACAGTGCCTGAGGCCGTGATCTTAACCTCTGTAAGTCTCACTTCCCTTTGCCCACAGGAGAAAACCCATGCCCCATGGCATGCGGGCGTTCATGACATTGCCTTAGGGCCGCCACACTGAACACGCCAGTCATATCACTCACAGCCTAGTGCACCTTCTCATGACTCAGTAACTGACACTCGTGTACTGCACAATTCCCACCAGATTCCAACTTCAATCCCTTTCCACAGGCACCTATCTTCATCTGAAATGTCCTGCCCCAAACCAGCCCTCTTGGAAACCCCCTCTTTTAAGTCTCCTCTCATCTTTTGTTGTTTTGTTTAGTCACTAAATCATGTCCGACTCTCTGCGACCCAGCACGCCAGGCTTCCCTGTCCTTCTCTATCTTCCGGAGTTTGCTCAGGCTCTTGTCCATTGAGTTGGCAATTCTATCTAACCATCTCATCCTCTGCTGCCCCCTTCTCCTTTTGCCTTCAGTCTTTCCCAGCATCAGGGTCTTTTCCAAGGAGTAGGCTCTTTAAATCAGGTGGCCAAAGTATTGGAGCTTCAGCTTTGGCATCAATCTTTCCAATGAATATTCAGGGTTGTTTTCTTTTAGGATTGACCAGTTTGATCTCCTTGTAGTCCAAGGGACTCTCAAGAGTCTTCTCCAGCACCGCGGCTTGAAAGCATCAGTTCTTCGGCGCTCACCCTTCCTTATGGTCCAACTCTCACATCCATACATGAACAACCCAATTGAACTGGACTGATTCATTTCACACTTCCTCTCTTAGGACTCTCACTGGTATAGAATCATTCACTAACTCAATAAACTAAGTAAGTGATTGAATGAATGCCTTATTAGGTTTATTGAAACAGAGTGTTAGAGATTTCAGAAGATTCACAAGAACTGTAGGGGCAAGAGTGACCTCATTCTTGGATATAGACAGACACAGGGCAAAATCCTCAGAAGTGCAACCCTATTGATTAGTTAAAGCCTACAGTTCCACCATTAGCATTTGACTCTTGTAGCTTGAGGTCAAAACCAACTTAAAAAGCAAGTTCTCCTCCGAGGGTTATGCCTAAGTTGTAATCATTCAGCTGACCCAGCACTTCCCTGAGAACAGGTCAGGAAAGGGTCAGAATCAGTGGAGATAGAAGAGAGAGAAGAGGGCAGAGGTCAACAAGAGACCCTGGATTAGTGAGTCATTTTTCTGAGTATGTCAGATGAAGAGTCAGGGTAAACAGCCCCAGCCCAACATTCGATGATTTTCTGATGACCTCCCTTCTCGCAGACACACCTCTCCCCCACTTTCTGTCCCCAGGCCACCTAAATCTTTTACTTTGTGAGGCTAAGGGAGGTAATGGAGGCAAAGATCCCAACACAAGCCCTGGTTCTGCCATTTCCAAGCTGTTTGCTTGTCCTGGGCAAGATGTTTAACTACCTCGAGTCCTGTTCTTCCTTCAGGCCAGGTCCTCTGCTCAGACTTCACAACCCCTGTCTCTGGTTCCTGTAACTCTGCGAAGGAGGAAGGGCTTTGTCATTCGACACACGGGGAGACAGGGGCCCAGGGCCATGGAAGGACATGGCCCAGGGCCCAGGACCAGCAAGTGGACAGATGGAGACTCCAACGTGGGTCAGCTCACACTGACCCCCTGCTCCGCCTGCGCTCCCACGAGCCTCAGTTTGTTCATCTGTAAAATGAAGGGGTTCTAATGATTGTTTTTCCAGCTCTTCCTTTTTATGACTTGATGTTCACTCGTGTTTGGGGCAGGTTTCAAATGACTTCAGAGATCTAGCATCTGCCAAATCGTAATCAAATTGGCTGCCTGATCGGAAGTCTGATGAAAAATCCTGTGCCCATGCCCATGACTCAGCCTTGCTTAGTGATGGCGGTGGAGATGGCATGTTTCCAGGGGTTTTGGAGCCCAAAACCCTGGGGGACTGGCCTAGGTCACTTCATTCCTCACCCTCCACGCAAGGTGATACTAGCTCTTCATTATACATCACCGTGTCCCCTTGTGCTGCCAACAGAACCTCTGCTCACTCGATGACTCAATCACTGTGATTTATTTTAATTGAAAAGTCTACCAATCGCCTTTTGCCAAAGCATCTGGTCTTGTCCTATTTGATTCCTACCAGAAAATACCCAGCTAGGCAGCAACAATTAAACCGGCCGCCCGAGGGGGAGGGGGAGAGTTGTAGAAAGCCATTTGCCTTCAGCCTGACATTTCAGAAGATGCTCAAATTTAGATCTTAAACTTTTTTCCCAAAATGATAATATATAAAAAAAAAAATCATTGCATGGATTTTTGTAGCAGTTTTTAAATAGTTATCTATAATAAGTAGAACCCAATGTTTCATCCCATTTTTATATTTTTCTCTTAAAATTCAGTGAATGCATCAAATAAATAAGAGAAACCAAGATCTCCTTGGTTCCTTGGTTCCTGAGATAGTGGGGTGGTCCAGGTTTCACACTTGTCTTTCCTGCCCTGCGTCTTCAGACATGTTGCTTAAATTTTTTTTTAATCTTGGTTTCTTCATCTGTAAAGCTGAGAAGTTGAGATACTACTACCTACATGTGAATGGTTTGGGTTTTCTTTTTTCTTTCATCCTTTGTTTTTTTTTTTCTTTCTACCCTCCACTCTCCAAACCTGTTCACTTTGGTGAGGACTAACTGAGGACGCATCGGAACACATATTTACAAATTTTAAAAAACAGGTGAAATTAAGAAATTCCTATTGTGATCTGGGATAATAGAGGAGAAAACACACACACACACAAGGGGGGGAAATGAGGGAGAAAAATAGGGAGAGAGGGGGCATGAAGGAAGGGAAGATGGAAGAGGGAAAAGGAAGGTCAATAACTATTTACAGGGACTGCCCCAGTGATGCAGTGGTTAAAACTCCACACTGACAATGCAGGGGGCACAGGTTCAATCCCTAGTCAGGGAACCAAGATCCCACATGCCATGTGGCCAAAAAGTTAAAAAAAAAAAAACTATCTAATATGAAGTTCTTTCATATTTTGCCAGTTGGTCTTCATTGAATTTTTAAAACAAATGCCCAAGAAAATCAACTTGTAATTACTATTATACAGATGAGGAAAATCAGGCTTCAAGAGCTTACAAGATCTGTCCCACATAACTCTCTTGTGAGGAGAAGGATTGGAATCTAGCCCCCATGCCTTTCAGAGTCAGGCTGCCCCCCGCCTGAACTACAGATCAGCCTGGGAAATGATGCCTTGCAGAAGATGCGCTGTGTGAGGAGTGAGCTCCTTGCAGCCACCACACTGGGGTAAAGGGCTCGCTTGGCCGTGACTTTGTCGGAGGAGTCCTGCACCGAGTGGAAGCTGGATGAGCTCCCTTCCACCCCTTGGTGCTGTGAGAGGATGAACTGCCAGAATGGATTTTGTTTCCCTTTTGCCCCATCTTGGAAATTGCCACAACCACACACTTACTTCACTCCAATACTTTATCCAGCTGCTAAGCATGCCTGACTCTTTGTGACCGCATGAATTGCAGCATGCCAAGCTCCCTTGTCCTCCACTATCTCCTGGAGTTTGCTCAAATTCATATCCATTGAATCAGTGATGCTGTCTAACTATCTCATCCTCTGCCACCCCCTTCTCCTCCTGCTCCCAATCTTTCCCAATGTCAAAGTCTTTTTCAATGAATCACTTCTTCATATCAGGTGGCCAAAGGATTGGAGTTTCAGCTTCAGCATCAGTCCTTTCAATGAATATTCTGGACTGATTTTCTTTAGGATGACAGGTTGGATCTTCTTGCAGTCCAAGGGACACTCAAGAGTCTTCTCCAACATCACAATTCAAAAGCATCAATTCTTCAGCACTCAGCTTTCTTTATGGTCTAACTATCATGTCCATATATACAACTGGAAAAAGCCATAGCTTTGACTAGACAGACCTCTGTTGGCAATGTCTCTGCTTTTTAATATGCTATCTAGGTTGATCATAGCTTTTCTTCCAAGGAGTAAATATCTTTTAATTTCATGGCTGCAGTTACCATTTCAGTGATTTTGGAGAGCAAGAAAATAAAGTCTGTCACTGGTTCCATTGTTTCCCCATTTATTTGCCATGAAGTGATGGGACCAGAAGCCATGATCCTGGTGTTTTCAATGTTGGGTTTTAAGCTGCTGTTTCACTCTCCTCTTTCACTTTCATCAAGAGGCTCTTCAGTTCCTCTTTACCATCTGCCATAAGGGTGGTGTTATCTGCATATCTGAGGTTATTGATATTTTTCCTGGCAATCTTGATTCTAGCTTGTGCTTCCTCCAGCCCAGCGTTTCTCATGATGTACTCTGCATACAAGTTAAATAAGCAGGGTGACAATATACAGCCTTGACGTACTCCTTTTCCTATTTGGAACCAGTCTGCTGTTCCATGTCCAGTTCTGTTGCTTCCTGACATGCATAAAGATTTCTCAGGAGGCAGGTAAGGTGGTCTGGTATTCCTATCTCTCTAAGAATTTTCCACAGTTTGTTGTGATTCCCTGGGGCTCAGCTGGTAAAGAATCCATCTGCAATGCAGGAGACCCTGGTTTGATTCCTGGGTTGGGAAGATCCCCTGAAGAAGGGATAGGTTACCCTCTCTGGTATTCTTGGCTTCCCTAGTGCTCAGCTGGCAAAGGATCTGCCTGCAATGCGAGAGACCTAGGTTTGATCCCTGGGTTGGGAAGATTCCCTGGAGAAGGGAACAGCTACTGACTCCAGTATTCTGGCCTCGAGAACTCCAGGGACTGAATAGTCTGTGAGGTCACAAAGAGTCGGACAGGACTGAGCGTCTTTCACTTTTACTTTCACACAGTCAAAGGCTTTGGCATAGTCAATGAAGCAGAAGTAAATGTTTTTCTGGAACTCTCTTGCTTTCTCTATGATCCAGCAGATATTGGAAATCTGATCTCTGTTTCCTCTGCCTTTTCTAAATCCAGTTTGAATCTGCAAGTTCTCGGTTCACATACTATTGAAGCCTGGCGTGGAGAATTTTGAGCATTACTTTACTAACGTGTGAGATAAGTGCAACTGTGTGGTAGTTTGAACATTCTTTGGCATTGCCTTTCTTTGGGATTGAAATGAAAACTGACCTTTTCCAGTCCTGTGGCCACTGCTGAGTTTTCCAAATTTGCTGGTATACTGAGTGCAGCATTTTAACAGCATCATCTTCTAGGATTTGATATAGCGACACTGGAATTCCATCATCTCTACTAGCTTTGTTCATAGTGATGCTTCCTAAGGCCCATTTGAGTTCACACTCCAGGATGTCTGACTGTAGGTGGGTGATCATACCATCACGGTTATCTGTGTCATGAAGATCTTTTTTGTACAGTTTTGTGTATTCTTGCCACCTCTTCTTAATATCTTCTGCTTCTGTTAGGTCCGTACATTTTCTGTCCTTTATTGTGCTCATCTTTGCAGAAATGTTCCCCTGGTATCTCAAATTTTCTTGAAGAGAGCTCTAGTCTTTCCCACTCTATTGCTTTCTTCTATTTCTTTGCATTGATCATTAAGGAAGACTTTCTTACCTCTCCTTGCTATTATTGGAACTCTGCATTCAAATGAGTATATCTTTCTTTTTCTCCTTTGCCTTTAGCTTCTCTTTTCTCAGCTATTTGTAAGGTCTCCTCAAACAACCATTTTGCCTTTTTGCATTTTTTTTTCTTAAGGATGATTTTGCTCACCACCTCCTGTACAATGTCATGAACCTCCGTCCATAGTTCTTCAGGCACTGTCTATCAGATCTAATCCCTTGAATCTATTTGTCACTTCCAGTGTATAATCATAAGGGATTTGATTTAGGTCATACCTGAATGGTTCAGTGGTTTTCCCTACTTTCTTCAATTTAAGTTTGAATTCTACTTATAGGCATCCAAAATTTCATTTTGTTTTGTTTTCCTTCAAATTGGAAACATATTGGATGGATTGTACAAGGGTGAATATAAAGTACCATTCAGGGGACATGGTACTGATATGTGTTTAAACTTTTCCCCCTTGAGGTACATATAGGTATATCTGTTTGCTAACATAAATAATGTTGTGAGAAGCATTCTTATAAATGAAAGCTTATACAATCTGTAATTTTTAAAAAATAAATTCTTGGCAGCAGAATTGTTTTAAAAAGAGAATTTCTCTTTTGTGCTTACTTTGAGCTGAGCACAATCCCTCTGGTAGAGTACTACTGCAGATAGGATAAAACAACTGCGCCTAGAAAATTCTTTACCTTTTTCCAGATAAATCTATGAGAGCAGACACCTGAACTGACTCATTATGCCTGGTATCCCAGGGCTTAGAGAAACATCTGGTATATACTAGACACTCAGTAAATACTTAGTGAAGGTTTGAGTGAATGAATGAAATGAAAGCAACTTCACTGAGCCTTCTTCAGGGGAAGGTTCTCATATTCCCCGAGGCTCCTGAGAAATGAGTAACCTGTATGCATGAAACAAGGGCAGATAAGGTACCCTGTTGTTTGAGCCAAGGATGCTCTGTCTCTCCTGGCTCTCCCCTGACTTCCTGTTCCAGCACTGATCCCAGCACATATGGGAAAATCACAGGATTTAGACGCCAAGAGACTTAGGATACCAGCCCGTATGCCAGCTGCCCGTATACTTGTTGTGCACACGCCAGTTCTGTGTGTACACGGACATGTATGTTCACATGGGTTGTGCACACACAAGCTGGATCAGGCAGGCTGACAGGCGGCAGTCCCTCATCACCAGAGCAGCTCAGATCAGACGATGGCCACGTCAAATCTTCTCATTCCACCTGCGTTCATAAAAGGGTCGTTGGTGTCTTTCTGAAAGTGTGCTGTCCTGTGCTGGATTAAAAAACACAAGAGAAAGGAATCTAATGCTTCTTAACTGTGAGGTAGAGGCTCAGGTAGTGGATAATCTGATTTCCATTTCTACAGCTTTCCTGGTTCCTGTACAATTTAGACATTCATGGCTCATATAAATAACTTCATAACTTACACCTTGTCATTCCCATTTTGCAGATTAGGAAAGTAGAGTCTGAAATTCATTCCTTTAACTAACTCATGACCACAGAGGAAGCAAATGCCAGCACCAGAATCACGCCCATCTGAGAGCCGAGCCGCTGTTCCCTCCACTACAGCATCCCCTTGCGGACCTCGCCACCTGCCTCCCCCCTCACCTCCCTCTTCTGATGGTGCTCCCCCCACCTCTGCATTTCCTCAAGGTCTCCAGGCATACATGGATATGCTCAGACCCACTGATTGAGGACCACAGGCCTCCTCTCTGAATGGCCACCTCCTGCCATCTGCCTCAGGGACCAGCCAGGTCCACACAGAAGAAAGGGACAGGCTAGGTATCAAGTCTGGCCCGTGATAAGAACAAAAAACAATCACTCATTAGGGCCTGGCCTGAAAGTGTATCATGTCTCAGACACACTGCAGCCCAGCTGTCTGACAGAAGTAATTTTTATCACCAGGAATCTGGACCATTTGTACACCAGTGACCTCAAGGTAAAAAGATTCAGCCAAGCAGCTCATTACCAAGCCACGAAGTCTTTGAAGCCAGTCACCCTGCCTCAACTGGCTTGCCCAAATATGGAATCATTTAGAGGATGTGGTGAAGGGTGCCATTTGCGGTGATGAATCTAACTGGTGTCATATTCCCTTCCCAGGGGGAGCTGTGTACATTCCAAGTAGGAAAGAGGTTTCCTGGCCCAGCTTTGGAATAAATCAAAGACAGCAGCTGAGACCTTGGCTTCAGTGCAATGGTGCTATTTTAAAGCAGGGGACACTTCCTTGATCACTCGGAGATTAGGAAAGGCCAGGGACACTGTGGATGGCCTTCCCAGGTAGCTCTATAGGTAAAGAATCTGCCTGCCGATACAGAAGTTGCAGGAGACATGGGTTTGATCCCTGGGTTGGGAAGATCCCCTGGAGGAGGAAATGGCAACCCACTCCAGTATTCTTGCCTGGAAAATCCCACGGGTCAAGGAGTCTGGCAGGCTTCAGTCCACAGGGTCGCCAAGAGTCAGATAAGGCTGAGCACAGCGCAGTGGCACTTGGAAGTTCTTGGGAGGAGGGGTCAGTCCCAGGTATAGATGAAAGGACGGTCATGGCCAGAGCCTGAGAGCTGGGGTGTCTGGCGAGGAGGGTGGCAGGGAGACACAGCTGTGGGAGGACTGCCAGGCAGAAATAAGCCAACAGGTAAGAAAGGACAGTCACACGAATGAAGTTCAAGAGCAAAGGCTGAACAAACATGGGTCCAGCTCAGGACATTCATTCATACACTCATGTATTCATTCACTTACTAAATATTTACTGAAATGCTGTGCTGGGTCATTAAAGTCTGTCGCTGAACAAAATCAACAAAGATCCCTGTAGTCAGAATACAGATCTCTGTATTCTGTTAGAAGGAAGAGAGAGGAAAGACGACTAACCTAAGAAGTAAATAAATTACATAACGTGTTACCATAGACACAGAGCTAAATCTCAAGGAAGGGTTTTATCCTAAGATAGAATAAAAGGTAAACGCGGGTGCAGCTACAAAAGGGAAGCATTCAGAGGTGAGACTAGATGGACCAGGGTGGGAAGAGGAGAGACCCTGGGGTGTCGGTGGGCAGACGTGGAGGGTGGGTTTGTTCTGATACCCCTCAGGGTGTTGTCACCATTCACTCACTCATGCAGCCGGTGAGCGTACCTTGCCCACCTTTGTGTCGGAGTCACTCTGCCAAGCACACAACATTTATGAGAGACGCCTAGCCTAAAGGTACTCACCTTCCAGAGAAGTGCTTATGAACACACTTGACATCATTGCAGGAAAATATTAAAGTTCAGACTCTCAGACCTCACTCCTGAAAAGTCTGACTCTACTGGGTTGGCCAATTCTGGTTTTTCAGGTTGTTCTGTAAGCTGTTATGGAAAAACTTGGATAAACTCTTTGGCCAGCCCAATACATCATTGGTATTTTCAACAAGATTTCCAGGTGGATCTCCAGAGATGGGTTTGACATGTAAATAGTTAATCATAAATAGGAAGAGCAGGCATAGACATACTGCAGACTCAAGGAGTAACCAGCAGGGGCTTCCTGGAGAAAGAACACTGATCCAATGCTTTAAGGTCAAGTAGGAGCTGCGAGGCAGGAAGTCAATGTGACTAGAGACAATGAGAGAAAGTTAGCCAGGAGAAGTCTTACTGAACAGAGCAGCTATGAGTTCTGTTAGTTCTTTATTCCACAAGCTCATCTTTTTTTCTGGAAGAAGACAGTAGGTGAGACTCCTGATGTGGTCTTGGCCGAGACTTGGCCAGGATTCTAAGCTCACACGCCTTTGGTTTCAGCCTACTTGATGGTTCCACCCACCATTAAGCACTCGTGAAGTTAGTCAGAAAGAGAAAAACAATATGGTATGTTAATACATACCTGTTATACATATCCATACATGTTAATACATGTATATGGAACCTAGAAAATGGTATGGATGAACCTATTTGCAGGGTAGGCTACCTTGTGTAAAATAGAGAGCTGGCAGAAAGCTGCCGTATAGCACAGCAAGTTCAGCTCAGTGCTCCGTGAGGACCGGGTGGGATGGGGGTGGGGGGGTGGGAGGGAGGCTTAAGAAGAGGGGATGTATGTATACTTATGACACTCTGTTGTGCAGCACAAACTACACAATATTGTAAAGCAATTATACTCCAATAATAAATTTTAAAAGAACATTAAAAAGCACTAGTAAGAGCTGCCTCAGAAGACAATAGCTAATCCACACATTTGTCAGTAAATTCATTCCACAAGCAGTGGCTGGGGCTGGGAGATGCTGCACAGACATGACGCTTGAGCTGGATCTTAAAAGTCTGCCAAGGGTACTCTCAAAAAACCCAGAGGGCATAAGAATGCTTTGGGAAGCTCTGGTGGAGTATGGTGGCTCAGTAATTGTCAGGGGAAAGTAGGACATGAGGCTGATTGAAAGAAAAAAAAAAAGATTAAGGCCAGGTTTTTGAAGTGTCTTGACTGACATGCAAAGGAGTCTATTCTGAAGATAAATGGGCCATTGGTTGTTTTGGAAAAAATATGTGCTGAGCATCTGTTATATATGGGTTGGTCTCATAAAAACTGGGACTTCCCTGGTGGCTCAGATGGTAAAGTGTCTGCCTACAGTGCGGAAGACCCGGGTTCAATCCTGGGTTGAGAAGATCTCTGGAGAAGGAAATGGAAACCCACTCCAGTATTCTTGCCTGGAAAATCCCATGAACGAAGGAGCCTGGTGGGCTACTGTCCATGGGGTCACAAAGAGTCGGACACAACTGAGCAACTTCACTCTCTCTTAAAAACTGAGGACACTCTGATTATTAAGACAGAGTTCTGTCTTCTTGGAATTTACAGTCTAGAGGGAAAAAGGGGCAGAGGACAATGCATCGGGCTGACCGTCTGGCAGTACTCCAACTGGGTGAGAGAAGCTAAGCTGGCTACCTCTACAATATCTGATGGTCATCCCTTTATGCCACCACTAGCCCTCCAGGGGTCTTGGGCTTGCCTTCTATTCCTGGCAAACCCCAGATATCACAGGACACAGAAGACACTGAGGTCCCAGGCAGGTGAGACTGAGGACCTAACAGGACACAGGACTCAGGCGAGTCTCGCCTCTGCCTGCAGGTTCAACAGACAACCCACAGGAATCAGTAACAAAAGAGAACTTGGCGCTGCCTTACACGTTCTCCTGGCTCCCTGGCCCCGGTGGCGGGGACTCTCTCCAGTACACAAGCAGGGATGCTGTACCTAAGGATTGACTTTCGGCATCTTTCTGCCTTATATTGGAAACAGCGTTTTTAAATCTCAGTAGTGAAGTACACCAAACAAATGCAATCACAAATGCCAAGAAGCAAAATCCACATAAATAAATGATCGCTTTCCTTTTCACCGCTTTCAGAAAGCTCATTATATCTGAACTCACGAAACAACATTTCACAGACTGTATTTGTCTAGCTTGTAATTAAAGCACTAGTTTTTCCCCAGTCTGAAGTCAAATAAGGGGGAAAACTTCGACAAATTGTTCTCAAAATGGCATTCTTTTAAAATTACTTATAAAATTTACATTGCAATCCGCTCTCCATTAATAGAGTATATATTTTAAATTTGTGTTACTCTAGCTTAATTAGCTATTTGCTACTCAAAAAAAAAAAAAAAAGCAAGGGATAGAAAATACACAATGTCTATGTTCAATAACAGTTTAATGATCACATTGGAACCTTCATATTTAAACAACTCCAGGACTCCAAATGTACTGGAGAAGAGTGGGGAAATAGCTCCAGAAATAATGAAGAGATGGAGTCAAAGCAAAAGAACACCCAGTTGTGAATGTGACTTGTGATGGAAACAAAGTCCAATGCTATAAAGAACAATACTACATAGGAACCTGGAACATTAAGTCCATGAATCAAGGTAAATTGGAAGTGGTCAAACAGGAGATGGCAAGAGTGAATATTGACTTTTTAGGAATCAGTACACTAAAATGGACTGGAATGGGTGAATTTAACTCAGATGACCACTATATTGACTACTGTGAGCAAGAATCCCTTAGAAGAAATGGAGTAGCCCTCATAGTCAATGAAAGAGTTTGAAATACAAGTACTTGGATGCAATCTCAATAAATGCCAGAATGATCTCTGTTCATTTGCAAGGCAAATCATTCAGTATCACAGTAATCCAAGTCTGTGCCCCAACCACTCATGTCGAAGAAGCTGAACAGTTCTATGAATATCTACAAGACCTTCTAAAACTAACACCAAAAAGAGATTCCCTTTTCATCAAAGGGACTGGAATGCAAAAGTAGGAAGTCAAGAGATACCTGGAGTAACACGCAGGTTTGGCCTTGGAGTACAAAATGAAATAAGGCAAAGGCTAACAGAGTTTTGCCAAGAGAACGCACTGGTCATAGCAAACACCCTCTTCCACCAGCACCATAGACAACTCTACACATGTACATCACCAGATGGTCACTACCAAAATAGGATTGATTATATCCTTTGCAGCCGAAGATGGAAAAGCTCTATACACTCAGCAAAAACAAGACCAGGAGCTGACTGTGGCTCAGATCATGAACTCCTTATTGCCAAATTCAAACTTAACTTGAAGAAAGTAGGAAAAACCACTAAACCATTCAGGTATGACCTAAATCATATCCCCTACAATTACACAGTGGAGGTGACAAATAAATTCAAGAGATTAGATCTAATAAACAGACTGCCTGAAGAACTATACATGGAGATTTGTAACATTGTAAAGGAGACAGTGATCAAAACCATCCCCAAGAAAAACAAATGCAAGCAGGCAAAATGGTTGTCTGGAGAGGCCTTATGAATAGCTGAGAAAAGAAGAGAAGCTAAAGGCAAAGGAGCAAAGGAAAGATATTCCCATCTGAATGCAGAGTTCCAAGGAACAGCAAGGAGAGAAAAGAAAGCCTTCCTCAGTGATCAGTGCAAAGAAATAGCGGAAAACAATAGAATGGGAAAGACCAGAGATCTAATCAAGAAAAGTAGAGATAGCAAGGGAATATTTCATGCAAAGATAAAATAATATATTTTTATTATTAAAAGGACAATAAAGGATAGAAATGGTATGGACCTAACAGAAGCAGAAGATATTAAGAGGTGGCAAGAATACACAGAAGAACTGTACAAAAAAGATCTTCACGACCCAGATAACCATGATGGTGTGATCACTCACCTAGAGCCACACATCCTGGAATGTGAAGTCAAGTGAGCCTTAGAAAGCATCACTATAAACAAAGCTAGCAGAGATGATGGAATTTCAGGTGAGCTATTTCAAATCCTAAAAGCTGATGTTGTGAAAGTGCTACATTCAATATGCCAGCAAATTTGGAAAACTCAGCAGTGGCCAGAGGATGGGAAAAGGTCAGTTTTCATTCCAATCCCAAAGAAAGGCAATGCCAAAGAATGTTCTAACTACTGCACAATTGCACTCATCTCACAGGCTAGCAAAGTAAAGCTCAAAATTCTCCAAGCAAGACTTCAACAGAATGTGAACTGAGAACCTGCAGATGTTTAAGCTGGATTTAGAAAAGGCAGAAGAAACAGAGATCAAATTGCCAACATCCATTGGATAATAGAAAAAGCAAGAGAATTCAAAAAACATCTACTTTAGCTTTATTGACTACACCAACCTTTTGACTGTGTGGATCACAACAAACTAGAAAATTCTTCAAGAGATGGGAATACCAGACCACCTTACCTGCCTCCTGAGAAATCTTTATGCAGGTCAGGAAGCAACAGTTAGAGCCAGACATGGAACAACAGACTGGTTCAATATTAGCAAAGGAGTATGTCAAGGCTGTATATTGTCACCCTGCTTATTATGTTTATGCAGAGTACATCATGCAAAATACCAGGCTGGATGAAGCACAAGCTGAAATCAAGATTGCCAGGAGAAATATCAATAACCTCAAATTTGCAGATGACACCACCATTACGACAGAAAGCAAAGAAGAACTAAAGAGCCTCTTGATGAAAGTGAAACAGGAGAGTGAAAAAACTGACTTAAAACTCAACATTCAAAAAACCAGGATCATGGCATCTGGCCCCATCACTTCATGGCAAAAAGATGGGGAAACAATGGAACCAGTGACAGACTTTATTTTCTTGGGTTCCAAAGTCACTTCAGATGGTGACTACAGCCATGAAATTAACTGATGCTTGCTCCTTGGAAGAAAAGCTATGACAAACCTAGACAGCATATTAAAAAGCAGAGACATTACTTTGCTGACAAAGGTCTGTGTCGTCAAAGCTATGGTTTTTCCAGTATTCATGTATGGATATGAGAGTTGGACCATAAAAAAAGCTGAGCACTGATGAATTGATGCTTTTGAACTGTGGTGTTGGAGAAGACTCTTGAGAGTCCCTTGGACTGCAAGGAGATCAAACCAGTCAGTCCTAAAGGAAATCAATCATACCCTGAATATTCATTGGAAGGACTGATGCTGAAGCTAAAACTCCAATACTCTGGCCACCTGATGTGAAGAACTGATGCACTGAAAAGACCCTGATGCTGGGAAAGATTGAATGCAGAGGAGAAGAGGATGACAGAGGATGAGATTGTTGGATGGCATCACCGACTCAATGGGCATGAGTTTGAGCAATTTCCATGAGTTGGTGATGAACAGGGAAGCCTGGTGTGCTGTGATCCTTGAGGTAGCAAAGAGTCGGACATGACTGAGTGACTGAACTGAACTGACTGAGCACTCAAAAATCTATAAGTGCTGGTTTTTGATGTTGGAGGATTGGCCTACAGATTAGTATTCGGGATTTCTTAGAAGGAAAATATGAGGTAGGATTGTGAACTTTGTCCTGAAAGCTATTATATAGTGAAACAGAGCAAGATGGAAGCTGCAGTTAGAAGAAGTTATATCAGATAAGATAAGGTACATTCGAGGACAACTGGGTGTCAAAACTAACACTTAAGTAAGAATTAAATTTCTCTCACCCATGAAAGAGGGATGAAGATTGGCAGCATAGAGCAGGGTAGCTTCTTGAATTTGTCAGCACCAATTTTCTTCTATCTGCCTGCTCTGGCATCCTCAGCACACAGCCTTTACCTCAGAGTCCAAAATGGTTCCTCAAGTACCTGCTACAGCATCTCCCAGCAGGATGAACAAACATACGCTCCCTTGGGAAACATTTTCTCTAAATCACACATGTCACTTTAAGAACATGGTCATTTCCATACATTGTACTGCATGGGAAATAGAAAGTATAGATCTATTCAGGCCAAGTGCACACTCAGTTAAAATTTGCTGGTTTGAGATGTTTATAAATAAAGAAAAATCCGTCTCTGGGGACCGGAAGTGGCATACAGTCTCTTAGCCCAGAAGGAGCACCCACTGCAAGGACTGGAGGAAAACCAGCGTGAGCAGTGGCTGGGTCCAGGAAGCCTTCGTGCTTCCGGAACACACCAACTTCTTTCTCCTGCGTCTTGGGGTCCTCTAACCGCATTTGCATTCCTCTCGCTGGAAAAAAGGAGAAACACAAACACTGTTTGCATATCCCCAAAGGAGACTTCTGTCTCCTTCCCCACCCACACTAGCTGGTGAAATCTTCCCTTGTTCAGTGTGTATGTGTGCTGAGTAGCTCAGTCACGTCCAACTCTTTTTAACCCCTCAAACTGTAGCCTCCCAGGCTCCAGTGTCCATGGGATCTCCCAGGCAAGGATACTGGAGTGGGTTGCCATTTCCTCCTCCAGGGGATCTTTGGGCCCAGGGATCAAACTTGCGTCTCCTGCATTGGCATGCAGATTCTTTACTACTGTGCCACCTGGGAAGTCCTGTATGGTTCAGTGAGAAGGAGGTTAAATCATCTCACATTTCAGACAGGATTTTCATATACACAGATTCATTTTGATCTGATGAAGACACACGCCTGGTGTGGTTTTCATGCCCCTTCAAACGACATCGGTAGGTTGTGGGCAGGCAAGGAAAAAAGAAAAGAAGCAACTGTCAATGGTGAAGACACCAAGCATTTGCCAGGAGGGGAAATCCAGGCACGCCAGGAGGGGGAATCCAGGCACGCCAGAAAGGCAGCTTCTGGGAAACTCTCCAAAGATCCTTCTCATCCCTGTTGCTCAGAAGAGACTGCCCCTCTTTTTACAAAAGCGCCATCCTTTGTGGGTATAAATTCTTCACATACATATTGTTGAGAAGAGGAAGAAAGCAACAACGCAATGTCAAATCTCATGTCATATTCAGAGTTGAAATCAGAAGGGAAATCAGGATCAAGTGTGGCTTTGTTTAAAGATAAAAACCCTAGACTTCCCTGGTGTCTCAGTGGTTAAGAATCCACCTGCCGATGCAGGAGACGCAGGCTCAGTTCCTGGCCTGGGAAGATTCCACATACCAGGGAGCCACGAAGCCCACGCGCCACAAGGACTTAAGCCCTTGTGCCCTGGATCCCGTGCTCCACAACAAGGGAAGCCACCACAAGAAGTCCGAGCCCTGCAACGAAAGTAGCTGCCACTCACTGCAACTAGAGAGAGCCAGGGCACAGCGGTGAAGGCCCAGCACAGTTAGAAATAGTCCCTGGAGGCTCAGATGGTAAAGAATCTGCCTGAAATGCAGGAGACACAGGTTCGATCCCTGAGTCGGGAAGATCCCCTGGAGGAGGAAATGGCAACCCACTCCTGTATTCTTGCCTGGGAAATCCCAGATATCATGGGTCAAGGATCTCTCATTGTCAGAGTATCACTCTTTGAACTGGTCTGTGCTTATTACACTAAATCAGTTTTCATCATTTTTAAAGCAATCTGGATTCATTTCAGATAATGTGAAAAGAAAAATACAAATGAAGAAGTTAAAATTCCCTATTATGGGAGATGCTCATTAAACCACCTTCTACAGGGCCTCTCTGACCACCAAGTTTTCCATTACTTTTCAGCTGAGATTTGTGGACTGGGATCATTTCATACTGTTCTTAAGCAAAACATTCTATTCATGCCATTCATTACATGGCATGTAATGGCGTGTGATCCCTGGAGCTATTCTGAACAGAAAGGATACTCCTAGCAACCTGAACAGTCTACGGAAAGAGAGGTAAGCCCCCTCCCGCTATAAAATCATGTGCACACTGAAAAATTATGACAGACTGACACAGAAATGAACTCACAAGAAAGAAAGGGAATCACTGGTCTTCAGCAATAAAGGAAAGTAAAACCAGCATGATAAGCCTGGACTGATGCTAGAACGGCCCTCGGGGTTTCGGACCAAGATAGATGATGAGAACTAATGGTTTGCTGTTCAGGAAAATAGAAAAGATACAGCTTTATGTCCACGATGCTGTGAACAGGAACTAAGTCTTTGCATAAATTCCAGATTCCTAAAGAGTTTTCCCTTCCACAAAACCTCTGCTGACTGCTCTGGGAAATAAGTCCGTCAAGGGTATTAGATGTGCTTTACAAACACTAACGAGAAAACAAACCCAGGCCTGTGTCATTAAAGCCATAAATTAACTTTGAAAACTAGTCTGGTAATGATGGATACATGTCATCATGAAAAAAGTGAAAGTGTTAGTTGCCCGGCTGTGCCTGACTCCTTGTGACCCCACGGACTGTAGCCCGCCAAGCTCCTCTGTTGATGGAATTCTCAAGGCAAGAATTTGCCCAAACTCATAGAATGCATGACACTGAGAGTGAACCCTAGTGTAAACTACGGAGTTTCAGTGATTTATTGTCAGTGTAGGTTCATCAGTTGTAAGAAACGCACCGCTCTGGTGGGGGATGTTGATAACGGGGAAGGCTGGGCATGGGTGGGGTAGGGGGTATATGGGAGAGCATGGAACCTTCCTCTCAATTTTGCTGTGAAACCTAAAACTGTTCCAAAACAACACATAGTCTGGTTCGTTAAAAACCAAACGCTCCAGAGTTAATTAAGAAACTCTATACAGTGCTCTCACAGGGAAAAAAAAAAAAACCTACTGAAAAAAAAAACTCAGAAAAATTAACAACCATATAAAGAAGCAAGCTACCAAGATGGATTATAAGTTGTAAGAAATATAAGAATTAGTGTCTCAAGAATTGTCTATTCTTAGAAAACAAACTTATGGGGAAAGTGGGGAGGATAAATTAGGAGTTTGATATTAACATGTACACACTACTATATACAAGAAAATCAGTAAGAACTTACTGTATAGCACAAGGAACTCTACTCAACATTCTGTAATAACATATATGGGGAAAGAACCTGAAAAAGAATAGATACATGTGTGTGTATAATTGAATCACATTGCTATACACCTGACTAACACACATTGTAAATCAACTCTACCCCAATATAAAATAGAAGGTTTTAAATAAATAAAAGTGTTAAAAAAAAAACTGGCTATAATAGAAACAACAATGGAAAAAAGAGTACTATTAACTAAAGACATAAAAGAGATTAAAGTATAAATGCAAAAAATAAACTAAATAGAAACACAGTGTGGAAAAAAGCTAGCAAATTTGAGAATGTCCAAAATCAGACTTTTATTAAGAAAGATTTATTTAAATAGAATAACTTTACCTGAAATTAGATATGATTGAAATAATGTTTAATAAATTGACAGATCTGAGGGAAGCATCATGAATGTAAGAGAGAGGGGTGGATAATCTGTAGCAAAGAGAGAAAGTTCAATATCTGCAAAGAATTAAAAGTTTAAAGAGAGTGAGGGAGGCTCATGTTTGAGAAAACACAGTGAGAAATTTCTCCTTATTGAAGAAAAGAGGAGTTTCCAGTTTGATGAATGTATTCAGTAAGATAAACACAGAGATTCTAGTTTCTCTATGAAAAACAACATGGAACATCAAAGGAAAACAAGTGGAAGAAACACAGGTTAACTCCAGGGACAGCAAATAGACTGTCAGCAAACTTTTCATCAGCGATAACAGATGCCAGAAAACAATGAAATAAAAGTGTTATTGAAGTAAGTCAGAAAAGCAAACATCATATTTTAACACACACATATGGAATCTAGAAGAAATGGCACAGATGAAACTGTTTGCAGAGCAGGAATAGAGATGCAGATGTAGGGAATGAACTTGTGGACACAGTTGGGGAAGGAGAGAGGGGAACAAATTCAGAGCAGCGCTGACATATACATTATAGACGGCTAGGGGGAAGCTACAGTGTAACCTGGGAAGCCAAGCTCGGTGCTCTGTGATGACCTAGAGGGGTGGGATGGAAGTGGGGTGGGAGGCTCGAGGGAAGGGATCTACGCATACTTACAGCTAATTCACACCATTGTACAGCAGAAACCAACACAGCATTGTAAAGCAATTATTGTCCAATTAAAATCAAACAGCAACAAAAACATTTTCAAAGGGCGGAGGAAGATAGCTATTAGCTCAGAATTCTAGAGCCTGATGAATTACCATTCAAAGGTGAGGACAACATAAAGACATTTTTAGATCACTTCTCAAAGCTCTAACTCAAAAATGACACATTAAAAATGCACTTCAGAATAAAGGAATTTGAGGACAGGGGAAAAAGCATGAAGTTTCACAAGCACAGGTGAAAAAATTAAATTTGTAAGTTCGTGAGCGTAAAAGAATTGCTTTTGCCTCAGCTACAGCACATTTTTCCTCACTGTAATGGGATGTACTCCAAATCTATCATTAATTTTAGCAAAGTATTTGAGTCTTGGTTTCAGTTTGTTGGCCTAGCAGTGCTTTGTTTTCCAGGCAGTTACAGTTTTTTTAAAACCCCAGTGTCCCATTTCAGATAGAACAAATTTAAATAAGAATTAAATTTAAGAATAAAAACTATAAAGATGATCATTTGGATTGGTTTAAAAACAAGGTGGAACTTGTACAGTTGATTATACTTTGAAAGAGGGTAAATGTGTTGATTAACTTTAGACTTGGTAAGAATGCCTAATAATGATACAACTGAAAAGAGCCATGAAGTATCTGCAATAATTATGTTTAATTTCCAAACAAGAAATGTAAAGTAGATTTAGATAAAACTCAATCTTTTAGCAGAAGGTAAAAAAAAATAAATAAATAAAGGGGAAACAGAACCAAAAAAGTTAAATATAAAATGCAAAATAACATGTAGAAATAAGTCCAAACATCTGCCTAATGACAATAAATATTAGATTCTCAGATTTTATTTTAAAAACATGTTGTTTACACTTATTCATAACTAAACAGAAATTCCTGTTTCAACAGATATGGACGATCTATCCACAAGGCACTGTGGATACACCAATGAACAACAGAATAGATTATGCTTTTTCTTTATGGAATTAATATTTTAGAAGGAGGAAGTCATAGTAAACAAACAAACAAAACAGATAAATACTTAATATTAAATACATATTAGCCTGTAGTGGGTTGAATACAAACTCATGTCTACTCAGAGCCTCAGAATGTAACCTTGTTTGAAAATAGATTCTTTGCACATATAATGAAGCAAGTTATCATGCTGTTGTCATTGTTTAGTATCTAAGTTGTGTCCGACTCTTGTGATCCCATGGACTGTATCCTGCCAGGCTTCTCTGTCCATGGAATTCTCCAGGGGATCTTTCCAACCCAGGGATCGAACCCACATCTCCTGCTCTGGCTGGCAGATTCTTTACCACTGAGCCACCAGAGAAGCCCACTTCCACACGTAGAAATAACAGTCATGATTAAGCTGTAACAACCGCCACAGTTTTTAGCACACTCATATGCTACACGCTGAGCTAAATACATACAGTAGCACCATCTCAGGGTCACAAACTGAGGTTAATACTATTATCTGCTTTTCACAACTGAGAATGGAAGCTGACAGAGGTCCAAGAATTTGTCCAGGGTCACACAGCCAAAAGAGAATGACAATTAAAGTCCAAACATGGTCTGTCTGCCCCCGAAGCTATGGAATGTACTGGTATTTGGTACTGGCAATTCCTGATGGCTTAAGAAGAGGCACAGGTGAGATCTTTCAAAGCATGAGCACTGAAAACATCCCAGTACTCATTCCAATGGGTAATTCAAATAAAGCACCGTGAAACCTTAACAAATAAAAGTGACACATGCAGACATTTACAGGACTGACTTCTAGGCTTTTCTGATTGCTACATTCCAGGTAAGTTAATGCACTCATAGCCTGCCTTTCATTTCTGTTCTGATAGCGTGCTTAGCACCTGTGCTCAAGTTGTCTGAAATCATCCTGAATGGAGAAAAACCAAATGAAGCTACAAGTCCATCCAGTTTACTTGTCACTGTGAGGCATATTGAATTGGTTGTTGTTCAGTCACTTATTGCAACCCCATGGACTGTAGCACACCAGGCTTCCCTGTCCTTCACCATCTCCCAGAGTTTGCTCAAACTCATGTCCATTGAGTCAGTGATGCCATCCAACCATCTCATCCTCTATCGTCCCCTTCTCCTCCTGCCTTCAATCTTTCCCAGCATCAGTGTCTTTTCAAATGAGTCAGTTCTCCTCATCAGGCGGCCAAAGTATCGGAGCTTCAGCTTCAACATCAGTCCTTCCAATGAACATTCAGGTTTGATTCCCTTTAGGATTGATTGGATTGATCTTGCTGTCCAAGGGACTCTCAAGAGTCTTCTCCAATACCACAGTTCAAAAGTATCAATTCGTCAGTGCTCAGCTTTCTTTATGGTCCAATTCTCACATTCATACACAACTACTGGAAAAGCCATAGCTTAGCTTTGACTACACAGACCTTTGTCGGCAAAGTAACATCTCTGCTTTTTAATATGCTGTCTTGGTTTTTCATAGCTTTTCTTCCAAGGGATAAGCATCTTTTATTTCATGGCTACAGTCACCATCTGCAGTGATTGTTGGAGCCCAAGAAAATAAAATCTGCCACTTGTTCCATTGTTTCCCCCTCTATTTGCCATGAAGTAATGGGACCAGATGCCATGATCTTAGTTTTTTGAATGTTGAGTTTTAAGTCAGCTTTTTCATTCTCCTCTTTCACCTTCATCCAGAAGTTTCTCTTCACTTTCTGCCATAACGGTGGCATCATCAGCATATCTGAGGCTATTGATATTTCTCCTGGAAATCTTGATTCCAGCTTGTGCTTCATCCAGCCTGACATTTTGCATGATGTACTCTGCATATAAGTTAAATAAGCAGGGTGACAATATACAGCCTTGACGTACTCCTTTCCCAACTTGGAACCAGGCCATTGTTCCATGTCCAGTTCTAACTGTTGCTTCTTGACCTCCATACAGGTTTCTCAGGAGGCAGGTAAGGTGGTCTGGTACTCCCATCTCTGTAAGAATTTTCCAGTTTGTTCTGATCCACACAGTCAAAGACTTTAGCATAGTCAATGAAGCAGAAGTAGATGTTTTTTGGAATTCTCTTGCTTTTTCTATTATCCAACAGATGTTGGCAAATTGATCTCTGTTTCCTCTGCCTTTTCTAAATCCAGCTTGAACATCTGCAAGTTCTCTGTTCACATACTGTTGAAGCCTAGTTTGGAGAATTTTGAGCATTACTTTGCTAGCATGTGAAATGAGTGCAATTGTGCAGTAGTTTGAAATTCTTTGACACTGTCATTTTTCAGGATTAGAATGAAAACTGACTTTTTCCAGTATTGAATTAGAATGAGGCCTAAATCTAAAGACTGATACCCTTATAAGGGGCTTCCCAAGTGGGGCTAGCAGTAAAGAATCCAGCTGCCAATGCAGGAGATGTAAGAGACTCAGAACCGATACCTGGGTCTGGAAGACCTGCTGGAAGGGGGCATGGCAACCCACTCCAGTATTCTTTCCTGGAGAATCCCATGGACAGAGGAGTCTGGCCAGCTACAATCCATAGGGTGGCAAAGAGTTGGACATGATGGAAGCAACTTAGCATGCCTATACACAGGCATCCTTAAAAGAAGAGAAGAGCCCCCACAGAGACACACGCAGGGAGAAGACAGGTGAGGATGCAGGCTGAGACTGGAGGGAGATTCCAACTAGCCAAGGAAACCCCAGCATTGCCAGCAACCACCAGAAGCTGGAAGTGGGAAGGGTGGATTCTCCTTTAGGGCCTGCAGAGGGAGCATGGTCCTGCTGACAGCTTCATTTCAGATTGCTAACCTCCAGAGCTGTGAGAGAATACATTTTGTTGTGTTAAGCCACCCACTTGTGGTACTTTGTTACAGCAACCCTTGGGATCAAATATGGAGCCTTCTTCATGTGAAGTGAAGTTGCTCAGTCGTGTCTGACTCTTTGCGATCCCATGGACTGTAGCCTAACAGGCTCCTCCATCCATGGAATCTTCTAGACAAGAGTACTGGAGTGGGTTGCCATTTCCTTCTCCAGGGGATCTTCCTGACCCGGGGATCGAACCCAGGTCTCCCTCATTGCAGGCAGATGCTTTACCATCTGAGCTACCAGGGAAGCCCCTTCTTCATGTAGATATGATCAATTCATCAATTATTAACATTATTTCCAGCCCTTCTTTCTTCCCGGGAGTTGAAAACCCCAAGTTTCTGTTCATGGCTTGGTCTTCCTGGTGACCTGACCCCCATCCAAAGTCATCCAGGAGCCAACCCAGTCACCTCATTAGAACCAAAGAAACCACTGGTGCCCTTATCTTGTGAATTTATGAGGATTTTAGGAGCCCAGTGTCAGACACTGGCAGAAAAACCAAAATACATAGTTTCTGTTTTCACATAGACATCAAATGAGTAATTAATCTTCCTTTGACTTAGTTTCCTCACCTGTAAAATGGCTTTAATAATAGCATACTTTGGAGAAGGATAGACTGGGAATTTGGGGTTAGTAGATACAAATTGGAGAAGGCAATGGCACCCCATTCCAGTACTCTTGCCTGGAAAATCCCATGGACGGAGGAGCCTGGTGGGCTGCAGTCCACGAGGTCGCTAAGAGTCGGATACGACTGAGCGACTTCACTTTCACTTTTCACTTCCATGCATTGGAGAAGGAAATGGCAACCCACTCCAGTGTTCTTGCCTGGAGAATCCCAGGGACGGGGGAGCCTGGTGGGCTGCCGTCTATGGGGTCGCACAGAGTCGTACATGACTGAAGTGACTTAGCAGCAGCAGCAGATACAAACTATTACATATAGAATGGACAAACCAGGTCTTGCTATAGAGCACAGGAAACTATATTCAATATCCTGAGATACACCATAATGGAAAATGTATGACCATAATATATATACATATATACACCATAATGTATAAATGTATGACCATAATATATATACATATATACACCATAATGTATCAATGTATAACCGAATCACTTTGCCATACAGCAGAAATTAACACAGCACTATAAATATTTCAGTAAAAAAATACTAGTATCTGCTTTAAAAGTTTATTGTGAGAATTAAATGAACTAATACAGGTAATACATTTAAACCACGTTGGGACTCATGCTAATTACTTATTAGATGTTAGCCTTTTTATGATAAATGCTCAGGCCTCCACGGTACCTTGTTCTACCTTATTTTCATTACAAGTTACCTCAGACAATCTAAAAAAATATATTTTATTGAGGTTTGTTGATGTACAATGCTGTATTGGTTTCTGGTCACTTTGGCTGCTCTCTGTCTACTGACGATGTCCACCTTCCGCTGCCCCATGACCACACTGAGGACCACAAGATTTCGCCATGCCCTCGCTCCTGACTGACCTCTCAGTACTAACCGTTCCATTTCCTTAAACGATCTTTCTGCTCAGGATCATGTCAATTTTGGGAGGTCAAGGGTCTCACATCAGAAATATTTACTGATCCGTTCCCTTCTGCTTCACCCTCTTACCAGCCTCTTTGAATCACTCATTATCCTTCAGACCAACCTTTTCAACATCCTTTTAGGCAGTCCTTGATGGCTTCAGCTACTGACCTCCCAATCTCCCACAAATTCAATTTACTTTCCCAAGTAATTATCAAGTTTTCGATAATACTACTAGTTCATTTAATATTTTTCATAATTTAATTCAATAATATTTATCTGGTTACCTACTTGATACATCTAGAATGACTTTTCATAGTATAATTTAAATTTAATCACATCTTTTAGGTCAAATATATCAACCAGTGCTCGTTATTACCAGAGGAACCCAAGCCCCTTGCAACAGTGCATACAGTCCTCAAACAGGATCACATGAGCCAAAGAGAATTACTACTCTGATTCTTTTTAAGAATCAGGTTTCCAGGCCTTTGTAGGTAGTTTTCACCCTACCTAAAATATTTTTCCCTCACTTATCTATCTAGAGGTCACCAAAAATGACAATACTGTACTTCTCAATGTATCTTTTCTGTTGACTTGTGTCTTCCTTACTGCAGAATATTCAATCAATGTGGTTTTCAACAAGTATAATTAAATGTCTCACAAGTTTATATTTTTGTGACTTTTATTATTTAAAGGGTTCACAGTTCAGAAAATAATCTGTTGGCAAGTCCCATGTCTCAATGTGGGGTTTGTACTGAGAGGCATGGGGCAGTTATTCAAGCTTGACAGAAACAGGCAGGGAGTTCTGGATTGTTTATTCCAAATCCAAACCTCAAGGACCCCTTCTTTTTGTGATTTGCATTTTGTCTATGACCACAGAATTTAATGTCCTAACTTGGATGAGAAGATTATCTAACCAGCTTTTTCTCAATTTGGTGAATCAATGAACAAATAAAAAACCTGGATTACCTTTCCCTAGCAGGGTCCATAGATCTGGAAACATTAAAGGGATTTTATAAAAGAGAGAATAAAAAATAAAAGTGAAAATCAAGGTCTATACCTAGCTCTTGGGATAATGAACTTGAACTGCTGTGTGTTCAGGAAAGACAAAATAATTATACTTGTCTAATACATACCAGTCTTGTTTATCTAGAGTAAATTAACCCAAAAGATTCTAATAGCATGGATCTTCCTTTCTATAAAACACAATCTTAGAGGCCCAGCATCAGACCTCACCTTATGTATTATCAGGATAGAGAAAAAGATATTGGTAGGAGGCTGTAGTCACTACGGCTTTGTCAATCCTAGGTACCAGACATCACACAATATACTGTACATGGACCATCCCTGCTAGGATGGCTGTGGTACGCCTATTTCACCAAAAAGGATACTGGTCGCTAGAGAAGTTAAGAAACATGACTCAAGTCACACAGCTTGTAAACAAGATGTTGTTTTGAAAATTATATGCGCTAATGCATACAAAGCACTTAGAAAAATGACTAGCACATAACACACATTCAGTAACAGTGGGCATGAATATTATATAGAACATACTGGGAAAAACTTAACTTTTGCAACCTATATGTAGTTATGGCTGTTAAATCAAGTTTCAAAATAACAACAAAGAAGAAAAATTATGTAGAGAAAATAAGAAACTGCTAGTGAGAAAGGATGTTAGAGTTTCAGTGAGGATGCATGCATGTATGCTAAGTCACTTCAGTCGTGTCCGACTCTGCGACTCCAGGGACTGTAGCTCACCAGGCTCCTCCACCCATGGGATTCTCCAGGCAAGAATACTGAAGTGGGTTGGCATTCCCTTCTTCAAGGGATCTTCCCGACCCAGGGATTGAACCCACATCTCTTATGCCTCCTGCATTGGCAGGCAGGTTCTTTGCCACTAGCATTACCTGGGAAGCCCTTCAGTGAGGAGTTCAGTTCAGTTCAGCCCATTCGCTCAGTCATGTCTGACTCTTTGTGACCCCATGGACTGCAGCAGTCCAGGCTTCCCTGTCCATCACCAACTTCCAGAGCCTACTCAAACTCATGTCCATCATGTTGGTGATGCCATCCAACCATTTCATCCTCTGTCATCCCCTTCTTCTCCTGCCTTCATTCTTTCTCAGCATCAGGGTCTTTTCCAATGAGTCGGTTCTTCACATCAGGAGACCAAAGTAGTGGAGTTCCAGCTTCAGCATCAGTGCTTCCAATGATTATTCAGGACTGATTTCCTTTAGAATGGACTGGTTAGATTTCCTTGCAGACCAAGGGACTCTCAAGAGTCTTCTCCAACACCACAGTTCAAAAGCATCAATTCTTTGGCACTCAGCTTTCTTTATAGTCCAACTTTCACATCTATACATGACTACTGGAAAAATCATAGCTTTGACTAGATGGACCTTTGCTGGTAAAGTAATGTGTCTGCTTTTTAATATGCTGTCTAGGTTGATCATAGCTTTTCTTCCAAGAAGCAAGTGTCTTTTAATTTCATAGCTGCAGTCACCATCTGCAGTGATTTTGGAGCCCCCCAAAAATAAAGTCTCTCACTGTTTCCCCATCTATTTACCATGAAGTGATGGGATCTAATGCCATGATCTTAGTTTTCTGAATGTTGAGTTTTAAGCCAACTTTTTCACTCTCCTCTTTCACTTTCATCAAGAGGCTCTTTAGTTCTTCTTCACTTTCTGCCATGAGGGTGGTGTCATCTGCATACCTGAGATTATTGATATTTCTGCCAGCAATCTTGATTCCAGCTTGTGCTTCACCCAGCCCAGCGTTTCTCATAAGGTACTCTGCTGCTGCTGTTAAGTCGCTTCAGTCGTGTCCGACTCTGTGCGACCCCATAGACGGCAGCCCACCAGGCTCCCCCATCCCTGGGATTCTCCAGGCAAGAACACTGGAGTAGGTTGCCATTTCCTTCTCCAATGCATGAAAGTGAAAAGTGAAAGTGAAGTTGTTCAGTCGTGTCTGACTCTTAGCAACCCCATAGACTGCAGCCCACCAGGCTCCCCCATCCATGGAATTTTCCAGGCAAGAGTACTGGAGTGGGTTGCCATTGCCTTGTTTGATGTACTCTGAATATAAGTTAAATAAACAGGGTGACAATATACAGTCTTGATGTACTCATTTCCCGATTTGGAACCAGCCTGTTATTCCATGTCCAGTTCTTTTAACTGTTGCTTCTTGACCTGCATACAGATTTCTCAGGAGGCAGGTCAGGTGGTCTGGTATTCCCATCTCTTTAAGAATTTTCCACGGTTTGTTGTGATCCACACGGTCAAAGGCTTTGGCGTAGTCAATAAAGCAGAAGTAGATGTTTTTCTGGAACTCTCTTGCTTTTTCAATGATCCAGTGGATGTTGGCAATTTGATCTTTGGTTCCTCTGCCTTTTCTCAATCCAGCTTGAACATCCAGAAGTTCACAGTTCACGTATTGTTGAAGCTTGGCTTGGAGAATTTTGAGCATTACTTTGTTGAGGAAGGAGGACTTAATTTAGCCATGTGTTCCCATAGTTTGAATTTTTTAGCATATGTACGTATCCTCTTATTTAGAAAAACATGATGTTCTTTATCCACTATAGATAAGCTCAGACTATAGATTCCAGTTTTAACTCTGAGGGTCTCAATAGAAGAGGATGACATGGTGAATTATAATTTAGGTTGGCGGAGGTTGTGGCCTGGGAACAAACATCACACAATGTTTAATCTTAAACTAATTCATCATCTGTTTCCATCTCCATCTCCAAGTCCCTCACATTGTATCCAGTATCAGGCAGCAATCCTGTCTTCCAAGTTCTCAGGCTCAAAATAAATTTGCCCACAGATCCACTCAAGCTAAAAATGGTGACACTGAGCTTCTGCTTTGCAAGTGTTCATTAAATTTTAGTCCTATGCATTTTGTTGAATTACTTCCTATTTTGCTTCAAATATGAACTACTTCATCATACTCAATAAACTTTTATTTATGTTTTATGTTCCATATTTTTAAGAGCTTTATGGAGGCTTAATTGATAGACAGTGAATTGCACATATTAAAAGTATACAATTTGATGAAAGTGTGCATGTGGGTCAGTTGCTCAGTCATGTCCAACTCTTTGCGACCCCATGAACTGTAGCCCACCAGGCTGCTCTGTTCATGGGATTTACACCAGGCAAAAATACTAGAGTAGGTTGCCATTTCCTTCTCCAGGGGATCTTCCCAATCCAGGGATTTAACCTGTGTCTCCTGCATTGGGAGGCATATTCTTTACCACTGAACCACCAGGGGCATCCTAATAAATAAATCCTATTATTGTTTCAATTTAATACAAGGAAATGGAAGTTTAGGGTAACCCATTCAAGGTCACACTGTGAGCAGAGGAGGCAAGATGCAAACCCAACCTGACTAGTTTCTAAGACCCATAGCTCAACATCACACAATGCTGCCCCAATAAATAAATCCTTCCAGATTTTAGCTCTGAACCATTTTTAGAGTCATTGGATTCTCTCATATCTGTGAAAAATGTTTTACGTATCCTAACAACCACTGAAACAACCACTTTATTTTTTTCACTCCTTACACATCTGACCATTACCTGTAGATAATGCATAGCCTGCTGATCTTTCAATCCATCTAATCGTGTTGCAATGAGCACACATTGTAGACTCAGACTCAGATAGCCTCCGGACTATTTTCCTCCCTGCCTCCTTTCAGCATCGTTTGGTAAAATGTTCTATGCTTTGAGTTGGAATGATGAAGAGTACTTATCCTGAAATGAGACTAAAACATATGCTTTCACCTCTCCGTGATGTAACCCTGAAATCGAAACTCTCCCATCAAGCCTGACTTAGTTTGAAGCCTGGTGGTGAGGTTTTGTTTTTTGGGTTTTTTTTCTCTTTTTCTATCTCCACATAGAAGCTGAAAGCCTGGCTCTGGGCCCAAAATTGTATCATATTTCCTTTCAGTTGGAGTTTTGCTTTATTCCATCCTCTCTGCTGTGGAGTGAGTCCCTCCCAGAGCTGTGGAGCTTGGGTGCCATATAAATTAAAGTTTAATGTGTGTTATTATGATCACTATTATTATCATTACTGTTATTAATAATGTTCTTTTTGGCAGTGTTTGGAAGCCATTCCAGCAGTGACATTTGGCTCCTGGGATAATGGATCTTTTTATGTACAGGCCTGTGGACTTGATGCCTGCTGTTTTCATTGCAGGGAAGACAATTTCCTGACATTGGGAGGCTGGTTGGAGCTGAAAAACTATGAGCCTTAGTTGGATTTTCCAATGTGAACCAAAGCTCCTTGGGTGACCAAGATGGAAGGATTCTGCCATGGTCACTGATGAAAACATCAAACCCATGCAACTATTTATTCATTCATTTATCGAATAAAAGTTTGCTGTTCACTTGTGGACCATTTATTTTATTCTTCTTAAAGGAAAATATGGACCAACCGCTGTTGCAAACACTGGGAATGATATGGTGAGCAAAATCAATTATTCTTCCTGCCATCTGAAGCTAAGAGTCTTGCAAAAATGTTGCAAAACCTGGCAGAGACAGGGCTATGAGAGCTGGACCCATGAGCGTGATGGAGGCAGAATCTGCAGGTGTCAGAGATGATGTCTTTAAGCAGAGACGATGGGTCTAGAATCTGAAAGGTGAGTAGGAGCTTACCAAACACAGCAAAGAGGAACATTCCATAAAAATGAAACAGTATGTGCAAGAGCCTAGTGTGTGAAAATGAGAAGTCCTAGTCCCGATTCATTAGAAGATGCTGTGCCAGCGAGGGCATCTGATGAGGGCTGCCATCCATGAACTGGGATCACAGAGACATGTGCATGTGTGCTCAGATGCTTCAGTAGTGTCTGACTCTGCAACCCCATGGACCTGCCAGGCTCCTCTGTCCATGAGGTTCTCCAGGCAAGAATACTTGAGTGGGGTGCCATGCCCTTCTCCATGGGATCCCCCAACCCAGGGATTGAAGCCACATCTCCTGTGTCTCCTGCACTGCAGGCAGATTCTTTACCCACTGAGCTACCTGGGAATACACACAGCTGTATTTAAAATGGATAACCAACAAGGTAATCCAACAACAACAAAGGATAACCAACAACAAGGATCCTGTGCTATGGGAAAGCACAGGGAACTCTGCACAATATTATGTAACAATCTAATGGGAAAAGAATTTTAAAAAGAATAGATACATGTGTATATATAACTGAATCACTTTGTTACACCTGACACTATCAAACACTGTTAATCACCTCTACTCCAATATAAAATAAAAAGTTAAAATAATAATAATAGTAAAAAATATGAATCACATAGATTCATCCTCTCTTGCTCCTTGTTCAGTAGGGAGATAAGACATGCCTGGCAGTGTGTTAAGTTTCACATAGGAGAGAAAGTCTGATACAGATGTCAGAGGAGAGACAGTTAACAGCTGGAGACTGTTGGAAAAATCCCCGGAAGCATATAGATTTGAACATAAAGATGCCAATCCAGCACCCAGACCAACGTTGGGTCTGCGGGGTGGGGGCAGATGGTGGCCATGGAACTGGGGTTCACCACCAAGATTTCACAGTGGGCATCAGGACAGAACATGACTTGGGAGGCTGCAGGGTATGAAGTGATGAAGGGCAATCAAGGGACAGCATTTGGGGAGAAAGGACCCCACGGTGAGACAGATCAACTAGCTGAGCTGTGGTCTGTACAGAGGAGCTTGTTTACAGGTTGGTGAGATATAACCCAGGCCACAGAGAAAAAGGAATATGGAAAGTGGAAGGTGGCAGAAGATGCTTGAAAAAACTGCTTGGTCAGCAGGAAACAGCTCAACTCTGCTTCTGTCAGCCTCTGGCATGAAATGCGAGGGAGCCACGGAAGGTCCCACCAGCCTGGACGGCTGCCTCACGGCCCAGGCAAGAGGCCACGCTGCTTTGGCAGGTGGAACTGGGACAAGCATCTCCATCACCTGATTTTCAACCCAATGTTACTTTCTGGCTTTGTCATATCTTGATATATTCTCCGGTTGCTTGGCGGAGAACAACTAGGCTTTTCCAACCCCGAGGCTACGCACGAAGTGGCAGCTACGGAGAGAGAAATCTCCGAGGTCCAATATGCAAATGGCCACATTTTTCATGAGCCTGAGGGTCCTCGGAACAGTAACTTCCAATAGTTAAGTATCCTCCGGAAAGTAGCGGGATGGAAAATGACTTTTTTTCTTTGTGTGTTTAACCTAATTTATAGAGAATGAATCCCCTTAACCATTAAAGAGTTTCTGACTCAGGCTCACTGCTACGTTACTCTCAGCATTAGACTCAGAATCGTTCTCCCCGTTACACTGATCGCTAGGAAGCCTGAGAAGACTGACCTGGGGTGTCTTCACGCCGCCCTGTGTGCATGCGTGCTAAGTCTCTTCGGTCGTCTCTGACTCTGTGGGACCCTGTGGACGTTAGCCCGTCAGGCTCCTCTGTCCATGGGAGTCTCCAGGCAAGAATACTGCAGTGGGTTGCCGTGCCCTCCTCCAGGCATCTTCCCAGCCCAGGGACTGAACCCACATTTCTTACTCCTCATGCACTGGCAGGCGGGTTCTTTACCACTTGGGCCACCTGGGAAGCCCTTCTTGTGGCCCAATATGCGCTCAAAGCCTACTCAGCAGCCTCTTCTAGTCACATTTTCTTTGTATAGATTGACAATGGTTTCACAGCACTTGACAGCAAGTTCCAGGAGATAGTGAAGGACAGGGGAGCCTGGCTTGCTGCAGTCCATGGGGTCGCAAAGACTCAGACATGACTTAGTGACTGAACAACAACAAAATAAATCAATGTCCATTTTTTTTGGTCACTTTGATGGGCTAATTCCTAATTGCTTTAATAGACTCTCAACTCCCACCTCCAACACAAACCATCCCACAGAAGACACACCTCTTAAAGCATTATCCTTCCCACAAAATATAACAGATATTTTTCAATTATTTTCCCAACCTAAATAGAAAAGGGGGGAAAAAAAGAAGATGAAGAAGAAGAATCAGACCTAAAGGATGCTGCAGATGAAGTCAGCATTTGGCAGGAAATTGAAGAGCTCCCTGCAGGCTGATGCTGACAACTGGAAGCTACGGGATAAAGTTGAGATGGCAGATGAAAGCCAAAAACCTCAGGCTCCAGCACTGAACCAAGACTTTTGAGGGGCACTGAGGTGGTCTCTGGCTGATAGCCACCCCTGGAAGCCAGAAGATACATCTGAACTCTAGAGGAAAGATTCCCCAGAATCTTACAGATTCTGACAAATTAAGATCAAGCAATGATCTCAAAATCAAAGCTCAGAGAGCACCCTGGATAGCAAACCACCACAGATGAGAGTTTGCAGGAAGTAGAAACACATTTAAGTCTCTAAGGATTGCAGTTATTGGAATTGTGAGATATAGAATATTAAATCACCACATATAAAGTGTTTAAAGTAATAAAGATATCATCACAAAGATGAGCAAAAAAGGCCATTAGAGGAATAAAGGACAGATGTGAAATACATTCCACCTTCTAGAAATGACATATATTTATAGTACTGTATAATACCCTAAATGGGAAAAGAATTTGAGAAAGAATAGATCTATGCATATGCATAACTGAATCACTTTGCTGTACACCCAAAACGACACAACATTGTAAACCAACTATATAGTCCATTATAAAATAAAAATTTAAAAAGAAAAAAATAAAGGTCTTTTAAAAAAGAAAAAGGAAAGAAATATACTTATAGAAAATAAAAATGCATTGAATAGTGACTTCATGTGGCCATGTGAGAGCTTCTGTTACCAGACGTATCTTAATACCCTAGGCAACAACAAAATGCATCATCATCACCATTTTTTAATCAGTTTGTTGATTTCTGCAAAGAAGACATCTGGGATTCTCATAGGGATCACACTGAATCCGCAGTGTAGTTTGGAGGAAATTGCCATCTTAGCAACGCTAAGTCTCTCAAGCCTGGATGTGGGACATTTTTCCATTTATTTAGAGCTTCTGTAATTACATTCAGCAATTTTTAAACTAATTTTCACAGAGTAGATTTTTCACTTTTGTTTTTTGTTTTTGTCATTTTCTCTCTTGAATGAAATTGCTTCCTTAGGTTTGTTTTTGTATCGTTTGTTGTGAGTGTATAAAAATACAATTGATCTTTGTATGTTGATCTTTTCTCCCCACAGCCTTCCTGAACCCATTCATTCTAATGGTTTGCAGTGGATTCATTAGAATTTTCTGTATATCAGATTCTGTCAGCTGTGGATAGAGGTTGACTTCTTCCTTTCCAATCTGGGTGCCTTTTCTTCCTTTTTCTTGCCTAATTTCCCTGGCTAGAATCTTCAGTAGATGCTTAATTTGTTGTTTTAGTCGATAAGTTGTGTCTGACTCTTTGAAACCCCATGAACTGTAGCCCATCAGGCTCCTCCGTCCAAGAGATTTCCCAGGCAAGAATACTGGAGTGGGTTTCCATTTCCTTCTCCAGGGAAGCTTCTCGATCCAGGGATGGAACCTGCGTCTCCTGCTTGGCGGGCAGATTCTTTACCACTGATTCACCCAGAAAGCCCAGATGCTGAACAGAAGTGGTGAAAGTGGACAGGCTTGTTGTCATGAGCCTTTAATATAGCCTCCTTTCTCTGAAATGCATTTTCTCAGGTACTAAAGATATGCCAGGACCAAGGGCACACTCAATATTAAAATGACTTCCTATTCCCAAAATACTCCAAGTTTACTCGGTCATCTGTGCTTGGAGAAAGATGGCTGTATGAGGGGAAGGGTTGTGTGAGGGGAAGAGAGGTCACTGGGAGGCACCCCGCTTGTGGATTTAAGGAAAAAATGACTTGTGCGTTCCGAGAGGACAGCTGTGCTCCGAGTGGCTCGCAGCTCTGCTTTTCTTCTGGGTGCCCATTAGCCACAGATTTACTGTGGGGAGAAGATGTACCGACCTCAGATCAGCGAAGCTAAGAGGCCTCTTGGCAAGAGACAGACAAAGGAGACTGGAGGCAACAAAGAGGGCCAGAGAAAGACCGGGAGAAAATGCTGTCCTAGCAGCAGTAAACAAATCATTTGGCTAAAAAGGATATTTGGCTAAATTGTCTCCCAGTGTCTATTCCCGCTGGGCCTTTTTGATCAGAAAACGCAGAGCATCATGAAAAGGCTTCAGAGATGAGGGCTGTATCTCACTGAGAACCGGGGGTGGTGGTTGCAGATGAGGGAGCCTCGTTGCTAGAGTAGGCACAGGGGCCTCAATCACACTGCACGAGGTACCAGCTATGTGACCTTGGACTAGAAACAGATCCGTGAGTCTCCATCTTATCATCTATATTACAGAGACTACAACCTCTCTTTCACAGGGATAAAGGATTAAATCATGTGATCAGGGGTAAAGAACCCACCCGCCAATGCAGGAGACATGGGCTTGATCCCTGGGTCTGGAAGATCCCCTGGAGGAGGAAATGGCAACCCACTCCAGTATTCTTGCCTGAAAAATTCCAAGGACAGAGGAGCTGGCGGGCTACAGTCTATGGGGTCGCAAGGAGTCAGCAGCGACTGAGCGACTGAGTATACACACACACACACACACAGAGGATGCCCGGCTCATGGTAGGTGCCCACATTATGCTGGTTTCCTTCATCCTTTCTGATAGCATGTAGAAAACAGCAAATGTTTCTTTTCAGCATGGCCCATAACATCTTCATAAAACACCTACCAATTATTGAGAATTTCCAAGACTTACATTTGAGTCCTGCCTTTTGAATCTAATAGTAAACTGTCAGCTTGTTTAGATCACCTTTCTCTCTCTCTTTCTCTCTGAATCTCAGTTTCCTAATCTATCACCTAGGGAGAGGGGTAGGCATTTTGAAGGATGGCTGTAATTGTTTAACTCTCGGTTTTAAGGATCACTGTGATTGTTTAACTCTCTGTTTTATCCCCAGTGCCTGCTCCATAGCTGGTCCATACAAGACACTTGGTCAATATTGACTGAATGAATAAGGCATTGGTTGAACCTTGAAATAATCCTACCAACAGGTGGGCTCTGGCCACCAGTCTGTATGTGTGGTGCTAAGTCCATTCAGTCGAGTCTGATTCTTTGTGACCGTACGTACAGTAGCCTGCCAGGCTCCTCCGTCCATGGGATTCTCCAGGCAAGAATACTGCAGTGGGTTGCCATGCCCTTCTCCAGGGGATCTTCCCGACCCAGAGAGCAAACCCCTTATGTCTCCTGCACTGGTAGGCAGGTTCTTTACCACTAGTGCCACCTGGGAAACCCTGGTCACCAGCGTATCAGGTATCAATTCTGGGACCTTGGACTAGACTCTAGAAGGAACAGGCAAAATACTCACTGGATTAGGCTTTCTAAGGGGGCTCCAAAATGTTAGCATCTGAGGACTTGGACAAAACACACATAACGTCTTTATCTTGTTCAAATTTTGACTTTAATTTTATATCTTTTTTGGCTTTCAGATTTTAGAAAGGGTTGGCCCGCACAAAGCAGAGGTCACAGAGAGCTTAAATAAAAAGCTCTACTTGCTTCCATGTACCACTGGGTCTCTTCTTAAGACTTTGGCTTACTGTTTCTTCTCCTCTCCCTCTCCTCACATCTTCCTTCTCTCACATCTGCCTTACCTTCTCCCTGTCCTCACTTTGACTCTCATTCTCATCTATATAATGGGAACAACTGAGATTTCTGCCTATTGAGGATAGCAGGGTTTTATGGAAATTAAATAACTTGGGTGATGAACTTATCATAACACAAGTAGTAACCATTGTGGCACACAGTAAGACCTCAAGAAATGATCTGTCAGTATTTCTATCACATTTAACCCTTCTAAGAACCTTAGCAGGAGAAAGGTGACTCACCAGGGCCAACCAGAACAATCTAGAACTGGATATAGAGGTCATCTGATTCTACAGCCCATGTTGATCCATCATCCCAAGCTGGAAGGGAAGATAGAGAGGTGCCTGGGATTGCGTTTGCCCACTGAGACAGACAGAAGGAGCTGGGAGGACCAACCCAATCATATAGTGCAGCCCAGGACCACAGAAAAGGCACAGTAAAAAACACCACAGGTATATTCACAGTAAAAGTGGGCAACGGGGTACAGGGAGCCAAGTTAAGCAAGGTCTCCAATTTACAGGGAGCAGCTGTATTGGGTTATAATCAAGTCCAGGAAGACAGGTAACGTCAGGGAGAGACCTCCAGGCTTGAACGTTCAGAGACACAGCTCTGAAAGACAGAAGAGTCTAAGGTGAACCAGGACTGCACTGACAATAGTCAGTCAATGACCGAGGCTATCGCCCTATTACAAAGACAAAGGTTCTCCAACAATGAATGAGAATTAGGAGGAAGAAAGTGAAGTGACTTAATAATGGAAGATTTATTTTATTGACCATCTGTTATTTTCCAGGTGTCTTACATTGTGATTTGATTGATTTCTGACATCATTTTAATTTATTTCTATCGCCTCTTTACAGCAGGTGTGATTATCTCTAATAGGCAAAAATAATGAGGTCCAAAGAAAGTAAACAAATTTCTCCTACATTATATAAAACTTATTGGTCAGTAAGTAAATAAGAGCTAGAAATTCAAAGTCAGTGCTATTTGATGTCAAAATAAGTGCTCTTTCCACATTATCATTGACTTTATAAATTATATTTGAGTTATTCAGAGCCTCATTTCTTTGTCTAGACTGTTCTGGGGCAAGACCTGTGACCATCAAGTCAGGAGGGAGGGGGGTTAGTGGTCTAATGGTCACAGCCATGGGGAAGAGCTGAAGTCAAGAGCTTTTTTTGGGTCTGAATTCCCTTTAGGAGCTTTCCTTCCTTCCTTCCTTTTCCCCTCCCTCCCTTCTCTCTTTCCTCCTCCCTTCCTTCCTTCTTTGCATTCTGGCCCTGCACAGGCTTCTTCCCTTGAACAAAATTAATTGTGCAAATGTCACTACAAATGTGCTTTCCTTACCCCTGCAAAGAACATAACCTTCTCCTTCAGCCCATCTCCCCTCCCACCATGACTTTCTGCCCTCCCCCTGCGTCTGTGGAAGGAAAGCCCTGGTCCCACCTGAGTGCTTCTCTCTGAAGACACGCCACCAGACTGTTTCATCAAAGAGAGTCATCCAAGCAGAAGGAAGGAGTGGATGAGCTCTCAGGGGGCTGTTCCCGTGGAGATGGAGTCAGGGCAATCCATCACCAGGACGGAGGATGCAGAAAGGCAGGACAACCCACCCCACACGTGTGACCTTCACTGCAATCTCCTGGGGCAGTCCTGATACCTACTCTTCAGACGGGTAAAGCCTCTCAATAATCACGTTGATTTTCTCAGACAAAGCCAATCCCACACAGAAAAAATAGCTAGATATTTACTCCATGTGTTGATTATTTAGTCTGATGAATCTTGTACAAATAAACTTTGTATCAAAAACAAAAAGCAGAGTCTTTCTAACCAAAGTCTTCACTTGGGGTTAGTTGAGATTAAACAATAAGAGAAATTAACCTCTTTTAAGCCTCACAGTAGGGCTTCCCTGATAGCTCAGTTGGTAAAGAATCCACCTGCAATGTGGGAGACCCCAGTTCAATTCCTGGGTCTGGAAGATCCTCTGGAGAAGGGATAGGCTACCCATTCCAGTATTCTTGGCCTTCCCTGGTGGCTCAGAAGGTAAAAAATCCACCTGAATGAGGGAGACCTGGGTTCAATCCCTGGGTTGGGAAGATTACCTGGAGGAGGGCAGGGCAACCCACTCTAGTACTCTTGCTTGGAAAACCCCCATGGACAGAGGAGCCTGGTGGGCCATAGTCCATGAGGTTGCAATGTGTTGGACATGACTGACCAACTAAGCACATCATCACAAGGCTCACAGTTATCCTTTGAACTTAACATCAGCATCGCCATTTTACCACTGGACGCACTTGGTTTGGGAAGCAGGTCTAGATTCAAACAACTGAGTTTCATCACTGTGTGGACATGATTTAACTTGTCTGAGCCCCCAGACCCTCAACAAAAATGGGCAGGAAGAAGTCATTCAAATGAAGGTATTATCCTTTTCATCAGCCATTATTCTCACCATTTGTCACTGCTGTCAAAGTTCCTGTCTTTCACAGTCCTTGGACTGAGCCCATGAAACATTCTGAGAGCATTAACAAAGAGCCTCCAAGTCCGATAGGAGCTCAGAGTTTTACTGTTTCATCTCATGAGAGCAGCCACGAAGAGGAAAGACAGGAGTGAGAGAGATCACGTGTTGAGTTTCATCGTTTGGATTTTTGACAATGTGGAGTCTGTGTCTTCCTGTCAACATATTCTAACCAGCATAATGGATCACACGTTAGTCCATCATATCTTTGTAAAAATGCTTGGGCAGTTTTTCAGAAGACTGTAACTGGACTGCCAGGAAGTCACTTTCAGACTGTCATCCCATCTTTAGGAGGCAAAGCCATAAGAATAAAAGGCCCAGGGCAATGCCATCCCCCGGCCCTGGCAGCCCTGTAACCCTCCTTGGCAGCTGCTCAGAAGCCTCCAGGCTGCCCGTTCTCTACCTCCTCATCCTTCCCTCCCCATCCCCACCTACTGGAGTATATTTTTGGAGACCCAGTGAGTTGTTTCAACATTGCAATAATTAAAGAGCAATCACTGAGAAAAAGCAAACATATTAAATCCAAATGCATGTGGGATGTGGCACATTAGGAGGCTGTTTCTAGTTGGCAGATAAGAATTTATTTTTAAAGTTATGAGACTGTGCTTCCAAACTTGGTTCCCTCAACACCCAAAGACCTGGGGGTTTTTTCAGCGAGGGCTGCATTTTCCTCTTGTAGGAAATCCACTGGGACTGATGCTGGTTGCAAACTTCAAAGGGACTCAACAACTTAATCATGCCATGTGGTCAGGACATAAGTATAAGTGCAAAGATATTGCCGTGCACCCAAAAGTCAGACTTAGCACAAATATGGAAGAAGGGTCAAGCTATCCATAGAAAAGGACTCCTACCTGGAAGCCAGGAAAACTACAGACAGCATGATGGAGCACACATAGTCTGGAATCCAGAGGCAGGAAGGCCCTTAGCTTAACACAATGTTGTTGTTGTTATTTAGTTGCTAAGAGTGTCCAACTCTTTTCCAGGCCATGGACTGTAGTCTACCAGGCTGCTCTGTCTGTGGGATTTCCCAGGCAAGAATACTGGAGTGGGTTACCATTTCCTTCTCCAGGCGGTCTTCCCAACCCAGGGATTGAACCTGCATCTCCTGTGTTGCAGACAGGTTCTTTACTGACTGAGCCACCAGGGAAGCTGAAACAACTTTGCTGCTGCTGCTGCTAAGTCACTTTAGTCATGTCCGACTCTGTGTGACCCCAAGGATGGCAGCCCACCAGGCTCCCCCATCCCTGGGATTCTTGCCTGGAAACAACTTTACTTCCTACAAAACCTTATGTGCATGCTAAGCCTTTAGCTGTAGCTGACATTTATTATTTGCCTGGAGAGAAACTGAAAACAAAAAAAGATTCTAAACCACAATTTATAAACTTTATGAGTTGCATAACAGAGAAGCAATCCAACTAATAATTATTTATTAATAATAAAAAATTATTTTCTGCTTATACTGCCTTCAATTCATGAAGTGTCCAATTATTTTTAAAATGTGAAAATGAAAAGTAAAAAAGAAAGATTTAAGTTCATGGCACTTAAATCTTCCTCCATGACTTGAATGGATTAAAAAAGAAAGAAGAACATCCAACGGATGTTAACTAAAATTCTAATGGACCATAATTTTAAAATTTCTTCCTCTAATTAAAATGGAAATGAATGTTCCAGTGTTGAAGGGAAAATTTACTTCTGGTCATAGGTAACCAGAGAAGTAACTTTCTCCAGTAATTAGTAACTATCTCCTAAGTCGGTTTAGTCACTCAGTTGTGTTCAACTCTTTGCAAGCCCATGGACTGCAGCACGCCAGGCTTCCCTGTCCATCACCAACTCCCGGAGCTTGCTCAAACTCATGTCCATTGAGTCGGTGATGCCATCCAACCATCATCCTCTGTTGTCCCCTTCTCCTCCTGCCCTCAGTCTTCCCCAGCATCAGGGTCTTTTCCAAGGAGTCAGTTCTTAATGCACTAGTTTTCTCTTCCTTCCTCTCTCTCTCTCGTCCCATTACAGCATGAACAAATAATAACTATAATACTGATAGAGGCAACCTTGGCTAAAGAGATGAAGCATAATTGTTATAAATATGTAAAAAGGGAAAGATTTTTTGTTTAAAAAAATCAATGAGGAAAAATTATTCATTTGGGGCAGAGTGTCTAGAACATGTTATTGTGTTTAGTAGCTTATATTTCTCTTCCACCAGCATATGGTATCCTGTTAAAAACTGGAGAATTCAGCAAAGGCAAAACTATATGTTCAGTGGCTAAATCAAATTCTAACAAGGAGTAGAGCCTTAATAATAAGTTAAAGTATTCATAAAATGTAGAAGGTAAATGTTTCACGATGATAGTGTTTATTGACAAGGAAAATAATATTAATAATAAACAATTCTCCGCTAGGCCTTGGGCTAAGGTGTTTTATGTTCTTTGAACCTTGTTAACAAATCCAAGTGAGGTGCCTACAAAAAATTATTGTCCTTATTCCACAAATAAAAATAATGGCACAAAGAGTGATCTCCCGGCTCACAAATGATAGAGCAGGTATTTAGACCCCCGCAGACTGACAACCTGTTGACAGGATGAGTTGGAAGCTCTTTAGGTGAGCATGATTGTTCCTGGCTGAGCTGCTGGTTGTATTGAAATTTACATCCTCTCATCCTTCCCCCTGTACACAAATCCCTGACTTTAGCTGGATCTATAACCACCCATGGAAAAGAGGCCCAACTTCACCTGCAGCCAGGTGTGGACATGCGGTGAGCTTCTGGGCACAGACAGTCCAGAAGAAGGTGTACCAGGCCGAGCCTTTAGAAGGAGGGCTGCGCCCCAGTCCTGCCCGCTGTGTCTCTCTCCACTGGTTCCCTGACACCGTGTCTGGGTGGGGGAAAACGAAGATCAAGGCATCTTGTCCCATCACTTCATGGCAAACCTAAGGGGAGAAAGAGAAAGCAATGACAGATTTTATTTTCTTAGGTTCCAAAATCACTGCAGATGGTGACTGCAGCCATGATATTAAGAGACACTTGCTCCTTGGAAGGAACGCTATGACCAACCTAGACAGCATTTTAAAAAGCAGAGACATCACTTTGCCGACAAAGGTCTGTATAGTCCAATTTATGGTTTTTCCAGTAGTCACGTATGGATGTGAGAGTTGGACCATAAAGAAGGATGAGTGCCAAAGAATTGATGCCTTTGAACTGTGGTGATGGAGAAGATCCTTGAGAGTCCCTTGGACTGCAAGGAGATCCAACCTGTCCATCTTCAAGGAAATCAGTCCTGAATATTTATTGGAAGAACTGATGCTGAAGCTGAAACTGCAATACTTTGGCCACCTGATGTGAAGAGCTGACTCACTAGAAAAGACCCTGATGCTGGCAAAGATTGAAGGCAGGAGGAGAAGGGGTCAACTGAGGATGAGATGGTTGGATGGCATCACCCACTAAATGGACATGAGTTTGACCAAACTCCAGGAGACTGTGAAGGACAGGGAAGCCTGGAGTGCTGCAGTCCATGGGGTCGCAAAGAGTCAGACACGATTGAGTGACTGAACAACACATTCACTCACTCCTTCTTTTTTTTTTTAACAGAGATAGCAGTTTTTTCTGAAATGGGAAAATTGGACGCACAGACTTTTTCATGGCTAGATGTGCTGGAGATTAAAGAGGTAACTGTCCTTCATAATTCACACTCAGAAGTGGTGAAAAATAATCCATTATTACAGAATGAAAAGGAAGAGAGTAATTTATAGCCAACCATGAATACTTAATCATTAGGCACAGTGACGTTGCTCATATTAACTCAGCCAAAATAAATCAGACGTAAATCCACAGCTGACGTCAATGTGGCATCAGGAAGATAAATCAATGGGACCCGGCATGAAAGAGTCTGTCTGTGAAACAGAATTATTAATCAGTGGTAACCCACCACGCGGCCCTTCTGCCGGTACTCAGGCCAAAACCACATCAGCCCAGCAGCAAAAGTAACATGACTGCAGACTTTTATAACCAGCAATTAGAATACCACCGCAATTCCAAACACATTAATTACTCCTAAAAGGCCCCAGGTTGTCTTTCTGTTAATTTTCCAGTGGATAAATTCGCTACTAGGCGACGAGTGGAGTAAAACTTCATTAATTGAGACTGCCCAGGGGACCACAGTCTGAGTTAGTGAAAAGTGCAAATTTCACTTTTATAATCAAGGAAATGTGTTGCTTGTGCTTCTGAGAACACTGGGTAATTGGAAGTAGATTAGCAAAAGCTTTATTTGTGTTACTGTGTATATTTGGAAGCAAAAGGAAAAAATATTGATTTTTTAACCTAAAGGTTACTTTTTAGAGTAGAGTTTCTTGGATTTGTTTTAATAAAAAGATAAGATTCTGCTTATAATTTGTTCTTGTTGGTCAGTCGCTCAGTCGTGTCCAACTCTTTGCGACCCCATGGACTGCAGCACACCAGCCTTCCCTCTCCATCACCAACTCCCAGAGCTTGTTCATGTCCAGTTAGTGGGTGCTGCCATCCAACTATCTCATCCTCAGTTTCCCGCTTCTCCACCTGCCCTCAATCTTTCCCATCATCAGGAAAGACTGACTCTTTTCCAATGAGTTAGCTCTTTGCATCAGGTAACCAAAGTTTTGTAGTTTCAGCTTCAGCATCAGTCTTTCCAATGTTTATAATTGACAGAGCAATTATTTCCAAAGGTACTACACATAGTCAGGAAATTTTAAAATACTGTTTGAATATTTCTCTTCTCTTTCTCAAGTCTTTCAACATTATATAATCTGTTTAACAATTTTCTGTGTCTTGGGTAACCTTCAGGCTAGTGTTTTTCCAAATTAGTTCTTAGTCTATAAGCACACTAAAATGCATGTGGTCATATAACATGTATTCCTCCTATCTGCCTTTCCTCATCCTGGTCTGCACCGACTCATTTGATGAAGTCATACAGATCCTGCCATGGTTGCTTCCTCTAAGGATTTCTTAAAGCATATTTATTGCTTGTCCATCCAGGAAGATCCCCTTCTTCTCGCCTGCCTGTGCAACCCTTGGGACTTCCCTGGTTGTCTCCCAATGCAGGGGGCCCAATGCAGGAGCCCCAGGCTTGATCCCTGGTCAGGGAACTAGATCCCACATGCCACAACTAGGAGTTTACATGGCACAAGTAAAGATCCCACATGCTGTAATTGAAAAAAACAAAAATAAAGAAAAATAATATCCCACACGCTGCAACCAATAGCCAGTGCAATCAAATAAATAAATATTAAAAAAAAAAAGACTGTGCAACCCTCAAACAATCAGGCATATCTCAGTGAGCTAGCCAGGATCACGGGAGTAGCAGAGGGAACAAGTACCTCAGAACAGGAACACTTCAGAACAACCCTCTGAGCCAGGTGTTCCCATCACTTGGCAGAATAATTGAGAGATGCAATAATGACCCAAGGGTTCTTAAGATGTCACCGTTAATACCTGACTGATTTGAGATTCAGACCCAAGTCCATCTGAATCCAAGCACCATGAAGAGAGAGAAAGCTAACTCACTGGGTATCCCTCAGAGACTCAATTCAGCGTCAATCCTCATTGGAAATGGTTCTTCAGGACACCAAATGGTCCCCTGCCAAGGGAGAATGGAGAACATAGATGGCCCTCTCTGCACGCTGAGGAGCCAATGAGTGTGAAGCCCTTATGACCTGAGGCAGTAGAAGCAGGAGGTACAGGAGACTGGACAGATCTACTCTGGTTCCAAGAAAAACGCATGGAGATGACCGCTTGAAAACAAATTCCTAAAATCAGCTTCCCATGTTTTAACTACTGTAAAACTTCAGCCAAAATGAATGGAGACATCCCTGAGTATTCAATATAATAACCTACTCCTTTTAAAGAGGGGATGAGGAGACAAAATCATATGTGATAAAGAGCATAGATCTTGGAACAAAAGAAGTTTGATCTCCAAATATGTATCAGTTTCATTCTATACAAGAACTCTTTGTCTCAGTAACTTCTGGATAAAACTTTGAGTCGACAATAGCTATGCTGTGTGATGATTTTCTGGAGATTAAAAGAGACAATACATATAGAAAGTCTCCCTCTCTAGCCAGCACAGAGTAGAGATATGAATTATTCCTTCCCTTCTTCCTTTTACTTCTTTGCCTCTAAAAAATCATATAAGTGTCAACAGACCCAGATTCAATTATTTGGTCTAGAAGGGAAAGAAACATGTTCTTAACAATCTCTGTCACTTGGGACATACATCCTCATGAAAAAATATATGAATGATAATTCCTATCATAAAGGAAGGTACGTAGAGAGGGCCCAGGACAATGCCTGGCAAACAATCTTCTCTATTTTTGACTTCAATAAATGATGTTAATAAATAATATTCATTTTTAGGACCTCAATTTTCTTGCATTTATTTATTCTACAAATTATTACAAAGCCCCTTCTATGCGACAATGCCAGGGATACAACCACGAACAGGTAGGATAAGGTTCATGGTCTCAGGAAATGACGTTCCAGTGAGAGAAGCCACAAGAAATAATTAAATAGTCAAACAATGTGAGACAGCAACTCAGGCTGGGAATAAAATCACCAGGATGATGTGAAAGAGAGACTCCATACAGAGAGCAATGTTACTCTGAGGCCCCTTCTAATTCTAACATCTTGGAGCGGTACCTTCCACTAGAACTTGGCCTCCAGGATGCTGATGCTGTGTGGATGTTCTCTGCCCTCATCCACTGCCTGCACATGCCCTGGGTTCTGGAAACAGGACAAGTTTTCTGACCTGGACAGTGAGGAGTTATCACGAAAAGAGCTCAAGTTTTGGCTGGGAGGGGTTCAGGGTCTCATCATACTCCGTCATCTCCCGAATAGGAGAAAATGAAACACATCATGGCCCTGCTGAGCCTCAATTCTCTTATTCATGGGGCAAATATTCTTGAAACCCTAGTTTTATTTATAGATGCTTTAGTTGTAATCTCACCATTTATCACTACCCACCTCCCAATCAGATAGCTAGAGAAGTGCTTCTCAGATTTAAGGTTCTTCAAGGAATTTTGTGAAAATGCAGATTCTGCTTCAGTAGGTCTGGGACAGTATCCGAGATTCTACTTTTAATATGGCCTTTCAATGATGAAAGTGATGTGAAAGTGAAGTGCTAGATGCTCAGTCATGTCCAGCTCCTTGCCACCCCATGGACTGTAGCCCACCAGGTTTCCCTGCCCATAGAATTCTCCAGGCAAGAATACTAGAGTGGGTTGCCATTCCCTTCTCCAGGGGATTTTCCTGATCCAGGGATCGAATCCAGGTCTCCTGCATTACAGGCAAATTCTTTACCATCAGAGCCACCAGGAAGTCCATCTACTATTGCAGAGACCAAACCCTGAATAACAAGAAGCCAGGCTACTCTCTATGTGTATTGCTTCTAGGAAGAGATGGTGGACAGAGAGCAAAAGGGAAAAGGGAAAAAAAAAATTCTTCAGTTGGTTTTAAACTCCTGAAGATCAACTTTTCCACCCTCTACCCTAGCAAAGAAGATGATTCCCCCAGGCGGGTGGGGGGAAAATGGACCATTGACAAGCAACCAAACCCATTAAGTTAGTGAAGGATGGACTCCAGGAAGAGGCAGATCTGAGAGATGATGGGGAAAGGCACTGAGGTCTGAATATGTAAACAGCTCAGCCTCCCCTCTTCAGGGCACCTCTGTGCCAACTCCCAGGAGCTGCACTGGCATTGAGACTCCTCTCGAGTGAGTGTGCATCACCGCACAAGGAGCTATCAGTAGTGGGGATGATGGTGGTATTTACTGTGGTGACGGTTAGCCGTAATGGTGGCCCTGATGGTAACATTGATGATGCTGGTGATGCGGGTGGTGGTGGAGATGGTGACAGTAATGCCAGCCGCAGAGGTGGTCACGATGGTGGTAACAGTGGCGGTCACGATAGTGGTAGCGTTGATGGCCACAATGGTGGTGGTGGTAGGGGTAAGGATAAATATAAGGGTTTTCCAGGCGGTGCAGTGGTAAAGAATCCACCTGCCAATCCAGGAGACACAGGAGAGATGTGGGTTCAATCCCTGGGTCAGGAAGATCCGCTGGAATAGGAAATGGCAACCCACTCCAGTATTCCTGCTGGGAAAATCCCATGGACAGAGGAGCCTGGCCAACGACAGTCCACGGGCTGCAAAGAGTTGGACCCAACCGAGCACGCATGCACCAGCACCAAGGATGGGTATGGTGAGAGCCGCGGTGGTGGCTCTGATGCTACTGAAGACTGACGCTGGGAAAGACTGAAGGCAGAAGGAGAAGAGGGCGACAGAGATGGATGGCATCACCGATTCAACGGACGTGAACTTGGGCAGACTCTGGGAGATGGGGAGGGCCAGGGCAGCCTGGCATGCTTCAGTCCATGGGGTCGCGAAGAGTCAGGCATGACATGGTGACTGAACAACAACACTGATACTATCCATTTACTATTGTGCTTTGAAAGGGAAAGCCTCTGAACCAACTTAAGAGCCCATTCGGCCAGAATGTAACAAATCGCAGCTCCGTCACATCCATGAAATGGATATCATGAACCCTAACTCATAGGCTTGTTTTGCACAAAGTGTGAGCCTACGTCTACTGCAGAGCCTGAAAAAATAAAAGATTATGCATATACATTTTATCATTATAAATCATTATAAACTTATGTGCCCAAATCACAGAGAATCTCTGCCTGTTTATCTCACTCCTATTTGCCTAGAAGTAGCTAGCCTGGGCTGACAAATCTTCAAAGTAGAACTTCCTGAGAGCAGGTTCTCTGACACTTGATTTTTTTTCCAAAGGAGGTATTTTTGGCCCTGGGCTCTGTTCAGAACATCTTCAGATCACACAGCCTGGGTCACTGCCTATTCCTCCCACTCCCTCTGCCAAGTCCGCTTACATTTCAGATCCTATTATTCTTCCCAGGGGATGATAAGAAGAAAAAGAAGCTTTCCTCAAAGTTTTCTCAATAAATGTTCAGTGAACAAGAGGTCAAGAGGTGTGAGGAATTAATTATCAACACTCTATACCTTGTCTTTCCAGAATGCAAGAGGGAAAAAACGAATTTTTAAAATAAATTTTAGAAAAAACAAGCTTGTCTCAAATGGAAGTTTTTCATGAAAAGTCCTCTTGACACAGGCTCCAGAAGGATTTATTGAATAAATGCTTCAGATTAAAGCCACGAAGAACGACATCACCTAGAGGCAGCTCCCAGTGGATCTGGGGGTAGTTGTGAATTCCACTGGTTTTCCTGGTGGCTCATTGGTAAAGAATCTGCCTGCCACACAGGAGATGTGGGTTCAATCCCTGGGTCAGGAAGATCCCCTGGAGTAAGAAACAGCAACCCACTCTAGTATCCTTGCCTGGGAAATCCCATGGACAGAGGAGCCTGGTGGGCTATAGTCCATGTGATCTCAAAGAGTCGGACACAACTGAGCGACTGAACACACACATAGGTGAATTTCTCAAACTGCTAAGCTGTTTCTTCAGAGGCAGTGGTCAACCATCAAACATGCTGGGGCCTTGCCACCAGCACCATCATCCACTGCTTCGGTGTAACTAGTGTCTAAATAGGCATGCAGTTGCGAGTTCCTCGTTTAATTTGGTCCCCCTTCCATCTCCCATTATACCCTCCAGATATAATTTTCTCAGATACAATTCTACCACTTTTGTTCCTTTATTTCATTTATCCACCTATCTCATTATTTTATTTATTTTCTGTACATACACTACAGACTGAAGGGTATACAAAATGTTAAAAAGGTAGATATTCCTCTGCAGTGATGTTCAGAGAGATTACATAATACCAGAAATGTTGGTTCTCCCTCATCTTAAATTGTTGCTAAAAGATACCCAGAGGACTTCCCTGGTGGTCCAGTGGTTAAGACACCACACTTCTACTGCAAGGGGTATGGGTTCGTTCCCTGGTTGGGGAACTAAAATCTCACATGCCAAGTGATGCAGCAAAAAAAATAAAGACACCAGAAAACCTTGCGTATCCATCTTAGATGGAAAAGCCAAGAGATGTCCTCACTCCACTGGAAAAGCAAATCATATTATTCAGTTAGGATAGAATAGTTATGGTGAAGCAACAAATGCACTCCCAAGTCTCACTGTGTTGAGACAATCAAAGTTTTATCACTCATGTCAAAGCCCTGTGAAGGTCATGCAACTCTTAGGGATATTCTTCTCAGTGGTGATGGGGCACAGGTTACTTCCATCTTGTATGGATAACCTCTGAGACACATGTCTTCCAAGGAGACTGTAGATAGGAGTGAAGGCTGAAAGTGAAGTCGGTCAGTCACGTCCGACTCTTTGCGACCCCATGGACTGTAGCCTACCAGGCTCCTCCATCCATGGGATTTCCAAGCAAGAATACTGGAGTGGATTGCCATTTCCTTCTCCAGGAGATCTTCCCAACCCAGGGATTGAACCCAGGTCTCCTGCATTGTAGGCAGATGCTTTACCATCTGAGCCACCAGGGAAGTCCAAAGTGTGTTTAAATAATAATCCCTGACCAGGGATTGAACCCACACCCACTGCATTGGAAGGCAGAGTCTTAATCACTGGATGACCAGGGAAGTCCAGTGAAGGCTGCAGGATTTGAAAAATGAGTTTAAGGGTCAACATTTGAAGTTGCTTATAATATATCTGCCTACATCTAACCATCCAGAGCCTAGATGTATTCCCCCAGTACAGCCATAAGTGTGGCTGGGAAACAGAGAGGTGCTCGTGGGTATTCAATGAATACCAAGAATCCTGCCGCATTCGTGGTCCAGGAGTCTGACCCAAACTCTCCCTCATCCTCTGAATTTTCCAACAACAGTCCCACCCTTGTGTGAACTACACTTGCACCGAAGGTTTCCATCAGCAGGCGCCGGAGCACACTCCACCTCTCACACTTCACATCGCCTCTTTAAAAAAGGGAAGAGCAAGTGGTGAAGAGCTGGGATTGCCTCCTATCTCCCGCGCCTGTCCACGACATGCCCTTGAGCAAGCCTCTCGACTTCTTTGAGCATCCTTTTTGTCCTCTACAAAACGGCAATGATCCTGCCTCCTCGGAAGGTTGTTATGAAAGATGAGTGAAACAATACAAGTAAATGCCGCACAAGGAGGTGTACACAGATTGCTACTGATGTTTATTGTTGCCTTTGACAGATTTCCCCTCTTCCACATTGATCTCATCCTCCTTGTCTTGACACACGGAGAGCAGATGCCCAAGGCAAAGATATGTCTTGCCATTGCTCCTCGTGTTGACAGAATGATATACTTTCATTGCATGGATCCGTCAGCGATGCGGCAGTGAGCTTTCACGCTCAGGCCCAGGTCGGCTGAATGGTTGGAAATAGTCTGCTACAAAAGTGTTCGCTCTGGAGTCTTGGCTCAAGAGGTAGGAGTTCTATCCAAGAGCACGTTCTCTCCATGGGGGAGGATGGAAGCAGGAGAAGGGCAAATGGAAACCCCCCATGCTTCTCAAGGCCAAGCCTTGGAACTTGCACTCTATCCACCCACTCACATCTTGGATGCCAAGGCAAGCCACAGGGCCATGCCCAGTACCCATGGGGTTGGGCAGATGGAAGTGAAGGGTCCTAAGGTAAAGGTATAGGAAGGGAAGAAAAATCAGAAATATTTCTATCATCTACTTCACCCCCAAATGCCTTCTAAAAAGCATTCCCAAACTTGGGAAGCAGTGTACAAACTTGAAATAATTTTCCCTTAAAACTCCACTTTATATGGCTTCCCTGGGGGTCCAGTGGTTAAGAAACTGCTTTGCAATGCAAGGGACAGCGGTCCAATCCCTGCTGGGACGATCCCACATGCCGCAGAGCAACTAAGCCTGTGCAGCACGACTACTGAGCCCAGGAGCTGCAACTACTAAGCCCATGTGCCACAAGTACTGAAACCTGCATGCCTAAAGCCGGTGCTCTGCAACAGGAGAAGCCAGGGCAATGAGGAACCTGCACACGGCAACTTGAGAGTAGCCCCCACTCACCGCAACAAGAGAGAGCCTGCACTCAGCACCCAAGACCCAGCACAGCCAAAAACAAAAATGCAAATACCTCTTTCAAAAAAAAAGCTCCATTTTATAAATAAGCAATGAAAGGCCCAGAGAAGGTGTCAACCCACTTAATCCAGTGCCTGGTTGAAAATGCCAGCTCTTGGCTGTCAAAGGGCCTCAGAAGCGAGAAGATGGTTGAAACCATTCCATGAAGCCTCCGAGCCCATCTGTGTCAGATGTACCATGATCTAACTGACAGGACAACTGTCATGTGAGTCTCTCCACTTTATAAACTGGGAGGGGAGTCAAATTACATGAAAAAACTTATTTGAAAGCTACTCATTCTTTTTAAGAAACTGTGTTCAAATTATATTTGCTAGTTTGCATCACTTGGATTATAGGTTGATCTTAAATGTGCAAAATAATATATTGAATCAACACTGAAAAATGAAGCGAGGGACTTCCCTGGTGGTCCAGTGGTTAAGACTCCAGATTTTCAACAGGGACACTGGTTTGATCCCTGGTCAGGGAACTATGATATTGCATACTGTGCAGTACAACCAAAGAAATATAAAACAAATTAAAAATAAAATTTTTAAAACTATTTAATTAATTAAAACTTCAAAATAATGAAGTGAAACATGGAAGAATGACCAATAGGACTCTCTGTGATGCGAGCCTTGTCCGGGGAAGGCATTGACAAGAAGAGGGGAAAGTGCTTTTTCCATTAACAATTTGTAAACATTTAATTATGGCTTGATTTTGGTGACTGCAATTAAAACGCTTTCGCTGTTTGGGAGTTAGCATGTCAGAATCTCAATCTAGGTTAGGTAGACACTGTCTTTAATAAGAAGTCTGATGAAAAACAAGGGACCACCCCCATATTATAAAGGTAAGAGGTGTTGAGGGGTGGACAGGGCTGTATAGTTTCCGTGAGAAGACAGCTAAACCCTCTCAGTCAGCAGTCTTCGATTAACAAATCTTCCCCATTGGACAGATGAAGACACAGAGACACAGAGAGGCGAAGTAGCTAGAAGCCAGGTCACTTGAGCGCGACACTCATTCCTCTGTTAAACAAATACTTGCTGGGATTTATCTGTGCCAAGCAGTTCACTTGTCTCTGGGACAGAGACAAATAAGTCAGAAGTCTCTGCACTCAAGGAGCTGATGGACCAAAGAAAAAGACCATCAGAAAAAAAAAAAACAAACAAACAGATGGTCAGGACTTCCCCTGTGATCCAGTCACTAAGGCTTTGCCTCTAGTGCAGAGGTGCAGGGCTGATCCCTGGTCACTGAGCTACGATCCCACGTGCCTCAGAGCCAGAACCCCAAAGCATAAGACACAAGCAAGACTGTAACAAATTCGATAAAGGCTTTATAAAGGGTCTACATCAAAAGAATCTTTTAAAAAATAGATGGCCAAAAATGCATACTCACAATATTATATATATTATGCATATGTTAATATAATATGTAATATGTAAACGCTCTTTCTGCTAATATACATATCACAAGGCTATGAATTCATACACACTCCAGCTACCCAGGTCCATGTGCTAAAGCACAGAGCTCTCATGTTGACATAGACCCACATATGCCAGGACAGACCCATAAAAGTTATGTTCACAGCAGCAAGATTCATAGCATCTCCAAATATAAAACTGCTCAAATACCCGTGAGCCCAAAAAATATGTAAATAAATTATAGCACATTCGCTTTCACTTTTCACTTTCATGCATTGGAGAAGGAAATGGCAACCCACTCCATTGTTCTTGCCTGGAGAATCCCAGGGACGGCGGAGCCTGGTGGGCTGCTGACTATGGGGTCACACAGAGTCGGACACGACTGAAGTGACTTAGCAGCAGCAGCAGCAGCACCCAGTGGAACACAAAACAGCAATGAGTGGACACGTTGCAGCACACACAACAACAGGGATGAACCTCTCAAAGTATGCTGAGTGAAAGAAGCCAGGCCCACAATTGTGCAGGCGGCACAATGCCACTCAGAGGAGGCAAGAAACAGCAATCTCCGCTGGGAGAAGCCAGGACCACAATTATCCCTGGGGTGGGGAGAAGACCGAAGGATGGAAAGAAAGCATTGGGAAGATTCTGGCAGGTGGTTATGCTCGGTGTCTTGATCTGATGATGCTGGTGACAAGAGTGATTTTACTTTACAGAAATTTATTAAGCCAGGCCCTTATGATATGTGTGCCTTTCTGTGCGAATATTATACATTAGTTGAAAGTATTTTTAGAAATGCAGTGAAGGATGGCCGCATCCACTTCATCTCTTTAATAATTCTCTGATTTGCTTTCTTTGTCCTGGGCATAGCCAGAGCTCAGATTGCTATAATATACCACAGTATCCTGGGTTAATAGAGCAAGTCGACATTTTTATTCCCATAACAAATCATCAGGCTGATAAACAAGTATATTATTGAATGTGTATGCGTCTGTTTTGCTGGCGCTTTTATTTTTTCACTCCTTTAACATAAAGACCAACACACCCTGCGTCTTAAGATTCTGCTCCAAAGAGAGCCCATCAAGGTCTGATTAGCCGCAATCCAGAATGAATCTTTTCAATGAATGAAAATGAGGCGAGCTTTTATGGGCCTATTACCCGGGGGCATCCAGTGGTATTTTTACTCTCCATATTTGACCTTAAAAATGTTTTGTAGTTTGTCAAGGATATAATTTTCACCCAGTCAGGCTGCAGGGGCAGCTAATTAAGTGGTGTTTAATGACATTTGTTCCTTAAAGGAGGGCTGATTAAATGTACCATGTAATTTTTTACCAAATCAAGCAATTCACCCAATTTTCAAATGTGCTTAATAAGCCAGGCCCAAGTCATTACGGCCTGCCAGCTGGGTGACGGATGTGGCTCCTTCGGCGGCAAGAGCTCTCAAAGTGCTTCAGCTTCCTCCCTCCGGGCCTTTGTCCGGCCTCCCTTCCCAGCGGACATTCTTTTCTGTTCCCACTTTACCTCTGCCAGTCCGACTCATTCTAGAGAATGCATCTGAAATCTGGCTTTTTTCCTTGGAATTTCCACCATCTGAAACTTTCTCCAGTTTAGCCAAGATCAGCTCTCCTCCCTTCAAACTCCTATGACTCCTGGCCTTTGCCCCTTAGCTTTGAATCCATACTCACACCATCAACTCCTCTTTCATCCCTGTGCCCCGCATGTTCCCATTTAAGTTATGACTGATGTTGAGGGTCCCTTAGACTGCCAGGAGATCAAACCAGTCAATCTCAAAGGAAATCAACCCTGAATACTCGCTGGAAGGATTGATGCTGAAGCTTCAATACTTTGGTCATCTGATGTGAAGAGTTGACTCATTGGGAAAAACCCTGATGCTGGGAAAGATTGAAGGCAGGAGGAGAAGGGGACGACAGAGGATGAGATGGTTGGATGGCATCACTGACTCAATGGACATGAGTTTGAGCAAACTCCAAGAGATCACCATCTTGGAGGGACAGGGAGGCCTGGTGTACTGCAGTTCTTTGGGTTGCAAAGAGTCAAACGAATTAGCAACCCAAGCAACAACAACAAATGTGAGTTTCAGAAACCATTCTGCTATTGCGTTGGCCAAAAAGTCCATTTGGATTTTCCTAACATGTTCTTATGTTAAAACTGGATGAACTTTTTGGCCAACCCAATACTTTTTCCAAACAGAGTTTTACCTGGTCCTAAGGACACAGAACAGTTCACATTTGGAAAGAACAGGGCAACAGCTTTAGGAGGACATGCAGATGTTGTAATCTCTCCAATTAGTCTCTGTGTGGCCTTGGGCAGTTAATTATTCATGTTCTTTAAGCCTGAGGTCCTTCACCTGTAGAAGGATATATATAAAAATCTCCCCAGTGTGATTCTAGTGGGAGTTAAATAAGAGAAGGCAGCGGCTTTCAAACTCTACTTTGCCTAAAATTATCAGAGTGGTTGTTAAAAATGAAAAATCCTAGGTCACTCTCCTTTCCCCCCCAGAAATTCTCACTAGGGCTAGAAAAATGCTCAGAGATCTGCAAGCCTCTATCACCCCCATATACAACTCTAGTGCAGGTGTTCAGAAGGATCAACCTTTGAGAAACACTGAGATATGAAACAATAATAACAGTAACAATAATGATATTTTAATATTATTATCATAAAGCAAATTGATGTCAAAGAGCTAATAAATAGCTCTTCAACTTGGCACCCAATTTAAAGACAAATTTAAGAGATAAGGAAGCAATACAATGAATAGAGTTTGCAATGTCACACTCATTTTATAATAAAAGCTCATAATAGACAATGTGGCTGTGCCTGGAGTTAGAAAGTTCCTGCTTTGACACTTTGGTTGGGTTTCTTCGGTTGTAACAGAAACAGCCCTTGATAAATACCATCTTTCCACACCTCTCTGCAATTCTTAGCACACAGGCATGACCCAGCTGCCCAGCCCTGTCCTTCCTTGGCCACTGTCTGCACTCCACACAGGCCAGCTCCTAGGAACATATGTGCCCGGTGAACATGCTGGAAGCCCCAGATATACAAGAAGGAACAAGAAAGATGCTGGACCCAGGTCCTACCTTGGAGTCATCGGAGTCCTGACCTGGGCGGGGAAGGTTTAGAGAAAGGAAGCAGTCCACGAAGGGAATGTGCTAAGGGCTATGGCGTGGTATGGACACGCCCTGGACCCCAGAGCAGGTTAGCCCAGCCCCGAAAGGCCTTTGTCCCCTGTGATCAGAGTCCACACACTCAGTGCTGCTGAGGTTCCTTTCCGGGTCTGTCCTGTTCTTTGCATCCAGCTTTCCTCTCTCTTTTACTTAAGGTCGCACGTCCTCCTTAGGCAGCACTTTCTCTTATTTGTGTTTAAGGGGTATGTGAGGTAGGAGCTAAAGTTTGAAAGAGACAAACAATGGTTTTGTTTGCTGGAAAAAAAAAAGATGAGGACAAGGCTCCTACCTAAAACAGGGAAAGTGAAACTATCAGGACCAGGAAGACCTTCTGCCATGTTATCTTTAAACAGCTAACTATAGCATGGACCGACTGTGTAGCACAGGGCACACTGCTCAGTACTCTGTAACAACCTAAAGAGAGAACAATTTGAAAAAGAATAGACATATGTATACATATTGCTGAGTCACTCTGCTATACACCTGAAACTAACACAACACTGTTAATCAACTATGCTACAGTATAAAATTTAAATGTTTTAAGTAAATAAAACAAATAATCTGAAATATTTTTGAAAAGTCCAGGCCAAGCCTGTCTCTGCAGGCACCCCTCTGGGCTCTCAGATCTCCCTGTTCTTCCCAATTTTCATATGGGAGCAAGAGCCTGAAAAAGTTCTTTTCTTTATTGTGCAAGAAAGAGGCAAGAGAGGAAAAAGGAACATAGTAAAGGGGAGCCCTGAGCCAGCCTAACCTTATGCAGGCATGAATTTTCCACTTACTACCTGGTCCGTCCAGTCAAAGCTATAGTCTTTCCAATAGTCATGTATGGGTGCAAGAGTTGGACCATAAAGAAGGCTGAGCACCAAAGATTTGATGCTTTTGAATTGCAGTGCTGGAGAAGACTCTTGAGAGTGCCTTGGACTGCAAGGAGATCCAACCAGTCCATCCTAAAGGAGATCAGTCCTGAATATTCATCAGAAGGACTAGGATCCTGAAGCTCCAATACTTCAGCCACCTGATGTGAAGAACTGACTCACGGAAAAGACCTTAATGCTGGGAAAGATTGAGGGCATGAGGAGAAGGTGGTGACAGAGGATAAGATGGTTGGATGGCCTCACCGACTCAATGGGCATGAGTTTGAACAAACTCTGAGAGATCATGGAGGACAGGGAAACCTGATGTGCTGCAGTCTATCGGGTCACAAAGAGGCGAACACAACTTAGCGACTGAACAACAACAATAACTTAGAGCAAGTGTCTAATTTCTGTAAGCCTCAGTTTGCAAAGCAGGAACAACGGTCATGAGTATAATTAGATAATTCAGACTTAACCATTAGAACAGATGCCAGTATGCAGTGGGGTTTTAAATGTGAGTTCTGTTGCATGAGGCTGACACTCACTCTTTCTGAAGATGAGAGGAGGAGGTGTGCCCACAGGGACACAGGCTGGGACTTTTTGAAGTGGCTCATGGGCTTGTAACAGAAATCAAAAGACTTCTAAGACAGCACTGCATCCCCGGATGCACAATAAAAGCTGGCCCAGCCAGAAGACACACTCACGTCAGTGGCTCGAATACCCACCATCACTTTGCTTTTTAAGTTTAAGAGAAAAATCAACCAAACAAAACCTTTTCTCTCATTTGGTTCTTTTCATTCCTGGGTCTGTGTTCCATGCCTCACTCACCCCAAGTCTCTCTCTCTCGAGATCTGTTTTTATCACCACTTCCCCCAAGAAGTGCACTCCCTGGAGCTGCGGCTGGCTCCTTGACGGTGACACAGACATGCTGGCTCCAAGCTCAGCCAGGACCACTTTGCAGGAGGCCCTCGGAGGGCGAGGACTCTCCTGGGGGCAGGTGGTGCCTGAATGGATGGCAGATATGGGACTAAGCATTAAACAGATCAAAGGCAGAGACTCAAGGGGGACACTCACCAGCCTGCTGTGTTCACGGCAGGCTTCTGAGAAGAGGGGTCCATGCTTGGTAGTGAGCAGTAGCAATGACTGCATCAGGAGACTTATTTTAAAACTAGGAAATAAATAAAATAAAATAAAACTAGGAAAACATTTACAGTTATTTTTACTTTCCCACATCATCAATCATGGATACGAATGTCTTCAATCTCCACCAGGAAAACACAGCACCATGCAGTGACTATTACATCCACCAGAGAACTCCATCTTTGGTTCAGCATTAAAAGCTCCTGGATTTGGTCCAGGAGATATTCATTGAGCACCTACCATGTACCAAACCCTGGGTTCTCATGAAGAGTTGAACACGTGCACCTACAGCAATCGGAAGAGAGCAGGTATGGGGGCTGAGTGACAGGTGCAGGGAGCACAAGTCGTGGGGTGGGGTGGGGGATGGGGGGGACTGGAGCACTGCAGGCAAGGGGATGTGGCTGGACCAGAGCAAAGCGGCCCTGGAGGTCAGACCTGTGTCCTAAGAGAACTCAGTCCCTGTGCAAACAGAAAGCCCAGGGTCACACCACCCAGGATGGCAGAGCTGGGGTTGAAACTAGGAGGCCCAGCTCCCCTCTCAGGGTTCCTCACAGCACATGACGGCTTCCCCGACCAGTTCTTTACATCCTGGCAAATAACGACAGCAACAATGGTGGTCACTATGCCAAGTGCTATTCTAAGCACGTGGCGTCTTTATTTCTTGCAACAATACTATGTTAAAAAAAAAGTTATCATTAACCCTCATCTCACAGAGGAGTCTTTAGAGGCACAGAAAGGTTAAACAACTCAATCAAAGCCACACAGTAAGAAATACAGCTGATACTCAAATCCCAGCATTCTGAATCCAAAATCCATTTGCTGACCACCTACACTCTGCCGGCAGGCTAAGTCCATGGTCCCATCTCCGCACTGATAAAAGGGGAGCTGGGGGCCATCCTGATGTCTGAATTTCCCATCTGCCCTTTCCTCCAAAGTAATCAGGGACATTGACCTGATGTTGCCAGCTTTGACCTCCTCTAGGACACAAGCAAGATGCTCACTGCAGACCTGGCCCCACACCTGGGCAGGTGAGTCACAGTGACACTGGGCTCTGTGCCGGGGGGGCTACACCACCTTTTGAGCCTTGAATGCCGACACCGTCCATCTTTCTACTATAACCCCAGCTGGAGACTGCCAGGCCAGTTGAAAACCATGTAAGCAGTGGTCTGGGAGCAAAGCAAGAAATGGCGGGAAGATGACAGTCTCACCGAAAAGCAGCAGGGGGACAAACAGCAGTCCGAGCTCAGTCTGGGGCAGCATGCTGGTTGTGTTATTTTGCAGAAAGACAGACAGTACGTCAGTCTTCCTAAATGCTTTGAGCCTTTGCTTCCTGGCCTGCACAGTGGAAGAACTGACCTAAATCCCTTTCTTTCAGAGAAGCCTGCAGAAACCATCATAAAAGGTCTGTGCTGGGCAGGCCAAGATCTGAGGATGGAGAGCAGGGAGGGAAACAGCACTTGCTGAGTGCACTGCTTGCCAGGCACCCCCCGAAGAGTCTCGTATTCAGTATCTTTTCTCATCTTCTGATGTGGGTGTGATGAGTGTGCCTGTTTCATCGACAGGAGGCCAAGGCACAGATGGTTTGGGAACTAGTGCCGGGGCCCAGGCTCACAGAGGCGGTGTCAGGTCAGCCCCAGGGCCCGGCTCCCACCCACCGCACCACCAGCCTCCCCCACCAAGGCTCGGGGCAGGATCTGAGAAGCTTTATTATTCTCGTGTTCCGTGACTCAGCCTGTGCCCTGGTGATCCACCTGTGGGCTCAGCACCCTTGGATTCATGATGGCGCGCACGCCCAGCATGGAAACAGACAAGCGAGAGGCCTGTTCCCACCTCAATGAGATCACACCAGGGGCTGTGACACAGACATGGACAAGAGCAGCTCAGAGCAGCACGTGCTGACCAGGTCCATCCAGAGACCCCACTGGCCCCCGATTCAGCACATCTCTGCCCACCGCCATCCCCTCCCCGGATTCCATATTTCCACTGTGTATGTTCATTGCTCAGTTGCGTCCAACTCTTTGTGATGCCATGGACTATAGCCTGCCAGACGCCTCTGTCCATAAAATTCTCCAGGCAAGAATACTGGAGTGGGTAGCCATTCCCTTCTCCAGGGGACCTTCCTGATCCAGGGATCGAATGCTGGTCTCCTGCATTGTAGGCAGATTCTTTACCTTCTGAACCACCAAAGAAGCCCCTCCATATTTCCATTAATTACAACTAAACACAGAGACAGACAAGCCGGAGAGCTAATAGCCTCTCACCTCTCCCAGTCCCCTCCTCTTTTCTCAGGTGCAACCAGGGCTGCTGTTTCCAGAACACCAACATCTCTGTGGGCTGACCTGGCCGTGCCTGGAGCTGGGCTCCTCACTGCCCACCTGCACCCACCAATGTCCTGCCGCTCTGTCGGCTTCCCTCCTGCAGCCGGGACCTCTCCATCGCCTTCTGTAATGACCCTGGCTGGTTCCCCATCACCTACCACAGGGGGTCAACTACGATGGCAGACTTGAGGTCCCTCCCACCTCTGTGGACTCCCTCCAGGGGTCTGCCCCGACCACCAGGCTGTCTGCAGACAGCACCATCTTCCTGAAATAATGAGGATACGAGGTGACACGTCAAGAGTGGCTGACACGTCTTGACACGTCAAGAATCACCTTGTTTAATCCTCACAAGCACCCAACAAGGTGCAGTATACTTTGAGACCCACTCTAGAGCCAAAAAAGAGAGGCTTCGAGAAGTCAAATGACTTAAGCCCACAGAGTAAGAGGTGAGGATGGTTCTGACCCCAGATTTTCTGCCTGCAGAGCCCACGTTGCTAACACACCCGCCCAGGACTTGCTGAGTCAAGGCCCCCTTGCCCTTCAGCCTGAGCCTCAATACCGTCTCTCTTTGGGAGGCTCCTCTGTGCCCGAGTAGACATGCGCCTTCTTCATGGTGGTCCTGCGCTCCATCACAGTCTCCACCAGGGAACTGAAGACTCCAAAGAATTTAATTCTGAGCACAGCCCCTCCTGAAGCCAGTCCCCACTGGTGTCTGAGAAACTCAAGGGACCACCCTTCTGCCATGTGTCTTGCCCAAGGCCAATTGGGGCCGAGGGACCAAATTAATTCATTTGATGAAGGCATACGAGAGCCTGGATGCTCTCTGGGCTGTAGGTTTGGGGGGTATATTATACTGATTTCTTGCTCTCTTTTCTCTCCAGTTTTAGTTGTGGGTACTTTTTCTTTGGTGGAGGGAGTGGGGAAGTTAGTTGAGGGGTGACCCAGAACAAAGGAAACAGAGAACTTGTTGCTGAGTCCTGTATGGAGCTTTAGGCTTTAGGAGAGAAAGGGACGTTCACCAAGCAAGGAGACCCCAAGGGCGAGGTTGCCCCACAGTGTGGGATCCAGACCCAGAGGCCAGGCTGCCTGCTTTCAATCCAGCTTGGCCATGCTCACCAGCCATGTTAACCTCAACAAGCCTCCTTTCCTGATAGATGGAATGAGGGCAAAGTATTGCCCTCATTAGAGTTGCTGTGAGGGTGAGATGAGTTAATAAATGAAGCAATCTCAGAAATATGTCTAGCTGTATTATTATTTTGAAATTGAAAGTGTAGTCTCAACTCTCAAGGGCTGCACAAAACTTGAGAGAGTTTTCTCCATCCATTTAAAATAATCTCTCTACATTTTAAATAATGCAGGATGGTTTATAATGAAATAGTCATTGATCTGGATGGATGCAACTCATATAACAGAATAACAAAGTAGGAATCAGGAGAGCTGGGTTTTCAACCCAATTCTGTCTCTAACCAGCCACGTAACTTTGGGGCAAGTTTCTTAACCTCTCCTACCTGCATTTTCTTCGACTACAAAGCAGATATCATGGTGATGACTTGGATGCTTTTGGCAAGAATTCGAATAGATAGCTTAGTCTATTTTTTAGTACCTAGTCCAGTTGAAAAGTGCCAAGATCACTCTATAGAGATAGAACAGACTTTTCAACAAATGATGTCGAGACAGTTGGACACTGACTTGCAAATGAATGCAGGTGGACTCTTACCTCATACCATATACAGAAATTAACTCAACTACCATACGACCCAGCAATTCCACTCCTGAGTACAGATCTGAAAAAAACAAAACACAAATTTAATAAGACATGTGCACCCCAGTGATCACAGTAGCACTATTTACAATAGCCAAGACATGGAAGCCACGTAAGGCTCTACTGACAGATGACTGGATAAAGAAGATGTGGTACATATATGCAGTGGAATACTACTCAGCCATAAACAAGAATGACATTTTGCCATTTGCAGCAGCATGGACGAACCTGAGTAAGTTATACTAAGTGAAATAAGTCAGACAGATGCAGACAAATATTATACAATATCACTTAAATGTGAAATCTAACGAATACAACAAATTAGTGAGTATGACAAAAACAGAAGCAGATTTCACAGATGCAGAGAACAAAGGAGCGGTTACCAGTAGGAGGAAGGAAAGGGAAAGGCAAAGAGATACAAACTGTTAGGTATAAAATAAGCTACAAGGGTATACTATACAACATGGGGACTCTGCCAATATTTTATAATAACTTAGGTGGAGTATAACCTTGAAAAATTGTGAATCACTATATTGTACCTCCATAACTTACATAATATTGTATGACAACCATACTTCAATAAACAAATAATAGTGTTTTAAATTAACTCAAAATGGACTAAGGACTTACATGCAACAGCTAAAACTTTATAGTTTCAGAAGAAAACATAGGTATAAATCTTCTTCCCACATGGAGTGAGTTCAGAGGGCTTCTTGGGTCTGGTCTGAGCAGCTCCAGCCTTCAAGAGTTTCCTCTGAGAGAAGCTAGAAGCACACAGGAAGCGTTAATTCTCCTCTCCTGCTCCAAGGACCAGGCTCTGGCCTTTGGAATCACTGAAAAAGCTTTCTCTGAGTCCAGGTCTGTCTGGCTAATCTGGGATTCAGAATTAGGAAAGCCCCTGACCCATATATAATGACATAAGCCACTTCCTTTATGCGTTACAGATGTATTGGCATCCAACTGCCTAATAGAACTCTCAGGTGGTTCAAAACTCAGGTCATTACTAACAAGTAATGTCATCCTCCAAGCCCCTCCATATCCCCAACAACTACCTCTAAATGGCAGGTAAAAGGGGCTTTAGCTGAAGTGCACATAGAAGAAAATAAAGCATGGAAAATGAAAAACTTGACTCCACTAGGTGGGTAGAGAGGAATCCCACCACAAGGGTCATAGCTGAGCAGAGGATTTTCACTAGCTAAGGGAGCAAAGAAGGAAATTCCAGAGAGTGGGTTGCCTTGAGAATTGTCCCAGTGATGAGACAGTAGAGAAATATTCATAGAACAGAGAAAAGCTCCTTGTGGATAAACCCAGATTTCAAAGGGAGATGAGTAGAGAAGACTCGTGGGTGATGTCATTTTTTTTAATCAAGCTATAATTGGCATGTGACACTATACCTTTGAGGTGTACAATGTGTTGATTTGATACATTTGCATATTTCAATATGATTGCCCTGACACCTCCATCATGTCACATAATTATCATTTCTTCATGTGGTGAGAAAACTTAAGGTCTAGTCTCCCAGCAACTCAGAGGCATAAAATACAGAATTGTTGACTACAATCACAGTTCTGAGCCCTCCATCTCCAGAACCTATTTATCGTCTAATTGCAAGTTTGTACCCTGTGACCGATATCTCCCCTACAGCCCCCCGGGAACCACCATTCTACTTTCTGTTTCTCCAAGATTGGCTTTGTAGAGTCCATGGATAAGCAACATCATACAGTATTTGTCTTTCTCTGTTGGACTTATCTCACTCAGCCTCATGTCCTCAAGATCCACCCACATTGTCACACACGGCAGGACTTCCTTCTCCCTCACGGCTGAATAATACTAGTACATCGTGTGTGTGTGTGTGTGTGTGTCCCACATCTTATTTATCCATTGGTCCGGTTGTGTGTGTGTGAGTGTGTGTGTGTGTGTGTGTGTCCCACATCTTATTTATCCATTGGTCCAGTTGTGTGTGTGTGTGTGTGTGTGTGTCCCACATCTTGTTTATCCATTGGTCCAGTCCTTCCACTGACAGACATTTGCCTCCATCTCCTGGGTTGGTGAGTTATGTCTCCATGACCATGAGAGTGGGTGACGGCATTGCTGATAGAAGGAGAAAGGCATTCACTGTCACACTGGGGACCCAGTTAGGGAGTTTCTGGATGAAAGTAACATGGTAATGTACTTGCTTTCTCATTAAAGATCACTGCGGTAGAGGGTGGAAGTTGGAGTAAAGGCTGACTGACTGGAGGCAAGAAAACCCACCAAGCAAAAGCCTATCAGCAAGGCCCCAAAACAAGCAAGAGTGAATCGTCAAGGGCGCTGCAGGGGAAGCAGGCAAACACAGATGGACTCGAGGACCATCGCGGTCAAGGATGTTTGGATGGCATTTGTGACGTGCCACTTGCCAGCCGTGGGACTCCAGGACAATCATTTCAACTCTCTGCTCAGCATTAACTGTTGGATCCACTCCCAAGGTGAGGTCAGGATTAAATGAGGGAGTGGATACCTACATGCTTTCTTCTGACTGTGGTAAAATTCATGGAATGGAAAGTCCACCGTGTTAAAGTGTGCAATTCAGTGGCTTTGAGTATATTTGCAATGCTATGCAACCATTGGCACTGATTTCAGAAGATTCTCATCACCCCAAGATGGAATGATACACTCATTACCAGTCAGTTCCCAGCCTTTGGCATCCACTAATGTACTTTCTGACTCTATGGATTTGCCTATTCTGTATATTTTATTTAAATGTAATCACCCGATACGTGGGCTTTCATGTCTGGCTTCTGTCATTTATCTTGATGTTTTCAAGATTCATCCACATTGCCGCATATATCAAGACTTCATTCCTTTTTATGTCTTAATAACGGATTTCATGGTATGTATATTCCACATGCTGTTTATCTCTTCATCAGTTGATGGATATTTTGCATTGTTTCCACTTTAGCACTATTAGGAATAATGCTGCTCTGAATATTTGTGTACAGGTTTTTGTTTCAATGCCCTTTTTTAAACTAAAAGACATTCATTCACTTAATTTGATTATTTACTCAGCACCAGAGGGTGTGCTAGGTTCTGGGGTGAGAACCATCCACAGGACAGGTAAGGTGCCTGACCTTTAGGTGTATACATTTTATTGGGGGAGAGAAGCAATAAATGAGGAGGCAAATAAATAAACAAGGTATCAGGCGGGCCAAAAAATTCATCTGGGTTATCTCATAAGACTAAATGAAAATGTTGGCCAACCCAATAATGCAAATGGTGATGTCTTGTGAAATGGAAAGAGAGCAATGATAGAGCAGAGCAATCGATGAAGGAAGAAGTGAGGATTTAGACAGGATGATCCATACATCAGTCAGGGTTCCAGATAAAGAGGAACATTAGAATGTGCATATACAGAGAGAGATTTATTTTAAGAAACTGGTTCATGAGATTGTCATGGTCGGCAAGTCCAAACTCTGCAAGGTGGGCCAGCAGATTGAAGATCCATGGAATAACCCATGTGGCAGCTCAAGTCCAAAGGTTATTCACTGACAAAATACCCTCTTGCTTGGGGAGGTCAATCTTTATTCTAGAACAAGACCTTCAACTGATTAGATGAGGCCCACCCACATCAGAGAAGGCAATCTGCTTTACTCAATTCACCCATTTACAGGTTACTCTCATCCACAGAAACACCATCACAGAAACATCCAGGGTAACATGTACTCCATCAGTCTCAGGTATGATGGCCTCACCTAGTTGACAAGAAATTAACTGTCATAATCAAGAAAGGTACCCTTGAGGAGCAGTAATTCTGGCTGTGATGTGAGGAGCAGGAGCTGTCTATGCAAAAAGCTGGAGGGAAAGCATGCCAAGCAGAAGGAACATGTGCAAAGGCCTCAGGGAGGCAAACTATACAAATTAACTGGGGACTGAGGCAGATCAGAGCGGTGATATCAGGAGGTGAGCAGAGAAGATGCAAATGGAAGGACATTCTTTTCAGAGAAGGAGAAGAGCTTGTGGTCGCTCCTACATACTCCACTGTATCAGATGACCAACCCCCAAAGCCACATTCTGCTGTGGGAGGTGGGCTGGAAACAACATTTCCAGGCAGCCACACAAAAAGAAATCATCAGGGCTTTTGAAAGAAAACACCAGGAAAGGGAACATCGAACATAAATATCATTTCTCATGGCTCTTTCCCACGCTTCCAGAAACAGACAAATTTACTTCTAAACAGTCCTGCTGAGTCTGCCTCTATCACCCGCCTTAGGAAGGCTGCATCTGGGTCAGCTGGGATGCGGGCTGCCTTCAGTAACATTCGCATTTCGTGGCTTAGACAGCACCTCGGCCCACGGAAGCTTGATTTCCCCCAATATCCCAGCAGCGGCCCATCACCTTGATTGCTTCTGATTAAGGCAAACTGAGAAAAATGAAGAAGAGACATCTGTTCTCTTTCTGTCACTTGAGCCAGCAAACACCTGTAGTCAGTGAGGTCACTCAAAACCAACGTGAAAGTGAATTCCCAACACAAGGAGCCTTGATGCAACATAAGGAATTAAAACTTGGCTCTGTCCTCCGTTCAGAAGGAAAATCACAGGCTGCCTTTCACCAGAACCCACTGCCTGTGTGTCTCGGTCACACAAGTCTGCCAGGGGAAGTGCTGGCTTGTCCTACCTCTTGACCCCGTCTTTGCACCTGTCATCTGTCCCTACCTGTGACAAATGCATGCCAGCGCCATCTGTGAGGAAGCACTGGGCACCACTGCCTCTCACCTGGCTGGCCGTGCAGCCTCCTCCTGGGCTCCTTGGACGCTCCCCGGCCCCTCCTTGAGTTCCCCGTGCTGCTTTCCGGCCATGGTCCCCCCCTTCCTCCTTCTTCTCTCTGCAGACCTCACTTCAAACCTCTGATCAAGCCCCAAGGCTTTCCCTTTTTCCGGCAAGTCATGCTGCCTTTCACCTCTGCACCTTTGCACAGGTGTTCCTCCTACCTGGAACATCCCTCCTCTGCAGCCCCCCACCTTAAGGTCATTGATGAGTTAACCCGGATCCCTCCATTAAGTCTCAGCTTTGGAAACCCTGTTGTTTTCATTAGAACCAAAGTCTATTATACAGAATGAAGTTAGTCAAAAAGACAAAAACAAATATCTCATATTGATAGATATATCGGGAAGATCTCCTGGAGAAAGATATGACAACCCACTCTAGTATTCTTACCTGGAGAATCCCATGGACAGAGGAGCCTGGCAGGATACAACCCATGGGGTGGCAGAGTCAGACACAATTGAGTGGCTAATGTACAACACATAAACATGGAATATAGAAAAATGGTAATGAGGAACCTATTTGCAGGGCAGAGATAGAGGTGCACCTGTGGAAAAGAGACTTGTGGACGGAGCAACGGAAGAGGAGGATGTGCCAAATGGAGAGAGTAGCACTGACATGCACACACTGTCATGTATAAAACAGATAACTGGTGGGAAGCTGCCGGATAGCACAGGGAGCCCAGCCCGGTGCTCTGTGATGACCTGGGGGCGTGTGATGGGCTGGGGCGGGAGGCTCACGAGGGAGGGGATATGTGTATACGTACAGCTGATTCCCTTATAGCAGAAACCAACACACTACTGTAAAGCCGTTGTCTTCCAATTAAAACAAGGAACAAAAGTCCCAGACGGTTGTTGTCACTGTTGTTCAGTCACTAAGCTGTGTCCGACAATTGTGACCCCATGAACTGCAGCACGCCAGACTCCTCTGACCTCCACCATCTCCCAGAGTCTGTTCAAACTCATGTCTGTTGAGTCGGTGATGCCATCCAACCATCTCATCCTCTGTTGTCCCCTTCTCGTCCTGCCTTCAATCTTTTCCCAGCATCAGGGTCTTTTCCAGTAAGTCGGCATTTCGCATCAGGAGGCCAAAGGAGCTTCAGCTTCAGTATCAGTCTGTCCAGTATATATTCAGGGTTGATTTCTTTTAGGATTGAGTGGTTTGATCTCCTTGCAGTTCAAGGGACTCTCATGAGTCTTCTCCAGCACCACAGTTCAAAAGCATCAATTCTTCATACTCAGTCTTCCTCATGGTCCAACTCTCACATCCGGCAAGTTCCTGAGGCACTTGACCAAACACGAATCCCGGGTGTCAAAACAACCTTCACGTGTATCCCCACCACACTGCTCACTGTGGACCCCCAGGGCCCAGGAGGGTACCAAGCAAAGGGCAGGTGCATATCACTACTTTTTGAAGGAATGAATGAATGAATGGCACTGTGATGGTCTCTGGGTATACAATGTTAAAGACACTTAAGACCATCACTGTGTCATCCACTCATTCAGGTCAGTTCCCAGGCAGGAACTGAGGTCATTCATTCCCACCTCAAGCCCTGGCTACTGACCTCCCTGGGCTATGATTTTCTCCTTTGCCAAGCCCGGAGGATGTACCCCCAGCTTGCAGTGAGTCTGGACGGAAGAGCCCTGGGGGACCCTTGAGGCTCTCCTTTGCTGTGGTGATGTGAGATGCTAGTCTGTGAAGCGCCAGCACACCTGGAGAAGTTCTGACGTTTCACATTAATTCAAGGAAATGCAGAGATTCCATGAGGACAAACCACCTTAAATTTTTTAAGTCAGAAAACCACATTACATGAGTCAAGTGAGTGTTAACAAGAACGCCTCTGCTTCAAAGTTTAAGCTCTGGCAGCACGATAATAGGTCAGACCTAATGAAATTGGCATTTCTGCAAATTGAAACACGTCGACTAGCAGCAATCTTAGATCATTTTACTGGATGGGCCCCTTTACAACCCAGGCTTTTTCTTCCACCAAACCTTCATCCACACTGTGCCCCTGTTTTCAACATCCTTCTGCCTGCAGCACCCCACTTAGTCCTCCATAGACAGATAGTCCCCAACTTATGATGATTCAACTTAGGATTTTTTTACTTTAGGATGATGCAAAAACAATTAGCATTCAGTAGAAACCATACTTCAGATTTTGGATTTTGACCTTTTCCCAGGCTAGCTGTATACAGTAAGCCCTTCTGTCATGATGCTAGGCAGTGAAATTGTGCCATGGCTCCCAGGAAGCCCTTTGATCACAAGGGTAAAAGACCAACACTCTGGCAAGCATTTTCTGCCCAGACAGCTGTACTCAATTATGTGCCACGGTCCACAGTTCATCATAAAGCAGACTTTGTGTTAGATGATCCTGCCCTACCGCTGATGTTTGGAGCATGTTTAAGGTGGGCTGTGATGTAATGTCAGGTGCAATAAGTGTATTTTCACATTTTTTTAGAAAAAGAAAGTTGCTTCAATCAGATAATCTGGCAAAAGAGAAAAACAAATATATAATAATGCATATATGTGGAATATGAAAAAATTGTACAGATGATCTTATTTACAAAGCAGAAACAGACACACACCCATGTAGAAAACAAACATATACCAAGGGGGCAAGATGGGTGGGATGAATTGAGAAATTGGGATTGGCAGAGATACACTATTGATGTCTTGTGTTGTGTTAGTAGCTCAGTTGTGTCTGACTCTTTGTGACCCCATGGACTATTGCTCCTCTGTCCATGGAATTCTCTAGGCAAGAATACTAGGGTGGGTTGCCATTCCCTTCTCCAGGGGATCTTCCCAACCCAGGGATCAAACCCATGTCTCCTGAATTGCAAGCAGATTCTTTACCATCTGAGTCACTAGGGAAGCCAATACACTATTGAAACTGTGCGTAAAATATACAACTAATGAGAACCTACTGTTATAGCACAGGGAACTCTACTCAATGCTCTGTGGTGATCTACATGGGAAGGAATCCAGAACAGAAGGGATATATGCAGACGCTAGCTGATTCATTTTACTGTACAGCAGAAACTAACTCAACAATGTAAAGCAACTATACTTAAAATCTTTTAAAACAAATGTTTTTTTTCTTTTTTAAAGAATTTTATTAAAGTATTGTTGCTTTACAATATTATGCTAATTTCCACTCTCACTCAGCTTTATATATATATGTGTATGTGTGTATCAGTTCAGTTCAGTTCAGTTGCCCAGTCATGTCTGACTCTTTGTGACCCCACGGACTGCAGCACGCCAGGCCTCTCTGTCCATCACCAACTCCCAGAGACAAATATGTTAAAAATAAATACATAAAAAACTTAAAAAAAGAGAGAAAATCCAGCAATCTGGGGAAAAGGTGGACTTACGTCCTAAGACCAACTCAAAAGATTCTGTGCAGGCATGGCGATGTTTAAAGAGAGGAATGGAAGTGAGGGAGTCAAGAAGGCAGGAGGTTGGGTTCTGCACCCTTCTCCACTGCATGCAGACTGGCTTGCTCTTCAGATGTTACTTTGTCTATATGATGTGCTGTAGGACTGCGAAGGGGACTATTGGAGGTAGAGAGCCAGTTATTCTTTACTGATGACACTTTCAACTTGCAATGAATTTATGGAGACATGACCTCATCGTCAGTCAGGGAAGATCTGTGGCTCCTGGCTAACTCCTAATCATCCTTCAGAGCACAGTTCGGGCATCACCTCCTCCAGGAAGTCTTCCTCAAGCACAGTGTTAGCTATCTACTGCTACATAATGGTATTACCACAAACTTAAGGGGCAAACCAATATACACTGTATTGTTTGACAGCTCCTATGGGTCAGGATCCCAACCATAGCTTAGCTGTGTTTTCTACAAGGTTATCATTGAAGTATCTGCTGGGGCTGAGTTCTCATTTCAGCCACTGATGTGGTGGCTGGAAAAAATTCCTTACTGCATGCATCTCTCCAAAGGGCAGTTCACAAGGCCACTTCCTTCATCAAAGCCAGGCAGGTAGCAAGATGGGCATTCTACTCTCATTTAACATAATTGAGTGTTATCAGTTACCTCTGCTATTTTCTACTGGATAGACAGAAACTGCAGGTCCTTTGTGGAGAGGTCATTACTAAAGGACCTGAGTGCCAGACAGTGGGGAAAAGAAGAGGGACATCTCAGAGTTTATCTACTATAGCCAACAGGACTGAATTATGGATCCTCCTTGGCATACCCACTGCCTCAGGCATGCCTATACCTTTAGCTTTGCTACATAAACATAATGATTTTCTGCTTATGTGCCTCCACTCCCCCAATAACTTGTGAGATTTTTGCTGGATGGAAAAAACACCATAAGTATCACAATGCCTGGCACATAGCAGACAGTGAGTACACACTTGATAAACTCACTAATTGATGGCATGGATGCTAAATGGACAAGTCACTGGACAACCCAGACCAAAAGTATCTCCTAGGCTGCATCTATGTTCAGTCAAGCCTGGATATACTAAACCCAGTCGTTACATTCCACAGTTAAATTACCAAATTGAAATTAGATGAATGAAATAATTAGAGGAAATTTCACTGCACTAAAGAGCAGAGGCACTAATTGAGATTTTGTGACAGCCCATCAAAGATTGGTTCTGGATGCACCTGAGGTGAACATTCTGCTTGCAGAATTAAATGACCCAGCAACAAGCCCCTCCTCAGATGTGAGTTCTGGGGTCAGCACTGCTATATCGAGATCACTAAACAGAGAAAAAGCAAACACGAGAATGAAGAGGGGCTGGAAAGGAAGAGAGGGCAAAAACACTGGCAAGAACAAGGGAATGAGATGTAAAAATATTAAAATTAGATATTTAGTCTGTAGTAGCCAAAGACACTCCAAAGAAATGGATGGGGCTTATGGAGATAAAAAGATGGTGGAGGGTCAAACCCAGCTTCTAAAAATAAGTGACTAAACCAGGGAGAACCTCAAACCCACATCTCTGCCAGGATTTAGGGTGTTTAGACCTATGATACTTAAAACTTCCTGTTTATGAAATACCTATGATAGGGCAGGCTTGGTGCTAGGAACTAGGGACACAATGCTATCAAGACATACCTGGTCCCTGCACTCATAGAGTGTACACCCCACCATGGAGAAAACTGATTAGAAACAACAGGTGAGTAAAGTACCACAACAGTTTCAACCTGGGATTGTCTACCCAATAAATGGCTTTGGTGGCAATGATAAAGGCTGCTCTCCATCATCACTAGTTTTCCTAGCTCAGTTATTTAATCTGAGCTTATTTAATCTCAGTTATTTAATCTGAGCTTATTTAATCTGAGTTATTTAATCTGAGCATCAATGTCTTCACCTATAAACTGTGGCTAATGATCTCTATCTGCCACATCAGCGCTGGTATTAAGTCAGTGGCTCAGATGGTGAAGAAGCCGCCTGCAGTGCAGGAGGCCTGGATCGGGAAGACCCTGTGGAGAAGGGGAATGGCAACCCACTTCAGTGTTCTTGCCCAGAAAATCCCACAGACGGAGGGGCCTGGCAGGCTACAGTCTATAGCAGGTTGCAAAGAGTCAGACACATCTAAGCAACTAACACACACACACACACACAGAGTCAGTTAATGAAAATATAAACCACATAGTACATGGCATTGGGAAGACCTTTAATGTCACTGCTATTACTATCCAATTTAATTGTCCAGTTGCATTTCCAATTTAAGTCCTAATACTATGCTGGACTATTAGGAGATGCTTGGTTTCCGTGGGTTGATCTCTGAGACTGGGCTTTTTGACATAGCATGCAGGCAGCATTGCTGTTTAGATACAGATGCATGTTTTCATAAAGAAAACGATCATATTTCTTATTTTATGAGCCAGGGGAAGTTATTAAATGAAATAGTTCCCTTCCTGATTGTCAACCATACTATCACTACCCCCCAGCCAGTCATGCTAAAATTAGTAACAACCTTACTGATTCAGAAACCCAAACGGGTATACAGATAAATCAACAAAATAACATGTCTACATGATATTATGGTCCAAAAAGGAAAAACAAAACACGTGTCAGCAGACCTGGTTTCCAGTAGTAATAATGTGCCATTGGCTCATTTATGATCTTGAGAAAATCACTTTCCCTCTTTAGGTCAAAGCATACGCCCTTTAAATTTAAATTAAGTAAATTAGCAGTCAGGCTCAGATAGTCTCCTTTTTTTTTTTTTTTTAACAGATAGTGTACAGAATTTTCCCCCACTGGAAAAAGAAAGACAGCTGGTAAGGTAAGAATCTCTAGGGTCTCTTAGCTCTTTGCTTGCAGGCGTATGGTGGGATTGTTTTCCCCATCCCTGATGAAGTTAGATACATTCATGTTACTTGTTCTCACCTATGGATGTGAGTAGAAGTGACTTGTGTCACCACTAGTCATAAGGTTCAAGGTCTCACATGATTCACTCCAGTCTTTCTTTCCCTCTGACATGGGTGATTTGCAACATTTGAGATGGTGCTGTTCCATCAGCCTGGTCTCTGAATGCCCTCCATGCTGACCAATGAGATCATGGATGTGTTGTTACCCATCCTATCCTGATAGAGGGAACTGTGATGAGGGAGGGAAGGATAATCCAATTCCAAAGAGAAGGAGTCTGGTCAGAGGAGGAACTAACAAAATCAAGAGCTGAAACTGTCCTTGAAAGGCCTGCAGGGCCAGTTCTCAGAGCAGGTCACCTGAGAATTATCTCTAGAACATACACACAAAGACCCTCTTTCCCCAGGGACTTTCAGACCTGGAATCATTTGTGATGTGGCTGGTGTTTGGGTGGGATCTGGGAAAAGCTGGTAGATTATCAAGGTCAGCAGCTGTGGAGGGTCTAAATCACATGTGTCTCTAGTCTACAGGGCGGCTGCCATTCTCCTGGCCATACCAGGCAAAGGACAGACAGAGCTAACTGGTGACATCCTGGTGCCTTAGAGAGAGAGCAGGACCATCTGGATTGGAGGTCCTGGTACACTTTTCTAATTCTGGCAGCTCATGAATCTGAGATTCAGTTGTGCTGGGAAAACACAATGCAACCAAAGCTGCCTGCCTGGAGAACCCTCTAAATTATTGGTCCCCAACAGTTTAGGCATCAGGGATCAGTTTTATGGAAGACAATTCTTCCATGGAACCAGGGGGCAGGGTGGTGGCGGTTTTGGGATAATTCAAGTACATTACATTTATGTGCACTTTATTTCTATTATCATTACATCAGCTCTACCTCAGATCATCAGGCATCAGATCCTGGAGGCTGGGGACCCCTGGTCTAAATAACAAACAACACCAGTTAGAGAGGTGACTTTGCAACAAAGGAGGGAGTGACTGTGGGTGAGTTATTCATCTTTTCTCGAATAAGGCCAGTGCCGTGAGCCTGGAGGGGGCGGGCTTAATAAATGGCAGTGGGAGAAATGTAGGTTAACCCCAGAAGGAGAACACGTCAGCGAGGGTTATGAAACACCAGGAGGAGTGACGGATGAGGTTGTGTCATCTGCTCCCCCTGAAGGTCCCCAGCAAGGAGATGGAAAGTTCTCCTCAAAGTCAGATGTTGAAGGACAGACAAGTCCAGGCCCCGCCTAGTGGGAGGTGGGGTTGAGGTCTCGAGTAGGGGGTAGGTTGCATTGTGGGGAAGTGGTGATAATAAATTCCATTCCTCTTTCCTACGCAGGTTCTCAACAGACTGAGAAATCAGATGATCAGCAAGGCAGAGTCAGGTCAGCCTATAACCTGGGAGTGAGGGCCACAGAGGTCGGTGCAACGATCTGCATGAGCAGACCAACCAGCAGGAGCCCAGTGGCCCTCTGGCCGCACATGGGGACAGAGCCCTGGAAGGGCCCCTCCCAGGGGTGTCTCTGCATCACCCTGCTCTCTGAAGCAGAGTAAGGGCCGGGCCAAGCGGAGCGTGTCCCGTGTGACCTCGTCCACTCTCACTCCTGTGCCTGGGACAGAGGGACGGCCCAAGCAATGGGATCATGTCCAGTGGGATCCCTACTAGGGAAGGGGCTCCCAGGGAAGCAGGAATACCCCCTCCCCAGTTCCAGTCACTTCCTGACTCTCTCCACTGCATGATGTCCAAGTGTTGTCCAGGACCTTCAAGTTCATTATCACGTTTAATCTCTTGACAACCCTGGGAGAAAGGCACCAACACCACACGCAGCTCACAGACGAGCAGACTCAGGTGCTGAGAGGGTATCAGCCAGTGGAGACAGGCCAGGCTTCGGATCCCATTTGCTCTGTCCCTTGTATTTTTTTTTAATGCCTAAGAATGAAAGTGAAGTCACTCAGGCATGTCTGACTCTTTGCAACCTGATGGACTGTAGCCTACCAGGCTTCTCCATCCAGGGGATTTTCCAGGCAAGGGCATTGGAGTGGGTGCCATTTCCTTCTCCAGGGAAGTCCTGGCAAAGAGCAATCCTTTACTTTGGGAAAATCTTACCAATAACATAGGCAGAAGTTAGATATCCATACTGATATTAAATTATTCTCCATCCCTAAAAGCCACTCTACCCAAAGACCAAAATGGTTTTACAGGGAATGTTACCCAAAAGTGTCTGAGAGACACAAGAGAAGAGAGGAAAGAATCTCTGATGCCCAGAGTTCAGATCCCATCGTTTGAAAGGCCAAAGACCTGCTGGGGAGAAAGGGGAGGAGATGGGCCAGGGCCATCCAGCTGGGAGCTAAACCTCGTAGCTGTGGATCCCAGTCTTCATTCCTCGCTGGCTTCCTCCACCAGGACACGGGCACCTGTGAACCCATATACACTCAAATGCACAAGGACATGGTCTGAGCCACCGCTTATGGATCTGTCACCATGTAACTTTAGGCAGGTCACCTAGACACTTGATTCTAAGTTCTTAGAACCAAGCAAGAAACCATCCTAATATCAGGTCCACCTGCTCACAAATTCTCTTGTGAGAGAATAGCCAGGAGGCGTTATACAAGTAACTAAGAGATGGAAAATAAAAATCTAAAGTTGGGGCTGCTTTTGCAGAGGGCAGCACTTCCAAGGAAGGAGATGGTATTGATTCTGCATAGTTATATCATCTCCTTTGCTCCGGACCAGGGCTGAAGGGACTTTCCCTCGACTCCCTGTGGCTTTGTCCAGGTTTAAGGCTTGAAAATTTCTTCTTAGTTCCTTATACTTACAACCTTTTCTATTTTGTGATCAAGACAACTCAAACTTTAAATTCAGGCTGAGAGCTCTGGAAAGTACCTCCTCCCTATGCCCATGGAAACAGCCCCAAGGCCCAGGATAACTCTAGAGACAGGATAAGGACTGGTTACGACTGACCTACCCTCTGCACCCGCGTGTTTTGAAAACTCATTTAAATCCTTTTTAAGTTAAAAAAATCCCCTCAAGGAAAGAAAGGTAGTGAAGCAAAGCATCCAAACAGCTCACAACTGAAACATTTTGTTCCAGAAAATTTTTCCCCCCAACTGTGGTGATAATGCAGCAAGAGGAAAAGAAATATTTTTGAAGGTTATGTCACTTCTGCAACCAGAAGTCGGAGTCATCCATCAGTGCTTGAAAGTTATATAGATTCCTCCGCAAGTCAATGAATGTCCACTTACTGTGGGTAGAAACGGACAATGGGAGGCACAGGAATGGATAAGCGGGGAGGGAGGTCAGTGATGCTTCCTGGTTGACAGCCTGGGTATCAAACAGAAGAAATCAACCAACTGTATGTATTTATAAAGACCCATGAAAGGAAATGATCTCATGCAAGAGCTCACACATGACCCAGAGAACAAGCCCCCACCTCACGGAGCACATCCTTGTGGAATGAGACAGACCTCCACCAAGTGAGCAAATAATTTCAGTGAGTAACCAGAGCTAGGGCTTCCCTGGTTGCTCAGTGGTAAAAGAATCCACCTGCCACTGCAGGAGATGCAGGAGCCAGGAGTTCGATCCCTGGGTGGGGAAGATCCCCTGGAGAAGGGAACAGCAGCCCACTCCAGTATTCTTGCCTGGGAAATTCCATGGACAGAAGAACCTGGAGGGCTACAGTCCATGGGGTTGCAAAGAGTTGGACACGATTTAGCCACTAAACAACAACAACCAGTGCTATGGGAAAAATAAATCAAGTGAGTCATTGAGGGCATACAGGCTGAGAGGCTAGTGCTACATGAAGTTAGCTTATTGTCAGCATCCCTGGACCTGTTTCCACTTGTCAAATGAGATATTGGACCGATTTCTGAGGGTGCTTTCAGTTCTGAGATTGCCAACCTAAAGAGGGCTCAAGGCAGCCCACTTATTTTATAGGGTATGTGCAATGGCACCTACAACTTGCAATGCATTAAACTGAGAAGACTAACATTCTCTTCTTGGTGATGGTTTAGTTACCAAGTCATGTCTGACTCTTGTGACCCCTATATAGCCCGCCGATCTTCCTGACTCAGGGATCGAACCCGGGTCTCCTGCATTGCAGGCAGATTCTTTACCACTGAGCCACCAGGGAAGCCAGCTTTATACAAGGCTTTGCTATCTGTATGTTCACACACATTTTCCTATTGATCATTCATGCCTCACCCTCACCCTCAGGGTGACAAGGCTCCTCTCATTATCCTCATGTATAAACAAGGAAAACTGAGGATCAAAGAAGTCAATCAACTCACCTAACAGCTTATAAGAAAGGGAGCCAGGACCCAACCCAGACAGTCTGACCAAATCGCTCCTCTTCCCGCTGCACAAGGCCCCCTTCGCTCTGACTGGACCCCCAGGTCCACATCCTCAAAGTTAGATTGTTTCTCAGTCTTAGGCCAGATCACTTCTCTTAATAAAACAAACCAGGTTCTTTGGTCTCTACAAATCAGGTTAATCTCTCATCACACAACATTGTTCTAAAAAGATTTCAAGGGGCTCATGGAATTAAAAACAAACAAGCAAAAAAAAAAAAAATCAAACTTATAGAAACAGAGAGTAGAAAAGTGGCTGGTTGCCAGAAGCTGAGGGGTGGGGATAAAAGGAGAGGTTTGTAAAAGAGTACACCTTTCAGCTGTAAGATGAATAAAATCTAAGGATCTAACATATAATTTGGGGGTTAGGGTTGGTAACACTGTATTGTCTAGCTGAAACCTGCTAGGAGCGTAGAACTTAAATGTTCTCACTAAAAATAATAATAATAACAACAGAACACAGATTCACAGACATAGAGAACACGCTTGTGGCTGCCATGTGAAAGGATGGGGGTAAGGGACAGGTAGGGAGTTTGGGATGGACATGACACACGGCTCTATCTGAAATGGATAACCAACCAGGACCGAGTACAGCACAGAGAACTCTGCTCAATGCAACATGCCAGCCTGGATGGGAAGGAAAGACTGGATACATGTACATACGGCTGAGTCGCTTGCTGTGCATCTGAAACTATAACGGCATTGTTAACTGGATATACTCTAATGTAAAATAAAAAGTTTAAATAATAAATAAATCAACATGTGATGTGATGGATGTGAAAATTAACTAGATGAAAGGAACCCTTTCCTAATGTATATGAAAACCAAATCATCATGATGAACACTAAATATCCTCCAACTTTGTCAATTATGTACCTCAATAAAACAGAAGGAAAAAAAAAAAAAGAATCAAGCAAACCTAGGGGAATAGTAGCTGGGGAAAAAAATGAAGTCAACCGCTGGGAACCCACATTTTCCCTCTGTGTCAGCATCTCAACAGTCCTAACACATCTGCAGGGCAGAGCTCATTAACCAAGCTCAGAGATGAGCACTTCTGGCACAGAGCATAATTTATTTCACTTCGGTTTCTTGTCTCCTGCAGATTGAGGCCTTCTTTACATACTATGTTTTGCACTTAAAAAAAAATACACAGGACAATGATATCTTTGGTGGAGACTTTTTCTTTTTTTTCCATCAGGCTGATGTTGAGAAAAGCAATCTGACTCCCTGCCCCTCTCCTCCTCGGCTGTGAAATCACAAATCAGGCATAATAATAGTGTTCTCCTTAAGGATTCACCCGAGCGTTGCCGCCAGCTTGGTGTACCAATAATGAAATTTGCATTGTGCTTACAGGACTGTTTTATTGATATAAATGGACTTTTGTACCCAAATGACCGAGCAGCTGGTTCCTCTGCCTTGGCGTGTATGGGGCCTCTTGTTCTCTTCCTGGGTCCCTGGAAAAAGCCAGCTGTGAGTGACCACAATAGCGTGAGTGGCCGGAGGCAGCTGGTGATGCTGTCCGTTCCAGGGAGAGAGTCATCCGGCTCCGGCCACGTCCTCCTTCCCTCTCCTCAGAGTCCACATGCCTCGAGAACTGCACTTACTCGTGCGTCCCTGAGGCCTGCAATGGGTGAGCAAGTGCAGAGATGGACCCCGGGGCCCATGGCCAGCCACGGGGGATGGAGGGGGATACAGTGTAGCCACAGTGTGCGTGCTAAGTTGCTCAGTCATTCATGAGACCCTACGGACTACAGCTATCTTCTGTCCATGGGATTCTCCAGGCAAGAAGACTAGAGTGGGTTGCCATGCCCTCCTCCAGGGGATCCTCCCAATCCAGGGATCGAACCCAAGTCTCTCATGTCTCCTGCATTGGCAGGCAGGTTCCTTACCACTAGTGCCGCCTGGGGAGCCCAGCATACGTGAAAGTGTTAGTCATTCGGTTGTGTCCAGCTCTTTGAGACCCTATGGACTGTATCACACCAGGCTCCTCTGTCCATGGGATTCTCCAGGCAAGAGTACTGCAGTGAGTTGACATTCCCTTCTCCAGGGGATCTTTCTGACCTAGGAATTGCACCTGGGTCCTCCTGCATTGCAGGCAGATTCTTTACCATCTGAACCACCAGGGAAGCCCAAGCATATGTGGTCAAATATTCAGATCTTCAGTCAACAGGAAGCTCACATCTGTAAAGTCTAAAATTTCATGTGTGGCTGCCTTGACATCTTTGAGTCCCATGGAACTCCAAAGATGCAACCAGCTGTGCCCCCCACCCCCAGCAGAAAAGCTCCCCACCCAGCCTGTTCCCTTATGGGCCAGACCAGCTGCACCCTACCCCGTCTTCCACCTAACAGCTTCCCCCCCCTGCCAGCTCATGAAATCATTCCACCACACCAGTCACATACTTCCGTGGGAACCAGTGGTCAACCCCACTCTTGTCACTAGAAAGTCTGTCTCCCACCACCCCTGCTGGCTCACTTTGTTCCCAAGGACAACCTCTGTGTGGCCCTGCCTGGCTCGAGGTATGCTCCCCTGGGCTCTGAGTACACGTGATTCATAAGCTGCTGCCTGTCTTATCTATCTGGCGTCTTGTGTTTGACCACCATGTATTGTTTAGGGCAGGAAATCCCTCCCTCCCCAGTGGTGTGAATAGGAGACAATAAAAACCTCTTTTTCCAAGGACTTCCCTGGTGGCTCAGAGGCAAATTTGCCTGCCAATGCAGGAGACACAGGTTTGATCCTTGATCCGGGAAGATCCCACATGCTGCGGAGCAACGGAGCCCCTGCCCAACAACTACTGAGCCTCTGATCCAGAGCCCAGGAGCCACAACTACTGAGCCCACGTGCCCTCGAGCCTGTGCGCCGCAACAAGAGAAGCCACCGCGATGAGAAGCCCGCGGGCCGCATCAAAGAGCACCCCCTGCTCTCCACAACTAGTGAGCCAAAAACAAACAAAATTACTTTTAAAAACATCTTTTTCCAAACTAAAAAAAAAATCCACAATTCCATTTTAGCTGCTTTAATGGATGGAGAGGAAATGGGATTCATCTGCCTTGCACTCCTCTGATCAGTGGGCGCCTGGAGCCCAGGTCAGCCCTAGGAAGTGAGTTTTTAGGCAAAAGAAAGAAAGAAAAATCAAGTCGCTCAGTTTTGTCCGACTCTTTGTGACCCCATGGACTGTAGCCTACCAGCGTCCTCCATCCGTGGGATTTTCCAGGCAAGAGCACTGGAGTGGGTTGCCATTTCCTTCTCCAGGGGATCTTCCTGACCCAGGGATCGAACCCCAGTCTTCCACATTGCAGGCAGACACTTCACCGTCTGAGCCACCAGGGAAGCCATTAGCAAACAAGCGTGCTCAGAGCACCCTGCTCAGCTGGACCACAGGGGACCAGGGGCCAGACCCAGAAGGACTCCTTCACTCAGCAGTGAGATGGGCAGGGGGAGGCAAGGCTGCAGCTGAGCAAACCGAGGCCCGCCCCACGGAGCACCAGGAGCAGAGGCTGGCAGTCGTCTGCCGGGCCCTCCTGCCTCTGACACTCCTGCCCCAGCCCCCAGCTTCGGTGTGCTTCTCTCTAGACATCTCACCACGAAACCTCATTGAAAAGATGCCCCTTGTGGTCCTGGAGCTACTCCCTTTAGGCACACTGGGCACCGAAGCTTATGACTCCATCAGCAGTGACTGATTGGTACCAGGTTGTGGAGGAGCCTCTGCCTCAAGGAGATGAAAGATGCGCAGTGTAACTTACACTCCAGAGCTCCTCCCCACAGGCCCAGCCCCAGTCAGGGACTCACGGAAGCTGTACTATGTCTGGCTTCTTCCCTCCTCTGTCCCATTACCTGGCTTCTATGCAGATGCCCCCAAAGCGCTTCCCTCATAAACCACCCTTGCACAAATCTTCATCTCACAGAGCCTGAGGGACCTGAATGAAGTCAGTATCCAAGGGTCAGCCCTCAATCAGGTAAATAGATGACGCATCAGAGACTGCAGGTGGGCGTGGGTAGACAGAGAGGCAGAAATCAGGCACGGTATGCCAGACAGGGAGAACAGCCACGAGACAGTCCAAATGGGTTCATCACCGAGGATGTGTGACCCACGGAGCCAATGCATCGTCATCACAGAGAACTAGAGTATTACAGGGCCCCGTGGTAGGAAGCAGGCAAGGGCGAAAAAAGAACCATCAAAATGGAGAAGGTCATCGACTTGACTCGGTCAAGCGTATTTCCTGGGAATCCAAGCTGAATATCTTAGAAAAGAAGCAGGATAACTAACTTCAGATACTTGAATAACACCCATGAAGAAGAAATTGGTATTGTTCTCTGGGATTCCATAGCGGTAATTTGGATCCATATGTGGAAAGAAGTAGAGATAGATTTGAGCTCAGTTTTAGGAAGATCATTCTAGGAGCCTAAAGGAAATCCTAAAAGAAATCCACCCTGAATATACACTGGAAGGACTGGTGCTGAAGCTCCAATACTTAGGCTACCTGATATGAAGAGCCAACTCACTGAAAAAGACCCTGATGCTGGGAAAGACTGAGGGCAAGAGGAGAAGGGGGCGACAGAGGGTGAGACGATTGGCTGGCATCACCGACTCAATGGACATGAGTTCGAGCAAACTCCGAGAGACAGGGAAGCCTGGTGTGCTGTAGTTCACGGACACAACTTAGCAACTGAACAACAGCAACAAATTCTAGAAGCCATAACTGCTCAAAGGTGGCACAGTTCTCCCAGGAGTTAGTGAGCAGTTGGTCACTGGAAATGGACGACACTTTCTAAGCATACAACTGAGCATGTGAAAGCATCTCTGAGAGAGGATATGGAATTAGAGAACTTGAAAGGTCCAGCCAGAGCCCAATAAATTGCAGTTTCTTTCTCTACTCCCAGCCCCACAAAAAGCTGGAACAAACAGACCAGGATTTCCAGCTCCATTTATTTCCCTCCAGGTTTCTCTAGCACTTAGCAAAATTTCAGCAAGTGAAAAAAAAAAAAAAAACAATCTCCAAAATGAAGAATACCCTAAAACAATGGATACAACTGCTATATATTTCAGATTTCTAACAAAAAATAACAGAATGATCAAGGTACAGCAACTCATTATTTTACTAGTACTTATCATTAAAAATAAAACCTAAAATCAATTTTTGAAAAAGTATTGCTTTCCTCACACAGGTAAGCTGACACTTATTACACTGGCCAATAGATGGTGAACAGGTGGAAACTTCATTACATACTAGTCTTGGTCCACAGGCCAGTATTCGGGACCTTTGCCCCGAAAATACATGTCCATTCGAGTCTCACCATATCGCTGCTTCTGGTTTTCATGATTTAGAGAATATATTTAGGTAATAAAAGGTCTCTTTCAAGCTTCCATAACTGAATTCAGCATTCCAGCAAAAAGAGTTAAGACTGTTAGGATTCTTTGCTGTTTCATGTGACACCTTACAAATCCCTAGAGCCTTGAGCTTGTAAAACATTTTCACATCGTGACTTCATTGGGCGCGCACAGCAGCCCCCCACTGGTGGGTAGAACGGGGTCATTCCCGCTGGGAAACATGTGCCCGGGGTCCAGGGTGGCTGTGAGCTGGGCAGAGACGTGGGGCTGTGAGGAGGTGAGCACCCCTGGTCTTACTCAGCCCCCCGCGCTGGGGTGTGCGGGTGCACGCACCCAGGAGAAGTGCCTGAGGAGTGGGGGAGGGAGAGGATGCTGGGGGTGGCGGGGAGGGGGCGCACGCCTGCTGCTCTAGGCAGAGGAAGGAGGTTAAACCAGGTTAGCAACTGAGCAATCCCACCCTGATAGCTCAGCTGATAAAGAATCCGCCTGCAATTCAGGAGACCCCGGTTCAATTCCTGGGTCAGGAAGATCCCCTGGAGAAGGGAAAGGCTACCCACTCCAGTATTCTTAGGCTTCCCCCACCCATGGCTCAGATGGTAAAGAATCCGCCTGCAAAGTGGGAGACCTGGGTTTGATCCCTGGATTGGGAAGATCCCCTGGAGAAGGGAAAGGCTACCCACTCCGGTATTCTGGCCTGGAGAATTCCATAGTCTGTCCATGGGGTCACAAAGAGTCAGACACGATTGAGCGGCTTTCACCTTCACCCTCCCATCGGTCACTCTCACCACAGGACCACTTCTCATCCTTCACTTCTCTCTACTGGAATGCAGTCGCTCTCTGGCTTTCCTCCAGCTCTGGCACAAGCTTGGTTTTGTTCGTCTGTGTGTGCCCAGGGCTAAGCACAAGCACTGGTGCACTGTAGGAGTATAATTAAATGATTTTTATTCATCATAAAAATTAATAGAAAAATTAAGAAACGGATGATCAAGAAAGACAGGGACACTAAAGAGTTTGAAGGGTTCATGACTGAGGAGGAAGTGATGTAGGATTTCAAGGGGGATCTGGTCAACTTCGCAGTTGAGAGTAGCAGGATCGGGGGTACACTGGCTGGGCGTAGAGAGAGGAGTCGGGGCTGTCAAGCTGCTACAGTGAACCAGGCGTTCAGGACTGCACAGCAGGTAGCCATTCCCTTCTCCAGGGGATCTCCTTGACCCAGGGATGGAACCTGAATCTCCTGCATTGGCAGGCAGATTCTTCAGCCTTGGGCCACCAGGGAGGCCAATCCAAGTATAATATAAATAGATTTATTATGAAGAATTGTCTCACATGATTATGGAGGCTAAGTTCCACACTCTCCCATCTGCAAGCTGGTGGCCCAAGAAAACCAGTGATGTCGGTCAATCCTAGTCCCAGGCCCGAGAACCAGGGGGGGATAAGTCTCTGTTCCAGGGCAGGAGAAAGCCACGGGTTCCTACAGTCAGGCAGAAGGCGTAAATCTTCCTTCCTTCTGCCTTTTGTTCTCTGCAGACCCTCAGCGCATTGGCCAGGGCCCACCCACACCAGGGAGGGCCACCTGCTTTACTGAGTCTCTTCTCTCAAAAACACTCTCACAGACACACCCATAAATGATGTTCAACCAGATACCCAGGAAGTCCAGAGCCTAAATCAATATGACACATGAAGTCAACCATCCCGTGCCATAACACTCTCCTGGATTCTGGCAGCTCCTGGCGATCCTTGGCATTTCAGGCCCTGCAGACACACAGGTCTAGTCGCTGCCTCCACTCTCCTGTCCCCTCTCCGTTGTGTCTCTGCATCCCAAACTTCTGTCTACATTTCTCGTGTCACACACCACGTCATTGGACTTTGCACGCATGCCCATTCAGCAGTGTCCAACTCATGGTGACTCTGCACTGTAGGCCGCCAGGCTCCTCTGTCCATGGGGTTTCCAGGCAAGAATACTGGAGTGGGTTTCCATGCCATATTCCAGGGGATCTTCCCAAACCAGGGATCAAACCCAAGCCTCTTGCATCTCCTGGACTGGCACATAGATTCTCTACCTCTAGCGCCACCTGGGATCCAGTCATTGGACTTTGGGTCACCCAAAATCTAGAAAGCTCTTATCTCCAGATTCCTAACGTAATGACATTTGCAAAGACCCTTTTTTCAAAGATCACAGACACAGTTACTGGGAGGCTAGGGCTTAGCATTGACTCATTGGAAAAGACCCTGATGCTGGGAAAGATTGAAGGCAGGAGAAGGAGACGACAGAGGATGAGATGGTTTGATGACATCACCGACTCAATGGACATGAGTTTGAGCAATGGTGAAGGACAGGGAAGCCTGGTGTGGTGCCGTCCAAGGGGTCGCAAAGATTCACACATGACTAAGCAACTAAACAACAACAAAGTCTTAGGTGGATCTTTTGGGGCGGGGGGAGCACTGTTTAACTCACTACACAGGAAATATGGAAATGTGGGCTCTCATAGCCTGTTCTGCCACATCTTAAAGACACGAGAGGAAGTGCAAACGGAACGGAGACACGTGCTTAGAATGACACCTCAGGCGTCCTTCGCGACAGACGGGGTTCAACAAAACCCATCTCAGCGCCATTTAAAACACACGGATCTGCATGGGGCCCATCTCTCTTTCCCATTTTCATTTCCCTCAACCACTTGATTTAAATACCCAGCTTTGGCATTAACTCGCCAGAATAATTGACATCTCAATATCTTCCTCTCTTTGTCACCCGTTACTAAATATACATTCTCTTCAGCAAAGTTTTCAGATTGACTGCTCCTGACAGACAACACAGATTTCAACATTTACACAGAAGTTGTCTGTCAAAAAAAAAAAAAAAGGAAGAGAAAAAAAAAATGCCCTATTTTAGGATGTCTCTTTGCTTAAAACGCAGGAGAGAGGGGAGGGAGAAATCTCTCCTGGTGCAGAACAGCAATTTATGCCGGGATGCTCAGTCTGGCTGGAGAGGTTGCTAGGCAACTGCCTGGCAGCATGTCAGGGGGCAGAGGGAGATGGAAGGTAGAAAGGCACCCAGGCCTGGGCACTGCAGGACACCGCCCGGGACACCCCCCTCGCCCCCTCCCCCAGTGGCTTGGGTGATTGGAGGGGTGAGTTTGAAGCTCTCTGTGGCCTTGAAGCCAATAAGATAGATTCCTCACTCAAAGCCCAGCTTGGAACACAGCCACTGTTGTTGGCATGGTGTCTGCCATCTTACGTGCAGGGGAACAAGCTTGGGAGTCCAGCAAAGCTTGGTTTCTCCATCTGTGAAGTGGTGATTATAACTGTGCTACACCAGTTTAGTGCTGAGGATTTACTGCACTTTTCAGGTGCCCATTCCACCGAGTTATGCTGAAAGCCTCTGTTCTGTCAGTCTGTTCCCCGTGGGACTGCGGGGACCACGTTTTCCTCATCCATCATTGACTGGTGACAAGGACACTACCTGGAACACAACAGGGGTCATTAAATAATTTTATTTTCTCTGATCTGAATCAGGGCCTCCTAGAGCATCTTGTAAGACCATTCATGCTCCAGCTTCACTGACATCTCTGCCTACATCACCGACTATCCTTGCATCTTCAACCCATCCTCCCTACACCAGCTCAACCTTCTTCACTTTATCAGCACACATATTTCTTGAATGAGCCAGGACTTCTCAACCATAGCTCCCTCTCCCCATTACCTTCTGATCAACTCCTACTCAGGCTTCCCTTGTGGCTCATCTGGTAAAGAATCCACCTGCAATGTGGGAGACCTGGGTTCAACCCCTGGGTTGTGAAGATCCCCTGGAGAAGGGAAAGACTACCCACTCCAGTATCCTGGCCTGGAGAATTCCATGGGCTGCATAGTCCACAGGGTTGCAAATAGTCAGATATGACTGAGCCACTTTCACTTTGACTTTCAACTCCTACTCATCCTCTGAAACCCGACTCAAGCATGGCCTCCTCCATGAAGGCCATGTGAGTTGCATCTAAGCTGCACTCAAGTAAACACTGTAACACAACGCCAGGCTGGTTTGTTTCGCATATGTGATGGGCCTTACCTCCACACCTGGGCAGTCAGCACCCTAATGGACTTCTGCCTGCGGGCAGCTGCTGACGTGGGGCTTAGGACAACAGGAGGTGGTTAATATCTTCTTGTTGGTAGCAATGGAGCAACGGAGCTCCTGGTAGGTTTCCTTAATTTAATTGGTGAGATTTGATTCCGCAAAGGCAGGGGTGGGGGAGTAGCAACTATGAGGCACTCAACATGCACCTTATGCTGTGCGTGCCGTGCCCTACATTTAATCCCTCAACAGCTCTCTGAAGTGGGGATCAGGATTCCTGTCTTCATCCATGAGAAAGCTGAGCTGGGGAGGTGGGGAATAAGCAACGTGCCCACAGCTGGTCACTGGCAAAGCTAAGCTAAATGCTGAAGCCAGGGCTCGTCTCCAAAGTCTCTGTTCCCTCTGTGATAACCACGCTGCCTCCCACAGGCCTCGGAAGCTGAGTCAGATTTCCAGACACAGGCTAGGAACAGGGAGATGTCAGTGGAAGAACCAAGGGCAGAAGCATGAAGGTTCATCACATTAGGGAAACATGGAGTTCAGAAAGCGCCCAAAGATGGACATGGAGAAAGTGGCTGAGATGCAGGATGGAACATGAAATGCCCCGAGAATCCTTGGTGTCTCATGGTTCAGCCCCCCATGGGTATTCACTGATCACAATTCTGTCTTTTCCCTGCGAAGGCCACAGGTGGACCTAGGAAACCACACTTATTCTGCTGTGTTCATGCATGTTACCCTTATCTGGCCCATCGCAGAAGCAGCTTGGTTCTTACAGCCGTGATCTCCCCACAGATCACTTTTCAATCCATCTCCCCCGATTGGATGTGAGCTCCTGGAATGGAGATTTTATTTTGGATGTGTCTCTGTGAAGACACTTCCTGGCAAAATGCTCACCCCATGATACAGGCTAACCCTGTGCTCTATTTTTTTTATGAGACAAACTATGCTTTATTTCCTTTTTACAGCGATGAAATAGACATTAAAAATTTTGACATAGCATAAAATGTATCATTGTAAACATTTTTAAGTGTCATTGCCAGACCCTGCACTCTATTTTTTTTTTGGTCAATTTTACATTTATTAAAAGGAATTTGTGCTGGAAGACATTTTCTTTTACTGTTTCCCATACCTCAGAGCTCCTCAGGTGGCTCCGTGGTAAAGAATCCACCTGCCATGCAGGAGATTTGGGTTCAATCCCTGGGTAGGGTAGATGCCCTGGAGAAGGAAATGACAGCCCACTCCAGTATTCTTGCCTGGGAAATCCCATGGACAGAGGAGCCTGGAGGGCTGCAGTCCAAGGGGTCGCAAAAAAGTCAGACACAACTGAACGACTCAACAACAAATACCTCAGAAAGAGCTTAGGTTTTATTTATCAAAGTTAAAACCAAAGGTATCCTTTTTTTCTTTTTTGCCATTTGAGAATCTTAAAGCATATCCAGTATTATAAGTCACCAAGAAGGAGAGAGTCAGGCTGTGTTCCGAACGGCAGAACTATCCTTTTACATGCCTCGGACACAATTTGTCTTTCTCAATGATCAAGGAATACGAGATCATAATGTGACTGATTGAATATTTCAATATGTTTGTCAACATTCAGTTTGTACAACTAAAATATGATGATTGAGTCGATGAGAACTTGGAGTTGCTGGGACCTTGAAGTTTTATCTGTAGACACTATCTCTGGACCTATGAGAGGGATCACAAAGATCCTTGCTAATGCAGTGACATAATGATTTTGTGACCCTGTACTCTTTTGTTGTTATTTAATCACTAAGTTATATCCAACTCTTTGCAACCCTATGAACTGTAGCCTGCCAGGCTCCTCTGTCCATGGGGTTTCCCAGGCAAGAATACTCTAGTGGGTAGCCATTTATTGATAAGCAAGACCCAGAATCAGTGACCAAGTAAAACAAACCATTTTTTCATTTGTGTGTAAATATGAGCAATTCAGGGCTTCCCAGGTGGTGCTAGTGGTAGGAGACATGAGAAATGTGGTTCAGTCCCTGGGTCAGGGAGATCCCCTGGAGGAGGGCGCAGCAAACCACTCTAGTATTCTTGCCTGTAAAATCCCATGGACAGAGCAGTTTTGTGGGCTATAGTCCATAGGGTTGCAAAGAGTTGGACATGGCTGCAGTGGGTTAGTAGGGACACACCAGCAACTCAGAATCTTGTGAAAAGGGCATCTTACACTTGAGTAAGTACTTAGCACACGGAACCCCCTTAGTACCTGATGAACCCGCTTTGCAAATGCAGGACAGGGGACGTGGCTATAAAGTCCCACTGAGCCTGCAGTGCGGTCTGATCTGGCTGCCGTGGTGCGGTGTCCACTCCAGACCTCAAGTCAGAGGGGTACCCTTGCCGGGCTTGGGAAGGGGCAGACTCTGAGATCTGACTGCTAATCAGGCTGGTCTTAATTATAGCCATTCTTCATGCCGCAGAGTGGGAAGGGGAGGTAGGGAAATCGAGGGTTTTATTTTTAACAACTGCACTTTTTGTGAGAAGCGTGGCCCCCATTTACAGCATTGCGTGGAAGCTGCGCCAAGGAGATGGGGCTGAATTATTAAGTGCAAATAATTAGGCCCTTGGTTACTGGACTTGGGAAGAGGAACCGCACAGGGGTGGGGAGAGGACCATCCATTCTGAGTCTCTCATCATTTAGGATGATAATTAGTGAGAGATAATGTGCCTCCGTAGCCAATTTCGCCTCTGATTATTTACTTGAATATGGTAATTGTGTGGTTTTGTTTTGCACTCTCTCCGACAGGCTTCCTAAAGTCCTTGTGATGTTTTTGGGGCTGTGGGACTCATTATGATCTCTGAGAGTAACCATGGAAATATATAATTAGACATTATTCAGGGTAGAACGACCCAGGTAGCAGGAAGTCTCCTCGGAACTGTGGGTTTAACCGTGCGAGGACATGCCTGAGAGCAGCTGGGGTTTCATCCCCGCCGACTCAACAGTCCCAGCGTGGAAGGCTGCGGGAGGAGCCCACATCCCGGCCACAGGACACTTGCTTTCTGGTCCCAGCTCTGCCCCTTTTGGCAAATGGCTTTAACTTCTCTGGAAATCGGGGCAAAGGGGCCCCTGAGTGATTTCAAATCCCACACCAAGTGCCTATACGTGTGCTGTTGCGTACTCCGTTCACTTCTCTCAAGCAGCAGGCCCTTGTCAAATTTCTTCTTTCCATTAGAACGGCTGAGCCCATCGAAAATAGGGGGAGGGGGAATTCTGTTTTTGTTAAAAGATAAATATTTATTCTGTGTATCATGGATATAGAAGGAGATGAAGAGGTGCTTTAAAATGTGCTCTAGGGACTTCCCCCGGGGCTAAGACTCAAGTTCCCAATGCAGGGGGTCCAGGTTGGATCCCTGGTCAGGGAACTATATCCAAATGCCCCAACTCAAAGATCCCACATGACACAACTAAGACCCAGCGTGGCCAAATAAAGAAATATTTTTTGTTGTTCAGTCACTCAGTCGTGTCAAACTCTTTGCAACCCCATGGACTACAGCACACCAGGCTTCCCTGTCCTTAACTATCTACTGGAGTTTGCTTAAACTCTTGTCCATTGAATCAATGATACCATCCAACCATCTCGTCCCCTATCATCTCCTTCTCCTCCAGCCCTCAATCTTTCCTAGCATCAGGGTCTTTTCCAATGAGTCAGTTCTTCACGTCAGGTAGCCAAAGTATTGGAACTTCAGCTTCAGCATCATTCCTTCCAATGAATATTCAGGACTGATCTCCTCTAAGATTGACTGGTTGGATCTCCTTGCAGTCCAAGGGACTCTCAAGGGTCTTCTCCAACACCACAGCTCAAAAGCATCAATTCTTCGGCACTTAGCCTTTTTCATGATATAGCTCTCACATCCGTATATGACCACTGGAAAAACCATAGCCTTGACTATATGGACCTTTGTCAGCAAAAGGATGCCTTTGCTTTTTAATATGCTATCTAGGTTCGTCATAGTTTTTCTTCCAAGGAGCAAGTCTTTTAATTTCATGGCTGCAGTCACCGTCCGCGGTGAATTTTGGAGGCCAAGAAAATAAAGTCTCTCACTGTTTCCATTGTTTTTCCATCTATCTGCCATGAAGTGATGGGACTGGATGGCATGATCTTAGTTTTCTGAATGCTGTTTTAATCCAGCTTTTTCACTCTCCTCTTTCACCTTCATTAAGAGGCTCTTTAGCTCCTCTTTGCTTTCAGTCATTAGAGTGGTATCATCTGCATATCAGAGGTTACTGATATTTCTCTAGCAATCTTGATTCCAGCTTGTGCTTCATCCAGCCCAACATTTCTCATGATAGACTCTGAATATAAGTTAAATAAACAGGGTGGCAATACACAGCCTTGACATACTCTGTTCCAAATTTGGAACCAGCCTGTTGTTCCACGTCTGGTTCTAACTATTGCTTCTTGACCTGCATACAGGTTTCTCAGGAGGCAAGTCAGGTATTCCCATCTCTTTAAGAATTTTCCACAGTTTTATGCCAAAAGGAAAAATAAAAATGTTTTCTTGAATGTGGATGAATAAGTTCAGAGACTCAGGTTTTAACAAAACAGCCCAGGTGTCTTTACTTCCCAGAATACTCCAAACACTAAGGGCAGTGGTGGTTCCCCAGATGGGAACACAGTAAGGAAAATGCCCCAGCCTGTCTTCTCTGGCCCCACCAGCAATGTGTGTGCCCCGATGTCTGTATCACCTGTCTGAGGGCCTCCTCCTGCAGAGTGTGTGGAGGGGATGTGCAAGCGCCAGTGGGAACAGGAAGCCTGGGAACAGGCACGGTTTACGCTTTGCCAAACCAAAGGCTTATACGATTTGAGAAACTACTTTAAGAAAGGTACAGAAAAGTCATGTGTGCGTTTTACAAAAATATATGATCACGCAAATACATAAATAGAGACCCGCTTTGAAATCATGCCTAGGCTGCTTGACCACTTCTGTGTTCTCTAGAAACACACTCCCACAGAAGCGCTCCCAATTTACTCAAGTTCAAGGGCTTCCAGAGCTAAGAACTATGCTTTTTTTCAGCTCTCTGTAGCCACTCCTCTCTTCAGTAACCACTGTTTGTATCCAAGAAACATGCCAATATATAGTAGGCACTCAATTAATGGCTGATTGATAAAACACTGGAAGGAATGGAAATCCCAGGGACAGAGGAGCCTGATGGGCTACAGTCCATGGAGTCGTAAAGAGTTGCATATGGCTTAATGACTAAACAACAACAAGGTTGCAAGGATGGATAGATGGAAGAAAGGAAGAGATTGAAGGAGGAAGGGAGGGAGGGAGGAACCTGACTTGGCTTATTCTCTAAGCAGTAGAATCTTTAGAGTTTCTCATCACAGGAAGCTCATTTAATGGCAGCACAGAAGATTTATGAAGAATTTCTCTTTTTAAATTAACCAGAGCACAGCATAAAGGTCAGGAGTAAGTTACACTCTTCAAAACACTCTGATTTACAAGAGAGATTCCAGCTTCTCTTCTTGGATCTGTCAAATCCACTCTTTTCTGCCTGGACCTTCAGGAACCCATAACCTCCCAAGTTCCTGCTCTGTCATAGGAAGCTGGGGAGACTCCACACTGGGGACTCACATCAGAGCCTGAAACAACACTACCGTGAATGTGAGTTACATCTGTGGATAATCCAACCCACAGGAGCCTAACAGGGAAAACATGGGACACAGAGTCAGTAGTTGCATACAGTTGAGTCACGGGAAGCTCATTAAAGACACTCATCCTCAAGTCCCAAGTCCCACTCCAGACCAATGAAATCATATCGTCAGGCAGAGAGGCCCCAACACAAGTGTGTTTGGTTTTTTTTGTTTTTTTATTTATTTTTTCAGTGGGTTTTGTCATACATTGATATGAATCAGCCATAGATTTACACATGCTCGGGCCTGGTGCACTGGGAAGACCCAGAGAAATCGGGTGGAGAGGGAGGTGGGAGGGGGGATCGGGATGGGGAATACGTGTAAACAAGTGTGTTTTAAAAGCTCGTTATGAGAGTACAATGCACATCCACGTCGGAAAATTGCTGGGCTACAGAAGTGAACGCTTCTTCCAAGTTGCTGTTGTGGTTTAGTCACTCAGCCGTATCTGACTCTTTGGGACTCCAAGTAGCCCACCAGGCTTCTCTGTGCATGGGATGTCCCAGGAAAGGATACCAGAGTGGATTGCCATTTCCTTCTCCAGGAGATCTTCCCAACCCAGGGACAGACCCTGTGTCTCCTGTTTTGACAGGTGGACTCTTTACCACTGAGCCCCCAGGGAAGCCCTTTCAAGAGCTTCCCTTAATTCCTTATGTGAGCACAAGTAGGCTCATGACATTGTCTGGACCTCAGTTTTCTCATCTGTGAAATATGTGGGATGAACAACATCATTCCTAATGCCCGATTTAGAGAGAAAATGGTTAAATCTCCATACTTGGTGTATAACAGACACTTCCGTAGCTACCACAAAGGCAAGACTCTGGGGACTGCAAAGACACAGGTGTGGCCTCTGCCCTCAGGCAGTTTATAACAAGTTCCAAATCCATTAGTTCAGTTCAGTTCAGTTCAGTTCAGTCGCTCAGTGGTATCCAACTCTTTGAGACCCCATGAATCGCAGCACGCCAGGCCTCCCTGTCCATCACCAACACCCGGAGTTTACTCAAACTCATGTCCATCGAGTCGGTGATGCCATCCAGCCATCGCATCCTCTGTCGTCCCCTGCTCCTCCTGCCCTCAATCCCTCCCAGCATCAGGGTCTTTTCCAATGAGTCAACTCTTCGCATGAGGTGGCCAAAGTATTGGAGTTTCAGCTTCAGCATCAGTCCTTCCAATGAACACCCAGGACTGATCTTTAGAATGGACTGGTTGGATCTCCTTGCAGTCCAAGGGACTCTCAAGAATCTTCTCCAACACCACAGTTCAAAAGCATCAATTTTTCGGTGCTCGGCTTTCTTCACAGTCCAACTCTCACATCCATACATGACCACTGGAAAAACCACCACCTTGACTAGATGGACCTTTGTTGGCAAAGTAATGTCTCTGCTTTTTAATATGCAATCTAGGTTGGTCATAACTTTCCTTCCAAGCAGTAAGCATCTTTTAATTTCATGGCTGCAATCACCATCTGCAGTGATTTTGGAGCCCAAAAAATAATCCATTAGTTACCTAAGAGTAATAGGCAGAATGGCATTTGTTGGCTTGATGGATGGGTGGATAGATAGATAAGAGAGAGAGAAAAAGAGGAAGGAGGAGCATGAGAAGGGGAGGAGGAGAAAGATGAAGGAAGGAAGGAAGAGATGTGTTTTCCTTCTGAAATACCCCACATATTATTTTGATTCCTTACCTCCCCTTCTAAATTCTGGCACTATCCTGATGTGAATCGGGAGAAAATAAAACACACTGTCATGAAGTTTACAGGAAGATGTAAATCAAAATTTTAGTCTTGTGTTGTTTACTTTATGGACCTAAAGCACACAAAAGTCATAATTCTTGGCTCAAGAAACACTATCACCTATGGCCCAATGAAGTGAAGTCACCCAGTCGCATTCAACTCTTTGCGACCCCATGGACGGTAGCCCACCAGGCTCCTCCATCCATAGAATTTTCCAGGCAAGAGTACTGGAGTGGGTTGCCATTTCCTTCTCCAGAGGATCTTCCCGATGCAGGGATCGAACCCGGGTCTCCTACATTGCAGACAGATGCTTTACTGTCTGAGCTACCAGGGAAGCCCCATACCTGTGGCCCATGCCTTCTATTATTTCATAGGATTTGGATAAAACCCTACCTACCTAGTAGGTAAAGAGCATCTGTCACCTAACCCATGAGTAAAAACATGACCATTTACTTGAGCTAAGACTCTTCTCATTCCATTCCCTTGCCTTCCCAAGTCCACTTACCCAGGTCCAGAAATGAAAATGACTTTAAGTTTTGTGTCTTTCAAACTTTCATTTCAGAATAAAAGTTTCATTCTAACACTGATGATTGCCAGGAAGAAGTCTAGAAAGGGTCCGTTGGAATTACCAAGGAAGCCAGGGTCGGAGCCCTCAGGAAACACCATGTCAGTGGAGCGGTGAGGGCCGGAGTCTGAACATCCCAGGTTGTACAGGGCGCATTAGGTGAGGACAAGAAAAGAATGGCTGACAGAGGCGGACACGCGAAGCAGGGGTAAGGAGAGGAAGCATGGGCTTATACAGATCATCTGTTTTAGAGATGCAGAGGGACTTCCCTGGTGGTCCAGTGGCTAAGACTCTGTGTTCCCAACACAGGGGGCCTGGGTTCAATCCCTGGCCAGGGAGCTAGATTCCACCTCCCACATGTAACAATGAAGATTGAAGATTCTGCATGCCAGAGGAGCCAAATAAATAAACAAACATCAGAAATACTAAAGATATAGAGCCTTAAACATATTAAGAGGCTGAGGAGAAGACGTCAGTGGAAAGAACATTTGAAAATATAAGAACTGCCTTTCCTTGACAGAACAAAACCCTTCTGAATGAGGAGAATTCATACCCTCTCCCCTTACACTGGAAGTTGGGTAATCTTTGCTTGGAGTTCATTGGAAGTATCCTTGAGTCCCCAGCCTATTCAGAGGAGTTATTCTAAATAATCAAGTATGATTTCTGAGTCTTTCAGATCCAATATTTGTTAAGTTTTATTAACACAATATCACCCATTATTTCATAGAGTCTGAGAATTAGAATTGTATGGTATCTGACCATTTCATTTTACTAAAAAGAACTGTCATCCTAGAACTTTATTCCACTTAGTCAAGGTGATAATAAATACTATAATAAATTAGTGATGAAATAAACATGATTCCCAGGCTTGTGAATTCCAGTTTAAAAACAGTCCATTCAGGGAGTTCACTGGTGGCCCTAACCACCTAACTGGTGGTTAGGATTCCAGGCTTTCACTGCCTGCCACGGCCCAGGTTCAAATCCTGGTTGGGGAACTGAGATTCCACAAGCCACATGGTATGGTCAATAAATAAGTAAAAATAAAAATAGTTCATTCACTCACTCAACATATACTGACCACACAAAACTCACACAAAACCCCTGTCCTTGTGGCTAATACAGGATGATTTCCACTAAACCAACCTGTCCTTACATGTTGATTTCAATGTCAATGGCAACCCACTCCAGTATTCTTGCCTGGAAAATTCCATCGACAGAGGAATCCTGGTAGGCTACAGTACATGGGGTCACAAAGAGTTGGACAAAACTGAGCGACTTCACTTTCTTGAAAAATAAAAAAACAAATTCCCTGGACATTTTTAATAATGACTAGAGTCAATCTCACCTCATAATGGCAGTGAAGTCATTCAGCCTCGTTTGGCTTAAGCAGTCTTAGCTTCCCAGGTGATGCTGGTGGTAAAGAATCTTCCTGCCAATGCAGGAGACATAAGAAACTTGGGTTTGATCCCTGGGTTGGGAATATCCCCTGAATGAGGAAATGGCAACCAACTCTAATATTCCTGCCTGGATAATCCCCATGGACAGAGGAACCTGTAGGTCTACAGTCCACAGGTCGCAAACAGTTGGACACGACTTAGCAACGAAGCCACACATGAAGTAATTTAGGTTTTGTCCTGCCGACAATGGAAAGTTTTCAAAGTTTTTCAAGAAGTGACATGATGAATCAGGGCTGGCACCAAATATGTATAATAATTGGCAGGGACCAGGATTGGGGAAAGAGTTCATGCCCTCCAGATGAGAGTCTCCATTTATCTGGTGAGCTCTATTTCTGAATTTAATAAACCTTGAAAATGTTAACTTTCAATAGACATGTTAAAATGATCAGAGTCCACCAGAAAGGCCAAGAGATGTACAAATTCAGTTTTCACAGTCCTGCCCCAGCTTCAGCAGGATCCTGAGTCCTTGAAAGCACTTGGTATGCATTGAGTTGATCAAAAAACATCAGGGAAAACATATTTCATCTGTGGACATCATTTTTCTTTGGTACAGAGTGACTTTCACTCGTAACCAAAAAAAAGGAAAAAATGAAAAGCAAAGTCTTCATATCAAAGCCTTATTGATTCTTTTCATTTACAAAAAACTCAGTCATGCCTGTCTATTAAAAATAGAATGTCTAAGGGCCTGAACTTAATGTCGTGCCAAGTACCCAACTTTTCACTGACTTCAAGGAGATTTCTTGGGTTGGAACAAAGCAGAAGAGGCCAAAAGAGGACTCAAAAGTCAAATCCCAGACCCAGGTCTTCAAAACCTTATTTTCTTATTCTCTCCCTACACTCCACAAAGTGTTGAGTTGAAATATCACACAGGAGGTATCAAAGGGCTTCATGAGAGATGCTGTGTTGTGAGTGACAGCAAGACAGCCAACAGATATTTGAGGACCTGGACTGTGCTGCACATCCCATGACTTTCAAACTACCTTTCCAGACTCATTGCCCGTCACTCTCCCTACCTACACTATATGCCATCCAAAATGCAACCTGCAGTCCAAACGCAAACATGGCATTGACCATAACATCATCAAACCTTTGCCTACTTACCGTCTTGTCCTACCACGTCCAGCCTAAACCATCTGAGATCAGTCTGTGCACACGGAAATTATGTATACATGTCAGCTTTACAGTCTGAGCCACCAGGGAAGCCTTTCTTCCATAATAATGGAAACTAACTCCACAAAGACACCAGGCTTTATTCACTTCATACCTGCAGTACTTATCAATTCCCTTGAAAAAAAATATATAATAGGTGTTTCATTAAGAATGAAAATAAAGAAAGGATGAGTTAGGGACTTCCCTGGTCGTCCAGTGGCTAAGACTCTGCGCTTCCAATGCAGGGGCGCTGGATTTGCTACCTGGCCAAGGAACTAGATCTCACATGCTGCATTGAAGATCGAAGATTCCTTAAGCAGCAACTAAGACCCTGTGTGGCCAAATAAGTACATTTTTTTTTTAAAGAAAGGATGAGTTAAACACAGATTCTGCTATCAACAAAGTCATGAAGGAGAAGTAGTAACAGAATATTATGCACAGAAATCTTAAGCAAAGTGATAAGTGTGATGAGAGATGCTCAGAGAAAGTCTTTAGAAGCAGGGACTAAAAAGTAGCTACTGGGGGAGAAGAGAGGTGTGGTCACGGTAAGCTTCAAGGAGGAAGTGGCACATGAACCAAACCTTGGAGGATGTCCGGAGATTGAACCAATTAAATCAAGCAGGGCACCTGTAAGAGCTAAAGGCAGCATAAGCAAAACACCAGGTCCTTAGTGAGAGCTAAATAAATGGCAGCTAATGAAATAATAGCAGTCTGTGGGCTCAGTCACTAAGTCATGTCCGAAAAGTTGTGACCCCATGGACCATAGCCTGCCAGGCTCCTCTGTCTATGGGATTCTCCAGGCAAGAATACTGGAGTGGGTTGCCACTTCCTGCTCCAGGGGATCTTCCCAACTCAGGGACTGAACCTGTGTCTCCTGCATTGGTAGACGGATTCTTTACCACTGTGATGCCTGGGAAGCCAATAATAGTCTAGCTAGTCTCAAATGGCTATGTCGATGGTTAGTGCTTCCATTTCATTTCTTTTATACTTTATCTTCACTGGAGTCTCAGGCTGTATGAGTCTGAAATTGGTATGTCTCAACAGTGAAGAAGTCAACATGTTAACAGTTTTTGTACAGACAGTCATGAAGGATACTGAGCTCCTGGTTTTTTCAGCCTTGAACTTGGCCTTAGTTCCTAGAAGTTGGCTGAACTGGCAAGGCCGTTGCTGTGCTCATAGCCTACTCTTTACAGCCAAGAGTCAACTCAGGTATTTATTCTCCCACCAAGGGGCAGACATTCCTCCTTTCAACCAAATGCTCCTGCCTCTAAAAGAGGACACCAAGACTCACTTGCACTTTCATTTTGATGATCTTGATACTTAGCCAGCAGGGATGCAGGGCTCTTGCTCTTCATATGAGATACACAATGGGGGTTCTACCTACTCCTAAAATGGCTGTGAATTTTTCTCAACCCACATATGTTTACAAGGGACCTGTATCTTTCTCAGTTCTGAATGCAGTCCCAGTAAACATGGGCGCGGTTCTCCTAAAGGCTCCCTGCTGCTGCTCCTCCGTGTCTGCTCCTCAGACACCAGCATGGTCCTGCTGACACACAGACATCCTCAGGTCACTCCTCCATTTCAAAGCCCTCTGGCATCCTGTCCTCTGCTGCAGCAGTTTTCAAAGTGGGATCTACGGAGTCTTAGAAATCCCTTAATCAGCCTATGAATAACTTCTTAGGGGGAGAAAAATGGAGGACAGAGCAGAGATATGGACTCTGAAATGACAGGTTTGCAGTTTAAAACCAGTTCAGTTCAGTTCAGTTCAGTGGCTCAGTCATGTCCGACTCTTTGCAACCCCATGGACTGCAGCACGCCAGGCTTTCCTGTCCATCACCAACTCCCAGAATTAAAACCAGTAGCCCGCTGCTAAAAAAAAAAGTCGATAAAACTCACTGAAGATCACTCAAGCCCTTTGCAACCTTGCTGCTCTCCCCTCACCCCCCTAACCCATGGCCATACCCATGTATGCACTTAATGCTTCTACGAACTATTCTATGTCTTAGAAGTACTTGCCCAGATGCATGTCAGTGACATCTGCTTATACACACCCACCTGCACCCTGACCCCACCCCTCCCCAGGACACTCACGTTCACGCTGTAACACCCAATCCACATGCCTTGTACTCAGTTCATCATTCATCAGCTCTCCCAGCAGAGATCGCCTGCTCCCTCCTCTCGACCTTCCCATTGACCTTCATACTCAGACAAGAAAGAGCCTCGTCTGAGAACTTGATAGCTATTCTCCACAGTTACAAAGCTGAATAGAGAAGCCCAATGATCTTACAGAAATAATCATTATCAACTGTTTAAAAGAAAACAGTTCTTGTCACAACACGCGGCTCTATTCCTACCATCAGCTCTGGGTTCTTGTTGATTATGCCATGCCTGGCAAGCATCTCAAAAGGAAATTGTTTGCAAAATTAAATTGTAATTCTTACAAAGATACAGAATTCCGTGAGCTTAACAAAAGTGATGTTGGGGAACTACTCAAAAGAATAGAAATACCCACTGACAAATGATGATCTATTAACAACTGAGAGACAGTTTTCAAGCAAAAGGATAAAATCTGTAGCTAAACAACAAAGGTTTACTGTATTGCACAGGTAACTATATTAAATATCTTCTAATAACCCATAATGGAAAGGAATCTGAAAAAGAATATACATGTGTGTGTATAACTAAATCACTTTTGCTGTACACCTTGAAGCCAATACAATATTGTATATCAACTATACATCATTTGAAAAAAAAAAGAGGAAATCTGCAAACTCAGTGGGCAGTTCAGAAGAGATTTATATGAATATTGTAGAATTAAAAGTAGCCATTGTTAAAATTGGGATTCCTTGGTAGCTCAGCTGGTAAAGAATCTGCCTGCAAGGGAGGAGACCCCGATTTGATTCCTGGGTCAGGAAGATCCCCCGGAGAAGGGATAGGCTCCTCACTCCAGTATTCTTGGGTTTCCTGGGTAGCTCAGCTGCTAAAGAATCTGCCTGCAATGTGGGAGACCTGGGTTCGATCTCTGGGTTGGGAAGATCCCCTGGAGAAGGGAAAGGTTTCCCACTCCAGTATTCTGGCCTGGAGAATTCCATGGACTGTATAGTCTGTTGAGTCACAAAAAATTGAACAGGACTGAGCAACTTTCACTTTCACTTCCACTCTTAAAACTGGTGAATCCCTTAGAAAGCTGGACACTTTAAATTCATAAAGATAAGCTAACTACTGTAACAAACAACCTCAAAATTCTCAGGAGCTTTACATGAATGCAAGCATGTTTCTCACTAAAGATGTGGTCTAAGGTGAGAGGCCTGGGGTGGGATGGAATGGGAAGGAAGTCCTCCTCCAATCAGATTGTTTCCATATATGTCTTCTGAGACCAGAGGTTGGCAACCTTTTCCTGTAAAAACTAGATAGTAAATCTTTCCAGCTTGCAGGTCACCTGGTCTGTCACAACTATTTAACTCTGCCATTGTAGCCTTAAAATGGCCATAGACAATGCATAAATGAATGGGTTTGGCTGTATTCCAGCAAAATGAAATTTACAAAAATAAGCAGCGAGGGACTTCTGTAGTGGTCCAGTGGCTAAGATTCCACGTTCCCAATGCCGGATTCGACTCCTGGTCGGGAAACTAGATCTCACATGGCACAACTAAGACCCAGTGCAGCCAAATAAATAAACAAATAAGTAAATGAACATGCTTTTAAAAAGCAGTGAGTCATTTACGGACAACTGGCTATGGTTTCCCGACTTCTGTTCTACACCTTCGTCCCTGTCTTTATTCAAAAGGTAGAGAGGAAAGACAAGACACACCTCATAAGGTTACTAGTACTTATTCAGTCCATGCAGGAATATTAGCTCTAGAGATTTTTCCCATTTTCATCACTGATCTAAAATACACAGAGGAATTCATGCAGGTAATCAATAAATATCTATTCAATAAAATTATTGAATATATTTATTATAATAAGATTTTGAAAAGCAAAATGAAGATCTGACCATTTTGCTCATTCTAAAAATTAAAAATAGTAGCTAATGTTTATTGACTGTTTGATATATACCAGGTACTGTTCTAAATCAATTATGTGTAATATGCCATTAAGTTTCTCACAACCCTGAGAAGGAAGTTTCATTATTTTAACCATTTTTTTCCAAATGAGAGAACTAAGGCATAGGAACATTGATCATAGTTTCAATTATAACATAACTGAATCATTATAAGTAAAATGTACTTACTTTCAAAATTTTGAATTTTATGTTGCTAAATTAAAATGTCACTGAAAGCCTTTTTCTAACCAACTTACACTTTCTTCTTTTAAAAGTAAATTCTCCTTGGGTGTCTTTCTCTTGGTGCCAATTATTCTCCCTTACTATATGCAGGTCAGGAAGCAACAGTGAGAACTGGACCTGGACCAACAGACTGGTTCCAAACAGGAAAAGGAGTCCGTGAAGGCTGTAGATTGTCACCCTGCTTATTTAACTTATATGCAGCATACATCATGAGAAACGCTGGGCTGGAAGAAGCACAAGCTGGAATCAAGATTGCTGGGAGAAATATCAATAACCTCAGATATGCAGATGATACCACTCTTATGGCAGAAAGTGAAGAGGAACTCAAAAGCCTCTTGATGAAAGTGAAAGAGGAGAGTGAAAAAGTTGGCTTATAGCTCAACATTCAGAAAGCTAAGATCATGGCATCTGGTCCCACCACTTCATGGGAAATAGATGGGGAAACAGAAGGAAACAGTGTCAGACTTTATTTTGGGGGGGCTCCAAAATCACTGCAGATGGTGATTGCAGCCATGAAATTAAAAGACACTTACTCTTTGGAAGGAAAGTTATCGCCAACCTAGATAGCATATTGAAAAGCAAAGACATTACTTTGCCAACAAAGGTCCGTCTAGTCAAGGCTATGGTTTTTTCCAGTGGTCATGTATGGATGTGAGAGTTGGACTGGGAAGAAAGCTGAGTGCCAAAAAATAGATGCTTTTGAACTGTGGTGTTGGAGAAGACTCTTGAGAGTCCCTTGGACTGCAAGGAGATCCAACCAGTCCATCCTAAAGGAGATCAGTCCTGGGTGTTCATTGGAAGGACTGATGCTGAAGCTGAAACTCCAATACTTTGGCCACCTCATGCGAAGAGTTGACTCATTGGAAAAGACCCTGATGCTGGGAGGGACTGGGGGCAGGAGGAGAAGGGGAAAACAGAGGATGAGATGGCTGGATGGCATCACCCACTCGATGGACATAAGTTTGAGTAAACTCCAGGAGTTGGTGATGGACAGGGAGGCCTGGCGAGCTGCGATTCATGGGGTCACAAAGAGTCGGACACGACTGAGTGACTGAACTGACTAACTGACTGAATGTCTTCTATGATGGTTTATAAGTGTGTCTGTTATCAATTGATTGCCTCTTTAGTGCAAATAAATTCTTCAGTACCAATTCTGGGAAAAAAAAAAAAAAAAGGCAGGGGGGTGGGGGGAGCTGGGCTCTTTATTTTTTCCCATTGTGAACTTGCCAACACAGGGCGCTGAGGAGAACTTGCGGGAGGAAGGAACTCCTAAGCCAGCTCCGGCTGCAAGGTGGCTTCCAGGCGCCTCCCAGGGTTGTTCAAGGATGACTTAAAAGAAAAATGGAATGTAAAATACCTGACATACAGTTCATGCACAAGCAACCGCGTATCCCTTTCTTAATAAGAAATTATACCTGATTTCAATACTGTGGAGGATTAGCAACAGAATGTGGGGATGAAAGGGCGTAGAAAGATTTTTTTTTCTCTCCCCTATGTTATTTTAGAAGGAAAAATACCACTGTCCCACAAAACAAATATTTATCTCCTTTATTAAGATCATAAATTTCCAGGCCAATGAACAAACATTCCCTATGTAGTCCTTTTGTCTCCAGAGAAAAATAGTATCAGAATCACGTAATCGAAACATTTTGTCCTGTAACCTTATTTTGCCAGACTTCCATTCATCTGGGAAAGAAGATTTGGAGGTTGAATGTTTTTATCTCATTTTTATCAGGAGACTGCTTTTATGGAATAAGAAAAACTAACGAGGTATTCAAAATGTGTGGCAATTATTTATCAAGCTTGCAAAGCAAATCATTTCTGATCATCAAAGTAACAACAAAAGTTAAGAAGTATAATTCACACACTACAGTGAGGAAATGTAGCTCAAAGAGTTTATGAAATTTACCCAATAGCACAAAGATTAACAGTGACACATCCAGGATTTGAACCCCAGATATGATTGGCCCAGAACAGACATTTTGCTCTGACACTGTCATACTTCTCTCACACACTGTCAGTGACAATAACACTTGATGAAACTAGATTATAAACCCGGGTCTGCCTGACTCCATAGCAAACACCTTCTCCATTATAAGGGGCAGAGGAATGGGAGGTGGGGTGGGCAGGAAGTCAGAACCAAGCACAGATATTTATCATGCACTAAGTCAAGAAGTTTGGTCACCAGTGACAGAATTCTAAGACCAATGAGCTCAGCAAGTTGCAATGAAGAGAATTTATTGACTCATGGCACTGGCAAGTCCTGGGACAAAGCTGCCTTCAGGCACAGCCCTGGATAAGGGTTCAGGAATGACCGTAGCTCGCTCTCTTTCTGCCCACTCATGTGCATCTCTGGTTCCCCTTGGTGACTGGCTTTATTTTCTAATTATAGTCAAGTTTTCTCCATGCAGTAGTCAAAACAGCCACCACCAGCCCCACACCTACATGTTTACTGCCCTTGATTCAAAAGAGAAAACCTCTCATCTACTGGCAATATGGAAAATTCCAGGAAGGTCCTTAACTGTTGAAAATCACTAGACTCTTCTAATCACTTGGGAGTGGGAGGGAGGAGGGGTACCCTAAACCATGAAATGTTGACCAGAAGTTGTCACTACATCCCTAATACCCCCTGCAGTCTCTCTTGGAAAAGACTCTTGAGAGTCCCTTGGACTGCAAGGAGATCAAACTAGTCCATTCTAAAGGAAATCAGTCCTGAATATTCACTGGAAGGACTGATGCTGAAAACTGAAACTCCAATACTTTGGTCACCTGATGGAAAGAACTGACTCATTGGAAAAAACCGTGGTGATGAGAAAGATTGAAGACAGGAGGAGAAGGGGACAACAGAAGATGAGATGGTTCAATGGCATCACCGACTCAATGGACATGAGTTTGAGCAAGCTCCGGGAGTTGGTGATAGACAGGGAAGCCTGGCGTGCTGCAGTCCATGGGGTCGCAAAGAGTCAGGCACGCACACACAGAGGACTTTGTTCCCATCCTGGGGAGCTGGTATGCCTTTAATGCTGGATGATTCTCACCTCACATGAACTGACATCTAAAAGGATATCCTAAGCTTGGACACGTGCTCGTTTACATTAAACCAACACTTCTGAAAGCATGTTAATATTTTGTGGGGGCACACGCCCTCAAGATGATAAATCTAAAAAAGGTTCAATGGCTAAAAGCATACCATTACCTTCTCTGAGATAATGATAATCTGAAATAGTAGATAAAAACTCTCTGAGAACTGTAATTACGAGGAACTATTTAGCTTTTCTGAAACCATGTGTCTTCATTTGGATGTCCCCACAGGCAAAGTCTGAGATGTAGATTTGCACAAAGAGTTAGAAAGGTGACCACGGGGAACCGGGGTGGACAGAAAAGTAAGATTCGGATGGAGGCAAAGGTGATAAATGTTACATTATGGAAGTGGTTCCCACTACGGTTACCTGGGAATTGGTCTCTGGAGGGCCCCTACAAAAGGATGGAGGGAAACGCCCTCAGAGTTTTCCATCCAAATTCAGGTAGCCACCGTTTAACCACCACCTCCGATCCTCTATTGGTTGAGGGTTGACGCCCTAAGCATTAACCCTCTTAAACACCCGGTGACCTTCACAGAGGACAAGGGACCTGGCGCAGCGGAGGGGAAACCATGGCACCAAACCACAGAGGAGAAGGGCTGAAGGTCAGACCCCAGCAGACACGGAACTGTGTACCAAGGATGTGTTGAAACCAAAGTTGGGAAAGAGAACATAAGACAGATGATTTTTTTAATCTGCTTACATAGTATATTTCCCCAAATTTTTTGAGAGTAGAATCCTTGCTGCATGAAGCATCTTTTAACATCACACACAATTTGGAAAATGTTCAGATCGACCATTATTTAGAAAAGAACCAATAAGGATAGACTTCCAGAAGAGCAGAGAAAAAACCTCTGAAGATATCCTCTTCCACAAAGGCAACAAGAGAGCAATGGCAGAAAAAAAAAAGTCAAATCATATGTTTCAAAATTCTTGAAATTAACAAATTTCTTATAATAATCCAAGGAGCATTTATTCAAGAAAAAAACAGCCGAATCTTGGGAAGAATCGGGAGTTTGGTGAGATTTTAACTTGCCCTATTTCCATCTTTCCTTCTCAGCTCCATAGGGACCTTGAAAACCAGCTGAGCTGCAGTCTTGGCAGCTGGGCAGACGAGCAGCCGCACAGACACTGACGGGTCTGGGGCTCGTCGGCAGTCCCACCCCCGTCACACTGCACTATTTCTCTTGTCCAGCAACTCCCTGGAAAAGCCCCATCATTTGACCTGAATCAGAGCCCATATAATGAGAAAGGTTCTATCCCCAGGGTGTTTGTCAAAAACAATCAGCGGTCAAGAGGACGAGAAAACAAGCCGCAGACTCAGAGAAAATATTTGCCAAAAACATATCTGAAAAGGGACTGTTATTCAAAATATACGAAGAATACTTAAAACGCAACAATAAAAAATGAGTAACCGAATTAAAAATGGGCAAAATATTTGAGCCATCAAATATAAAAGAAGATGTACAGGTGGAACATGGAACTCTGCTCAATGTTACGTGGTAATCTGGATGGGAGGGCAGCTTGGACAATGGACACATGGGTATGGATGGCTGAGTCCCTGTGCTGTCCAGCTGAAACAACATTGTTCATCGGCTCTACTCCAATATGAAATGGAAAGTTTAAAATAAAATAAAATGGATAGCTTTTAACAAAAATTATTTCACCTCCAAAGAATACTGTCTCATATCCAGGAAAGAAAACAATCAATAGAAACTGTCCATGAGGCAGCATGGATATGCTTACTAGATCTTCCCATCAGCTGTTTAAATCAGTTATTACAGTGTATTCAATGTGCAGTGATGAGAAGCAGATCTGTGATCACTGGTGGATGGGGAGGTGAGGAAGAAGGACTCCAAGGGGGCAGGAAGATGCTTCGGAGGTGATGAAAGTCTTCACATTGCTGATTGTGATGGTGGTCTCATGGATGTATATATGCAATAGATTTTATGTGTGCTAGGTCACTTCAGTCGTGTCCGACTCTTTGTGACTCCATGGACTGTAGCCCACCAGGATCCTCTGTCCATGGGATTCTCCAGGCAAGAATACTGGAGTGGTTGCCATGCCCTCTTCCAGGGGATCTTCCTGACCCAGAGATTGAATCCAGATCTTTTATGCCTCCTACATTGAGAGTTCCAAAAACACATCTATTTCTGCCTTATTGACTATCCCAAAGCCTTAGACTGTGTGGATCATGACAAACTGGAAAATTCTTAAAGAGATAGGAATACCATGTCACCTGACCTGCCTTCTGAGAAATCTGTATGCAGGTCTGGAAACAACAGTTAGAACTGGACATGGAACAAGAGACTGGCTCCAAATTGGGAAAGGAGTACCTCAAGGTTATATACTGTCACCCCGCTCATTTAACTTATATGCAGAGTACAACATGAGAAATGCTGGGCTGGATGAAGCACAAGCTGGAATCAAGATTGCCGGGAGAAATATCAATAACCTCAGATATGCAGATGACACCACCCTTATGGCAGAAAGTAAAGAACTAAAAAGCCTCTTGATGAAAGTGAAAGAGGAGAATGAAAAAGTTGGCTTAAAACTCAACATTCAGAAAACTAAGATCATGGCATCTGGTCCATGGCAAATAGATAGGGAAACAGTATAAACAATGACAGACTTTATTTGGGGGGGGGGGGTCTCCAAAATCACTGCAGATGGTGACTGCAGCCATGAAATTAAAAGATGCTTGCTCCTTGGAAGAGAAGCTACGACCAACCTAGACAGTATACTAAAATGCAGAGACATTACTTTGCCAAAAAAGGTCTGTCTAGTCAAAGCTATGGTTTTTCCAGTAGTCATGTATGGATGTGAGAGTTGGACTACAAAGAAAGCTGAGCGCCAAAGAATTGATGCTTTTGAACTGTGGTGTTAGAGAAGACTCTTGAGAGTCCCTTGAACTGCAAGGAGATCCAACCAGTCAATCCTAAAGGAAATCTGTCCTGAATATTCATTGGAAGGACTGATGCTGACCCTGAAACTCCAATACTTTGGCCACCTGATGCAAAGAACTGACTGACTGGAAAAGACCCTGATGCTGGGAAAGACTGAAGGCGGGAAGAGAAGGGGACGACATAGGATGGGATGGTTAGATGGCATCACTGACTCAATGGACATGAATTTGAGTTAGCTCCGGGAAGTGGTGATGGACAGGGAGGCCTGGCGTGCTGCAGTCCATGGGGTCGCAGAGAGTCGGACACAACTAGTGACTGAACTGAACTGATACGGGGGCTGGTTTGGGTGGATCCTACAGGATTTTTTTTAAATTATGAAAGTATGATAACACATTTACAGAAGTCCTGAAAGATACCAAATAAGATTACATATAGTTCCACTATATATTACAATTATTTTTAAGTATTAATAGATAAATTAAGATTTCTAGCTGGAGTTTCAATATCAAACTCTTCTATATTAATAGAATGAATATACAGAGAAGTAGAAGGATATAGTAGATCTGAAAAGCACTATGAATCAAATCAACAAAACTGAGATTTATACAATCGTTCACATAACAGTAGGATACAAAGTCTATTCAAGTTCCCATAGACTTATAAACCAGGAGACACTGGAACATATCCAGGGACATAAAACAAGGTGCAAAAATGTTATGGTCTAAAGAATTAAGTCAAGATTCCGAGCCCCCAAAATGGATGAATCCAGGTAAGTCAGTCCCCTGCAGAGCCCCGAAACACTGCCCTGTTTTTCCTTTTATTGCCCTGCACACGTGAACATCCATTGGAAGGAGTGAAGCTGAAGCTGAAGCTCCAGTACTTTGGCCACCTGATGCAAAGAACTGACTGACTGGAAAAGCCCCTGATGCTGGGAAAGATTGAAGGCAGGAGGAGAAGGGGACGACAGAGGATGAGATGGTTGGATGGCATCACTGACTCGATGGACACGAGTTTGAGCAAACTCCGGGATATGGAGAAGGACAGGGAAGCCTGGTGTGCTGCAGTCCATGGGGTCCCAAAGAGTCAGACAGGACTGCAGAACAACACAGCTGCTAGCTGGACTGTTCAAATGAGCCTAAATTTCTGACGCACGGCTCCCTCCCCCCGCCAATGGAGAGCCATTGAGGGTTTTGCAGCTCCAGGAGCTCCTGGGATGCAGGGCCAAGCCACCCCCTGCCCACCCCACCGCCCTCCCCCGATTCCTTGCAGCCAAGAATCCACTCTGCTGCCTCAGAAGCTCGGAACTAAAAATACACCACGGCCTGGCTCTCGACTGTGAAACCCTGCCCCCGGAGCTTCTATTACTTTCCTTGCTTTCTCTTGAAAAATAGGATTTGCCATTTTACAGTTCTGTAGAGGCAGAAATGAGAGGACACTGGCAGAAGCTGTCACCCGGAGGATCTGAATGAGATGTAAGGTTTGTTTCCCTGAGAGTGGCCAGATTCAGCACCTGTGTACTCGGCGCCTGCGGTGAGCCAGGCTCTGGGAGGGACAGTGAGGTGAGCAGGGAGCCTTCCTGCCCCCAGGGGATGTGTAAAGGCATCTCTGAAAAAACGTGCTGCTAAAAGTGAAGGACAGAGGGGCTATATGTGTACTGATGGCCGATTCACTGTTGTTGTAGAGCAGGAACTAACACAACATTGTAAAGCAATTATACTCCAATTAACAAAAAAAATGAGGGCAAAAGAAGGGCTTTGATAACCCAAAACAAGTCTGGAATATTCGGGCCTTGCAGTCAAAAGCAGCCACTTCCTGAAACCCTGCAAGAATGACAGGGAATTTTTTCTCTCTCTGTGTTTAGTTGCAGTATAGTTGCTTTACAATGCTGTGTTGGTTTCTGCCATATAACAACGGGCATCAGCCATAAGGATACAGATACCCCCTCCCTCCCGAACCTGCCTCCCACCCCCATCCCACCCACTAGGTCATCACAGAGCACTGGGCTGAGTGCCCTGTGCTATTACTTCTTCCCACTAGCTATCTATTTTACACATGATGGTGTATATACGTCAATGCTACTCCCTCAATTCATCCCACCCACTCCTTCCCCTGTTTTGTCCACAAGTCCATCCTTTTGTCTACGTCCCGATTCCTGCCCTGCAAAAATGTCCATCAGTACCACCTTTCTAGATCCCATATATATGCATTAATGTATGATACTTCTTCTGACGTCAGTCTGTAACAGGCTGTAGGTTCATCCACCTCAGTTCAATGTATTAAATGAAAACCTATGAAGACAAGGAGGTGAGAGAGGAGAGGACAGCAATGAGAGGGGCGGACTAAACTTTAGACCATGTAAAGTTAACCCTAACCTGCCCAGAGGGCCACCAGCAGGAAACATGCTGTGCTAACTGGGCATCCAAATTCTAGCCCCTCTTTGCTTGATAAAGAAGCCAGTTTGGTTTGGAGCAGCAAAATGCAAGCCAAGGAATAATACTAGAGTGGGTTGCCACTTCCTCCTCCAGGGGATCTTCTCAACCCAGGGATCAAACCCACATCTCTTGCATCCTCTACATTGGCAGGCAAATTCTTTATACTGAGCCATCCAGAAAGCCCTAAACACATGATACGTGATTCCAATACTGTTTTCAAAATTTTGTACTTTCTAACATATACACACATACATAAATTCATACAAAAGTATATATGTAATTACAGAAAGAAAATCTCAGAAAGTTCTATATAGTTACATACCCAACTGTTAACAATGGATATCTTTTGGCAGTTGTTCTTACAAGAAAAATTTCAGGCCATTATTTGTGTTTTCAAATATATCCTGAATTTCACTTTTATACTACTATAATCATAATAAATCTTGCTATATAATAAAAAATAATATCTAAAAGTGGAAACAAATATTACATTTAAAACACTACAGTGTTTAGGCTATAATGGGTGTTCACTGAAGGTCTGATCCTCTTATAGACATTTGAAGCAAGAACACAGAACAAAATTAAGTGATTCATCTTCAGATCAAAGCAATGAACTGAATCCTATTCTTTCCATTTTCTGATTAACTTAACTTGAACCTACTAAAGAAAACGTGTATTTGATTGATCTTTGAATTTCATGTAACCCAGTATCTGGCCCATAGTCAGTATTGCATAAACACAGCAAGGAAAATGAATAAGTGAAGGAATATCCTGATATAGAAAGAAGTCTTCAGAGGAATCTGGAAAGCAAGGGAGGAAGGGATTGGACTATTCCCACCGTGCCCAGTGCTATTCCAAGGTGCTTCATTTACGTGTCCCATTTATCTCACATTTGCTGTAGTTACGTCCCTCTTACAGATGAGGAAATGGGGATCCAAGGTTCAGCCGCTTGCAGAAGTTCGTACAGACAACCAGGGGTGGAGACGGATGGACAGCAACTCTATCCGACTTCCACATCTGTTCCTTCCTCCACCCCTGAAACCTGGTCTGCAAATGCACGCAGTTGCTGCTGCTATCCATGGGATTTCCCAGGCAAGAATACTGGAGTGAGCAGTCATTTCCTCCTCTAGGGAATGTTCCTGGCCCAGAGATCAAACCCGCATCTCCTGCATTAGCAAGCAGATTCTTTACTCCTGAGCCAGCGCAGGCACTGGTGGGGGTTAAAAGCCACCTGACCATTCAGTCACTGCTATTGTCACAATATCAAGCAGTACAGATGTGGGTCCTGAAGGTTCACAGGCTCCCTGACCAGGAAACGAGCTTGCAGAGACACACACCCCCCACCCCAAGGTAATGGGGTGGAGCGGCAGCTCTGCTCCGCTGAAGAAATTCAATGAATTTCCATCCAATCCCTTAAATTATCTTTTTCTCCTCTCAGAAAACTTGGCAATCAAAGAGACAATGCCAAGAGAAGCGATGGGCTTGGGAAGGTCAGTGGTGCTAAAAAGCCCAGAACCTTCCTCCATTAATGCCCTAATTGTTTTTATCACCCAGTTTTCACTCAAACATCAAACTTAATCTCTACCTTTCTCCTCTCCCAGGTCACAGATGTTTAATATTCCTAACCCAGGCATAATGAAGCTTTTTATGCCACTGTAATATTTAGACTCTTTAAAACATGATTCGCTCCATCCATTGTGCAATGTAGGGATGACCAGAAATTCTGGAGATGGGATTCTATTAGGCAGATATTATTACCAAGTCGAGCTGAAAGGGAAATTAAGCCAGGTGGCAAAGTTCAGTGGTGATAAACTGCCCTGCCAGCTTGAGGTTGACTGTGAAACATGGGGCAAAAAAAAAGTAGAGGATTGGGGTATTAAGAACTTTGGAAAGTTATGATTTTACAATTTTTTGAAAGTCTGCTTCCCAAATGAATATATGTGTGTGTGTGTGTGTGTGTGTGTATATTCTTTAATGTTCTAGTGTACTAAGACTTTTTAAAGAGTAGCTTTAGTCTGTGCTCTTCTAAACTGTAGTGTCCATTTTGAGCGGTTCATTTGGCAAAAATAAGTTCACAAATCAAGGGATAGGCAATTGCTCATAAAACATCACTGAAAAATGTAAAGTGCATTCTTATGTTTTTGCTCAAAAAAGCATGAGGCTGCACCTCACCTTATTTCTCAGAATAACATGTAGCCCCATGCCCGTGATAAAACACAGAATATCTTTAAAGCACATCAACAGACCATGCAAGGAAGAACGGATAAAGCTGAGCTGAACACACTCCAGGGTTCTCTGTGGCAATTACTCCAATTCTACACATTTCATCCCAGACTTGTCACTTCAGCTTTTACCTAGGAACTCACTTCTTTATTTTTGTCTCCCAGTTGTCCATTACATCAATGACTTAAAGCTTGAAATAACCCCACAGAGAAGAATTAGGACTATATCTGACATTTCTTGGTCAAAGGAAATGCTACAGAAATAGAGGGGCATACAGGGTCCATGAAACATTTTTATAATTATCAAGGTAAAAACACTGGCTTCTGATTTTTGTCAACTTGCTAAAATAATAGTTAAAATTCTAATAATTATATGAATGTTGCTCAGCATCTATGATTATTTTAAGTTGTTTTCCTTAGATACGTCAATATGATGAATTAAACATATTGCCTTATAGCACACCACTCTTGATTACTTGAATAAATGCCATAGAGTCATGCTGTGATTTTTTTTTTTTAATGTTTTGCTGAATGGTTGGTTAAAATTTTACTTAGGACTTTCTATTATCATGCACAGGACTTCCCAGGTGGTGCAGAGGTAAAGAATCTGCCTGCCAATGCAGGAGACTCAGGTTCAATCTCTGGGTCGGGAAGATCCCCTAGAGGAGGAAATGACAAACCACTCCAGTATTCTCACCTAGGAAATACCATGGACAGAGGAGACTGGCAGGCTACAGTCCATGGGGTCACAATGAGTCAAACATGATCAAGCAACTAAGCATGCACACATTATCATGTATGGCATAATTCATTGCTGGAGGATATAGGCACAGCTTGTGTGACACCATCAGGAAAGGATTTCTGGACCCTTGCTCCTGGTTCCCTCTGAATTTTCCCTGAGTATCTTTTTCCTTTGCTGATTTTGCCTTGTGTCATTTTGCTGTGATCGATTACCCCGAGTGCTTTGGAGGTCTGGCTAAAGAGAGGTTGGGGCTGTACTTAGTGGGGATTTGTTGAGATATATTTATTTGATTTGTTGTTGCTGCCATTTATAGTTGAGTTATTGCTAACCATCCTGGTAGAGGAATAACTCTCAGAAGTCTTCACTGTGCCAATTACCCCACACAGCGAAGATGCAGTGTGTGACCCAGAAGGAATCTGTCCTCTAGTCCCTGGAACTGGATCTATGTGGCTGGTGGGAGAGAAATAAGGTTTGAAAAAATGTTCAGAAGCCAGAATGTTCCAAGGGCTGAAAATACTTCCACTTCAACTGTGTACAATTATAAGTTTATTTCTCCTTGTCAAGTCAAAATAGAAGTTCTCTCCATCAGCAATATGCTCAAAATATGCAATAGCTATAATTATAAATGTATTCTACCTGTTTTTCTTTTGTGATGAGAACTGTATAAAGTTTATCAAAATGCTTGTGTGTGTAGAGTAGAAACCAGTATCAGAACCAGATAGAATAAGAACCAGAACAAATTTGTCTGTGTGAGAAGTTGCGTGTTTTATGCATCCTAACATACTGGATTGTGTCTACCACATCCAATACAATCTCGTCCTGAGGAAGTCTGCTGGTCCTAGATGAAAGAGAAGACAAAACTGGCAGTGACACAGCAGAACAGCCCGAGGAAACAAGTGACAATTCCCTACACATTCATCAGTAAGTCTGTTACTGGATGTTGGAGAAAGAATAATTGGATTACACTATTAAGTAGCTCAATACAAAGTAAGAGGCAATTTTTAAAAGCATTTGAATTGCTCTTGTGTATGCTTTAATTTCAGATTAATTTTATACATTTTAAGAAGTATTGATCAAAGCAAAATGAAAATGTGATGGAAAATATCTCAGTGGAAGTAAAAAATTAAACAAGCCAAGACTGGCAGAATCTTTATGTCAAAAACTCTATTATTACATCACAACAGAAATTAAAAATTCTAACGGACAGAGTCAGAAAGATGAAGAAAAGAATCCTAGTAACCAAAGGAGAAAAATAAAATGATAATTGAAAAAATAACAAAAATGTGAAAATCAGGATACTCCCAAAGAGAAAATCAGAAGGGAGAAGAAAATAAAAGTGAAATAAGACACAAGTTGTACAAAGTGACAAAACTGGCATGAAGGTCAAGAGTAGCTTCCCTTGGCTGAGTTCATCAGCTTCAGTAACTTCTGCGATAGTTCCTAATGGACTCTCACAAGAGGTAGTATCTTCATCTGTATCAGTTTAACTAAAAACAATTCCCCCCCCAATATCATGTAATATGAAGCATCATATTACAAAGTAATACAATGAATCAAACAGAACAAAAATGGACATAAAAGATGTTTCTGAAACAAGTATTAAAGAATTCATGACCAAACTGCTGAGATCTTGGGTCTCCTCTACAATGTCCTATGAGAGTGCCCTTGGTCTTGCTGGTTGTACATCATGTTCCATTAAGAGAGGGAGTCAACGCTGTGCTTTTTCGTTTGATTTTTCATTTTTATATTTCACATATGAGTGGGGAAAAAGTAAGTGAACAAATCAAACCAAAGATAGACCCCTAGATACAAAGAACATAGTGGTTACCAGAAAGGGGGGGGGGGTTGGGGGAGGGCCATATGGGTCAGGTCAGTCAAATGGTGAGAGGTCGAAACTAAACTTTTGGTGGTGAAAACATGCTAGGGTATACAGGAGTAGAAATATAATGCTGTACAGATGAAATTTATATAACATAATAAATCAATGCAACTGCAATTATAATTAATTAATAACATCCAGGTGGGGAAAAGAGAGACAAATCAAATAAACCATCCCCTAAATACTACTTCATTATTTGTAGGTTCCACTTGGGATGTGGGCTTCCCAGATGGCGCTAGTGGTAAAGAACCTGTCTGCCCTGGCAGGAGTCGTAAGAAACATAGGTTCAATCCCTGGGTCAGGAAGATCCCCTGGGGAAGGGGGTGGCAACCCACTCCAGTATTCTCACCTGGAGACTCCCATGGACAGAGGAGCCTGACAGGCTACAGAGTCAGACAGACACTATTGAAGCAATTTAGCACACATGTACTTGGGAGGTAGCCAACACTGAGATGTGATTAGTATTATGTGTTGGTCTTCTAACAAAAACCCATGAGAAAATTTTAAATTTTTTGCCAACTGACAATTACCTATGACTTCATTCAACCAAGTGAAACAAGTTTGAGGCCACTGTAGCCCAACCTTGAGTCTTGTTCATGGTCAGTCACATGAAAACATGGCTACTCAGGAGAACAAAGAGCTCCGCGTGTGCTTTTAAAACATTTAAAATTAGCACAATGCGAGCCTTGAGCATCTCACTGCCTTAAACCTACTAGAGAAAGCTGCCTCCACGGTGCTGAGGTTGCTGATGGTTTTGGTATTCTGCTACATTAAATGTTTTCTTTTCAGGTTTGAATTGTAGATGTGTTATTTTATCCACACAAACCAAGTTGGATTTTTTCTTTAAAGATTTTAAGGGTGATAAAATGGTCTGGCTGTTATAAAGCTATTCTAGTCTTGCATATGGACATAAAGACATTAAAAGGACTCCAACATACTTTTTTCAAGACTCAGAAGACAAACCTGAGCACAAAGAAAATGTAAAAAAAAAAAAAGTATTCAAAAGTTGATAAAGCTTCAATACCATTTCCAATGCGATTTGAAAAGGCTTTTTGGAAAGTTTCAATAAAACATAAGAAATACAGGCACCTGAAATGATGTTTAGGAAGAGTACCTTCTTTTACCATCTTTATTTGTTAAGGAAATGAGAGGAAATTCAATTAAAAATTAATGAAAATAGAATGGAAAAAATGAAGGAAAGAATGTGATAGAAATCAACCTGACATTTAGGAGTGAATTATAACAATAACAATGTTTAGATCACACTAAATGTGGTTATTCACTAGATTATTTGATATTTTGATCAATCTAAAGGATTTGATCATCTGAATAAGTTGGGAAGGTATTCAAATGTCTGGCTGCTCTGAAATAAAGCACTCACATTAGTCAAGGTCCTACAAAACTCAAAATAAACCATGACAGGAGGAAATCATTGACAAGCTAGCTAATGAATCAGTCATTCAAAGATGATTTAGTATTTAGTTGTTACACAAGGAAATTTACAATGCCTTTGTATGTTACATCCCATCTAAGGAAGACCTTGGATACAGTTCTTCCTAAAATTGATAGCAATCCTAAAAACTTACACGACAAAACCAGCAATCGATGCTCGATAAGCAGTAATAATCCTTAACGTGATTTTTAGCATACTATTCTCCTATGTATCTCTCTCCTTCAACCATATTTTAAATGTCTTGGAAGGTCTGAGTCATCCATAGTTCCTTATCTTTCTTTTCTCAATGCCGAGTACAGTGCCTGGTTCCTGATAATTAATAAATACTTGTACAGTAAGGTCAAGTAAGCACTGGGAACACACAGAAAGTGGGGTTTTGCTGCACTGTTTCCTCCCAACACAAATGCTTCTCTGGAAATATCAAGGCAGTGTGTTTGGCCACAGGCTTTGCAGAGAGCAAGCCTGAACACAAGGTTTCTTCCAGCAGGACCAGCCTTCAGCTGGCCTCTCAGCAAATAAGGATGTTCAGTTACTATGATCTAGTACCGTCTGGTACAGAGTCCAGGGAGGTGCATCCTCATGGAGGTGGGAGAGAAGACCCTGTGGGCCACACACACAGCGCACCCTGAGGAAGGAGCCACAGCCACAGCCAGTGAACAGGCCAGGACCAGCCAAACACCCAGGAGGGAGGCTCAGAGGGCACACAGAGGAAGAGACACTAACCGCGACGCCGGCTAAGCCCCAGCGCGATGCCGCTGTGTTCTATATTGGTTCTCATCTCTCTCTCTCAGCTTCCACGTTTCTCCCTGTGTGCTTCTCATTTACTTTGTTCACAGCCCATGGTGTTTTCCCATCACCTTGTTTCATAGGGCACCCCGGTGACCCTGACAGGGTGGGGCAGTGCATGCGAGCCTCGGAGTCCAGCTGCCTGCAAAGCTGCAGCCGGAAAGTGGCGGGCACACTGGACACCCAGGAGGACAGCCGGGCACGCTCCCAGAGTTTTTCCATCCATGCTGAAATGACATATAATAGTTTCTGAACCACAGCTCTGCCCCTCTCCTAGCTGTGTGAACTCGGACTGCTTAACCTCCCAACTCAATCTCCTCATTTGAAAAATAGAGACAATAGCACCTACATCATTGAGTTGAAGAATTAAAACTATGGCTTATGAGTACTTCTCATCTGTCCTGCATTGTTCCAAGTATTTCTAAAGCTTTAACCATTTAATTCTTATAACACCAACTATTAGTAGTCCCATTTTATAGGTGGAGAAAGCAAGGCAGAGAGAGGATTCAGACCCCATATATGAGAACGCACAGCTCGCAGTGAGTTAACCCCAGACAGGTGGTGTCAGAGCCCACACTATTAACTCCTCTCCAGGACTCAGTGAGCTAAGGGTGTGCAAAGAGTATAGTAGGTACCTAGCACATAGTATGTATGTATGTAAAAACAATGGTTATTATCCAATTCCCAAAGTTTTGCGCTCACTTGTGTCCAACTCTGACCCCATAGACTGTAGCCTGCCAAGTTCCTTTGTCCATGGGATTCTCCAGGCAAGAATACTGGAGTAGGTAGCCATTCCCTTCTTCAGGGGATCTTCCCGACCAAGGGATCGAACCCAGGTCTCCTGCATTGCAGGGAGATACTTTACCATCTGAGCCACTAGGGAAGCCCCCTTAATTCCTAAGGCACGTGGTAAAAGAAAATTCACCCAGATTCAATTTGGGTAAATCTCCAGTTTATGAAAGAGTGACAGGAAACAGAAGATTTGATGACTTCTACCTTCTAGAGCTCTGGTTCTCAATGAGGGATGTTTTTCCACAGTAAGGGACATCTGGCAATGTCCAGGGACATTCTGGTTGTCCCAGCTGGGGTGGGGATGCTCCAGGCATCTAACCTGTGTGGACCAGGTACCCTGCTGAACAATCTACAGTGCACAGGACAGTCTCTCACAATCTGTCATTAAAAAAAGAATCATCTGGCCCCAAATGTCACTCGTACCAAAGCTGAGGAGCTCCATCCTCAAGCACTGAGTCTGGACCGTGTTCACTGATGTGGGCTAACTGCCCGGTACCCAGTCTCACACAGAGTATGAATGAATAGATACATATTCTTCAGCTCTAAAATGCTGCCCACTGAACAGCATAATATCAACTTAATAGATGTGGTTCCCGGTGAAAGGAAATAGCACCACATAGAGTGCATGCAAAGAGCACCACAAGATACACGCCAAGTCAAAAATGTTCAAGTGAACAGGAGGCGGGGGAGGTGTGCATCTTAGAATCAAGTAAGCAGAGAACATTCCTTATGTTAAAAAATAAATGAAATCAAAGAAGAAACAATCTTCCCAATACAGAAAGAACCACCAAAATATAACCCAAGATACCTGCAGGGCCTTGCTCAGCCCCCAGACAGGCAACACATAGAAACCAGGATGGTGAGCAGACGTGATCTTGAGCCTCAAGTGATTGGTAGAGGGCTGGATTGAGAATAATGATGAGACAGGGTCTAAATTCAACAGGATAGACACCATGATTGATTAGTGATGTCTGTGCAGACACAGAGGGGAAGCAATGTTACATATGACACCACCCTGCTGCCAAAAGAAATCTACTCTAGTCAAACCTACAAGTGGATTTTGAATCACACTGTCTAGATTTGAACCTCAGCTCAGCCACAGAAGAGCTATTCCCTTGAGGAGATTGGTCTACTTCTCCAACAAATCTATCTATTCTTCTATCAAATGTGTATAATACATCTTAGTTCCATTACATGGTTGTTTGAATGAGATCCATTGAAAATACCAAGTATTACCATGAGATTAAAATGAGGTCATCTACTCTGGTGCTTCTTACCTGAAGTTCCAGGGTACTCTCTAAGAGATATTCTGTTTTCTGCATTGATTAGACTATTTGAAGGTGGATGTTTAGGCCATTCTTTAGGCTCATTTATGCCCTTTTTTAATCTAGATGTCAGAGCTGGGCATGCTTTATGTAATAGGAAATTGATTGCAAAATAAATGACTGGTCTAATAAATGCCCTTTCCTGACTCATATCAGAGCCTTCCAGGGACAAAAGATAATCTGTCCACAGCTAAAGTGGATACACCAAGGAGCTATCATAACTAGTCTCCTTATGAGCCATGTCTCCCAGGCTTCACACTCTTGCATAATCTTTGCCCCTTGAACCTAGGCTCGTCCTTGTGCTTTATCGACTAGAACATGGAGGAAGTGATTCTACATGGCTTCTCAGGCTGGGTTCAGAAGAACGTTTCCAACTTCCTTCTTGACCTCCCGGTACATTCATTCTTAAGGAAACCAGAGCCCACTGAGCAGCATGATAACCTTAACACTGACATGATGTGAGGAAGCCCAAGCTAGCCAAGAGCAGCTAAACAAAGAGAGAGACCCAGCCAGCTCCCAGGAATTCTATCCACCCAACCAAAGCACCAGACACTGGTGAAGACATCATCTTGGTTGTCTATTCCAGACAAGTCTTCAAATGACTCCACCCCCAGCTGCCATCAACTTCAACTATATGGAAGACCAAGCAAGAACCATCCAGTGAAGCCCTGCAAACCCACAGGACCTAGAGAGATTATAGTAAATGATCATCTTAAGTCAATAACTTTTGGGGTCGCTTGTTACTCAGTGTTAGAGGTCTGAACCAGGAGCCATAGTGGATGCGCAGACATGAGAAACACCGCCATGATGAGCTACTTACCTTCTGCCTTGGAGTAAGGCCACATTCTGAGCTGAGGCTTAGAACATCAATAGTTTTGGGGGTTTTTTTAGGACACAATTCAACACATAAAGTAGATATTCAGATTTTTTGTGGCTGGAGTATAATATCTGCTAGTAAAGTAATGCTCAAAATTCTTCAAGCCAGGCATCAGCAATATGTGAACCGAGAACTTCCAGATGTTCAAGCTGGTTTTAGAAAAGGCAGAGGAACCAGAGATCAAATTGCCAATATCCGCTGGATCATCAAAAAAGCAAGAGAGTTCCAGAAAAACATCCATTTCTGCTTTATTGACTATGCCAAAACCTTTGACTGTGTGGATCACAATAAACTGTGGAAAATTCTGAAAGAGATGGGAATACCAGGTCACCTGACCTGCCTCTTGAGAAACCTGTATGCAGTTCAGGAAGCAACAGTTAGAACTGGACATGGAACAACAGACTGGTTCCAAATAGGAAAAGGAGTACGTCAAGGCTGTATATTGTCAGCCTGCTTATTTAACTTATATGCAGCATACATCATGAGAAACGCTGGGCTGGATGAAGCACAAGCTGGAATCAAGATTGCCAGGAGAAATATCAGTAACCTCAGATATGCAGATGACACCACCCTTATGGCAGAAAGTGAAGAGGAACTAGAAAGCCTCTTGATAAAAGTAAAAGAGGAGAGTGAAAAAGTTGGCTTAAAGCTCAACATTCAGAAAGCTAAGATCATGGCATCTGGTCCCATCACCTCATGGGAAATAGATGGGGAGACAGTGGAAACAGTGTCAGACTTTATTTTTTTGGGCTCCAAAATCACTGCGGATGGTGACTGCAGCCATGAAATTAAAAGATGCTTACTCCTTGGAAGGAAAGTTATGACCAACCTAGATAGCACATTAAAAGGCAGAGACATTATTTGCCAACAAAGGTCCGTCTGGTCAAGGCTACATTTTTCCAGTGGTCATGTATGGATATGAGAGTTGGACTGTGAAGAAAGTTGAGCACTGAAAAATTGATGCTTTTGAACTGTGGTGTTGGAGAAGATTCTTGAGAGTCCCTTGGACTGCAAGGAGATCCAACCAGTCCATCCTAAAGGAGATCAGTCCTGGGTGTTCATTGGAAGGACTGATGCTGAAGCTCAAACTCCAATACTTTGGCCACCTCATGTGAAGAGCTGACTCATTGGAAAAGACCCTGATGCTGGGAGGGATTGGGGGCAGGAGGAGAAGGGGACAACAGAGGATCAGATGGCTGGATGGCATCACCGACTCAATGGGCATGAGTTTGAGTAAACTCCGGGAGTTGGTGATGGACAGGGAGGCCTGGCGTGCTGCGATTCATGGGGTCACAAAGAGTTGGGCACGACTGAGCGACTGAACTGAACTGGACTGAATTGCTTAATAGGCAATGAAGCTAGAAAGATAAGTGTGATAAGATAAGCTAATAAGATCAGATAAGTCTGATCCTGAAAGGCATCTAAGGCATGCCATGCTAAGGACTTTAGACTTTACCATCAAAGAAACATAAAATGGGTTTAAGCAGAAAGGTCAGGTGGTCAGACCTGACTTTTGAATAGATGCCTGTGACTGTACAAAAAAGTAGGCTAGTTCATAATAGGAAGCTGGGGTGAGTACCAAGCAAGATGCCATCTCAAAAGTCAAGGTGAACCTTGCAAAGTACAAACAAATTAATTTGACATGGTTCATAAACCTAAATGTGACGCAGTGAAGCTTCTAGAAGAAAACATAAGAGGATATCTTCATGACCCTTGGGTAAAGATTTCTCAAATATGTGACCAAAAAACCACTAGCCATAAAAAAAGATGGATAAATTGGACTTCATTAAAATGAAGAACTTCTGTTCATCAAAAGATACTGTTAAGAGAGTGATAAAACAAGCCGTGGACTGAGAAAAGATACTTGTCACATATATATATATGAAAATAGACCCATATCCAAAATACATAAATAATCCCTACAACACAAAGGCTGATAACTCAATTTTTTTAATGGACCAAACACACACATGTGCACTCAAGTGTACACACACACAAGTCTAAAGGCAATAACAGAGTGTTGATGAAGATATGGAATAGCTTCAATCCTCCTACATGGCTTCAGCCCTCCTACATGGCTGGTGGGAGTGTAAGCTGGTTCAACCACATTAGAAAACTATTTGACAAAATCAACTAAAGCTAAACATACATATTGTATGACCTGGAAACTCTACTCTGGGCTTTGTCTCTACGAGAAACTGAAACTTCTTTCCACCAAAAAACAGGTGCAAGGATGTTTATAGAATTATTCATAATTTTAAAAGAATCTGGAAATTATCAATACTGAATGCCCATTAAAAGTAGAAAGGATAAATCATGCAGTATAGATAAATTTTCTTCCTTAGAAGATGCTACAGACTGAATGCTTATGTCCCTCCAAAATGCATATGTTGGAAAATATACCTCAATGTGATCATATTAGGAGGTGGGGGTTGTGGAAGGGGTAATTAGGAAATGAGAGTGAAACCTTCATGAATAGTATTGGTATTATTTATAAAAGAGACGCCCTGCCCCATCCATCACATGAGGTCACAGCAAAAACACAAAAGATAGCTATGCACCAGGAAACTGCCCTTCATGAGACATTGAACTGCTGGCACCTTGACCTTGGACTTCCCAGTTCCCAGAATTGTGAGAAATACATCCCTGTTGTTTACAAGCCACCCAGGACTACAGTATGTCATATCATTAAAGCAACTCAAAAGAACAAAGACAGCGGAACCCTTCCTCGAAAAAAATCTACTTTCTAATACAATGAATAGGATTTATCTCACAGCCATAATGATGAGAAGAAAACAAACAGAAAAGCTAGATACAAAAATATATATATTCTTTATGACTCCATATAGAAGTTCAAGAACAGGTGAAAGTAACCTTGATGGAAGTGATTAGGATAATTTAACCTTTGGTTACCAATAAGAGGGCTCAAGGGAGCTGCTGGCCTGCTGGAAATCTGTATCTCAATCTAAGGTCCCACAGGTGTAGACATATGGAAAAAGTCATTGGAGGCACAGCTTGGGCTTGTGCAATCTGCTCATGCAGCTAGCAGGTAACAGCTCAGTGATGGCTAAAGGAAGCTGGGGCTTCCTCAGTGGCTCAGGAGTCAAGAATCCGCCTGCCAATTCAGGAGACACTGGCTCAATCCCTGGGTTCAGAAGATCCCCTGAAGGAGGAAATGGGAACCCACTCCAGTATTCTTGCATGGGCAATCCCACGGACAGAGAGGCCTGGTGGGCTACAAGTCCATAGGGTCACAAAAGAGATACAGCTTAGCGATTGAACAACAGCAACAAAGGAAGCCCAGGTGAACCGGGAAGAGAGGCAAGTGGGGAGGGCAGCGCTGAGGACAGAGAGATAGGAAAGGCACCGGACACCTACGCGGGGGCGGGATGATGCCTGGAGAACCATTAGTCAAATCCATCTCCCCTGCCTTTCCGAATCAAAATCGTCTACAAAAGACTTGTGCGCCGGCCAAGCCGCATGTAGCCTAAACAAGAAGATGCTTACCTGAGTTGCTGTTCTCCAGAAACGTGGATCAGCTTCATCCAGTTGGAGCCGAGCTCGTTAAGATTGAATGGGAATCACCCGCCCTCCAGCTGGGCATGCGCGGGTGTCCGCTGAGTGACCTTTTACGTCAGAGGGCCGAGAACTCCACCCTCGCTCCTGCCGTGTTTTGACCTTGTGGATGCCCAAGGCTTGGATCACCATCACCGCATCTTTTTCCAATCGCCGCCCCCCATCCATCAAACCCCGCCACGCTGGGACCGCCCTGCTGCTTTAGTCTTCATCCCATAAATCCCCCCAACCCTGTCTTAGAGGTTTATTTCTGAGATTCGTCTTTCCATCTCCTCTCTTGTCTTCCTCCTGAAAACATCCCTTTCTTGGCTGCAAACCTTGGCATCTCAACGTTTTGGCTTGCTGAACTGGGACCTGAAACTAGGCTGGGTGGGTACCAGTGGGAGGAGCAAGACTGGAAACCATTCTAGACGGAAAGCAGGGGAGATGAGAAGATTCTTCTCTTAGTCCTGACTCCAAGTGTCTACAGGAGCGAAGGGGAAAAGCCAGGAGACATAGAAAGAAACCAGAGCCTGACCCAGGGCTCTCAAGGAGAAGCTGGATTTTGTTGGGGGGAATTGGTGTTTAGACATGGGAACTGGCCCCGAAGGATGAAGTCCATGCACAAGGGCTGTTAGATGGGGGCGGTCACAGCCCATTTCCCCACTGCCAGGAGAATTTTTCTAAGATCTTGTGATACAGGTCAAATTTTTTTTTTTTAAACCATTGTTTTGCAAAAAAAAAAAAAATGATGACAAAACCCTAGAGTAGAAAATCTGCAGTCAAATCCTCCTCCAAGATGGAAAACGGTGGGGGGTGGGAAGGAGGGAAGGAGGGACAATCATATGGAAAACACTCAATGCTGCAGTCTTTCCAGAAAAACGCTTTCCGAATCTGAAGCCCACTTTTTCACAATTGTCAAAACAGACGCAGGCAGTACATAATTTATGACCCTGGGGTGGCAGCTGAGGGGAAGAAGCCTAAAAGATTGGTTTATTTTTCTTATTAATATTTATTGGCTAAGAAATAGCTCTGCCCCCACTAGACCAGAATGTGGGCTTAGTTTGAAGGAGACACATTTGATTTGTGTTTCTGAGCCCCTGGGGCTGGTTCTCCAGGCTGCCTGGAGCTGTGACAGGGTGGGAAACTGCCCTTCTTCACTCTGCTGGCCATGGGGCAGTGGGCCCCTCTGATGGAGCCTGTCCACTGCAGGGACACTGGTGCGGGGAGCTGAGTCCCATGTGGGCAGAAAGTGAAAGTCCCCAGCACAGAGCTTGGGAGACGCCGGGATGCCTGAGGCAGCCCAAGGGTGCAGAGGAAAGATACCTGAGCTACAGGCTGAAGGGCCAGGAGGCCTTCCGTGAGATATGGAGGAAGGGTGCTCCAGGCAGAGGGAACAGCCCTTGCGAAGGTCCAGCGGCATAAAGGACTGCGTCTTTTCTGGGGAATTCTCTCCCTTTAGGAACAGTAGATGTAAAAAAAAAAAAAAACCAAAAAACTTATACCTGTCATTGATAATGGTTTCCCTGGTGGCTCAGTGATAAAGAATCTGCAATCTGCCTGCCAATGCAGGAGACGCGGGTTCCATCCCTGAGTCAGGAAGATCCCCTGTAGTAGGAAATGGCAACCCACTCCAGTATTCTTGCCTGGGAAATCCCATGGACAGAGGAGCCTGGCGGGTTACAGTCCAGGGGGTCACAGAGTCAGACACGACTGAGCAACTCACAGCAACTGGGGTGGGAAGAAGGAAGCAGACAGAAAACTTGATAACAGCCCCTGTCTAAAGAACCCAGAGTGCTGAGTCCGGGTGAGGATCTGGACAACAGTCAGCAGATGGGAGGTTTTTCCAGCTAACTGGCCATGCAGGGTGTCTTGATGCCACCTGGACTTGGCATGAGGCGGGAGCTCCGAGGCCCGCCGCCTCACCCGCGGCAGCCAGCATGGAGCAGGGCGGTCACGCCTCAGGACCTCACTGCTGCCCGAGAGGCGGCCAGGGCGGGGGTCCTCTCACAGGGGGGCCCTGCCCTGGGCTCACTCCACACAGAGTGTGGACTCGGACTCCAGGCTCCTGACTCTCCTGACTCGAAATCCAGTGCTTTCTCCCTAACACCACTTCTGTCCCATCTCTACTTCAATCCCGAGCATAAACCTGATTTTTCAGAGAGAGGAAACGGCTGAAGAAAAGGAGGGTAGAGGGAGAAGGGGATGGAGGAGAGGACCAGCTTAAGGCGATCAAGGACTGGGCTAGATCCTGCCTCGCTGGGGGAGTTTGAACCAGTGACCCAATGCTTGTGAGAGGTGTTCACATCTTTGGAAAAGGGAACCATATCTGTTTCATCAAATGCTCATGAAGTTAAGAGATTGCAATAAATACAAATGAGCCTGTCTTACGTGCCAAGCACTGTGCTGGACCCTCGTATAATTTTATTTACCCTCCAGATGATCCTGCAGAGAGAGTGTTACTACACGCATCTTCTGGAAGAGGAGACTGGGGCCCAGAGGGACCACTGCAACTTGCCCAAAGCTAGTGGCACAGTGTCTAGACCCTAAAGTTAATAGTACTCTTCCTTTAAAGAACTACAGGAGAAATTCAAACCAGTCCAGACAAAAACAGGGGAGCGAAATCTCCAGGCCCCCCACCAGACACACCCTGGGCCCCCAAATCCAGCAGTTAGGATCCACTCTCTTAAATGCTTCTTTCTTGGTTTACAGTACTTTGTCTTTTTTTGTTGTTTTTTTCTTTGCTAGGAGTCAAGATGTCTAAAGGGAAACCTTCTGTTTTTAGGTGTGGTTATTTTTACTTATTTATTTTTCAGAAGAGCTTTTAGGCTGTTTTAAAAATCTTTTCTGGGAAAACTCACTCCCAGAGAAGCCTTTCCTCGGAGCATGAGAATTACAGGGAGGTAATGAATTCTGATCTCATTAGCCTTCCTGGCCTGCCCCACCAATGGTCTCTCATCCCCTATGCCTCAAAAAGAACCAGGGACGCTGTGCTGTGGCTACCAGATTAATGGGATGTCTTTCCCAATGGAGACTCGCACAGGAAGACCCCAAAAGAAGTACTGAAGGGAGAATGAGGGTCCGGCCCAGGGTGCTGCTGAGCTTCCCCAGTGGCTCAGCAGGAAAGAATCTGCCTGCAATGCAGAAGACACAGGAGACGTGAGTTCGATCCCTGGGAAGATCCCATGGAGGGGGACCCATGGCATCCCACTCCAGTATTCTTGCCTGGAGAACCCCTCAGACAGAGGAGCCTGGCGGGCTATAACCCATAGGGTTGCAAAGAGCTGGACATGACTGAAGCGTCTTAGCACTCACTGGGGTGCTGCTGGAGAGAGGGGGCCGTCCAGAGGAGATCCTGGCGGGGGGTACGTCAGGGGAGGAAGGAGAGGCCGGGGGGCGTGTCTTCATGATGACATCCCCACCTCAGTGGGTTGAACTGTCCCCTGAGAGGTAGGACCAAGTCCCAACTCCCTACCTGTGCATTCATCTTACTTGAAAACAGGGTCTTTGGGGAAGCTTTTTTTGAGATGAGATCACCCTGGATTTATGGTTTTAGGGAGAAAGGCATGGCAACCCACTTCAGTCTTCTTACCTAGGAAATCCCGTGGACAGAGAAGCCTGGCCGGCTATAGTCCATGGGGGTCTCAAAGAGTCAGACAAGACTGAAGTGGCTGAGCTCAACACACAACATATCCTGGCTTGAAGGTGGGCCCAAAAGTCAGAGACTGATCCTTAGACGACAAAGGACAGGGAGACGAGAGGCAGAGAGGGAGCCCATGTGAAGTTGGAGGCAGTGATGGCAGTGATGTGTCCACAGGCCAAGAACACCAAGGCTTGGCAGCGGCCCCCAGAAGCCAGAGAGAGGCCTGGCCTGAGCCTCAGGGCCTCCAGAAGGGAATCAAGCCTGCGGGCACCTTGGTCTCAGACCGCTGGCCTCCAGGACTGCGAGAGTGAGTGTCTGTTCTTCTAAGATGCTCACTTTGTGGTAACTTGCTACATCTGCCCCGGGAAATGAATACACCCACCAAAGGGCCAGAGCCCTGAGGCTCCAGTTTGTCACTCATTTCTGACTGGTTTCAGGGCCCTCAGTCACAGGGGGTGATGAGGCAGCTTGATCCTCTAGTACTAAATTCCACTGGCTTGCTGGCCCCACGGGTTCCTGTTTCATCGGGGGCTCAGAAGCCAACCCTCTCCCTCCAACACTCTGGGTCACATCTCTTCTCTGCTGGCAAAGACTTCCAAGGTTGAGCCAGGCCCTGCTACTGATGTGAGAGCAGGACCCAGCCACGCAGCCTCCCCTGCCCCTCCATCTGGGCTGGCGGCCTTCCAGCCCAACTCCAGGCTCCTCTGGCATCTGAAGAAACAGATCTTCCAGGACATCTCCCACCCTGCAGGACTCAGCCCTGGGCCACAGCTGGGAGGAGAGACCTTGGTGCCATCTTGGCCCCCAGCCCAGGCCTTGGTGCAAAGACCTTCGTCCCCTCCTCCTCCCCAAGCGAACTAGCTTCAGCAAGTCAAACGCTGGCAGGGCTGAGAGCTCGTGGATTCAGCAAACCCAAGCAGATGCTGACTCCCAGCTCCTGCTCACTGTCCGTGGGTCCCAGCAGCACATGCTTCCCCCTGTAGGGGCCTCCGAGCACCTTACGGAGTGGGCGGGAGCGGACGGACCGAGTGGCAATGGAAGTTTTTTAGTCGCTCAGTCGTGTCTGACTCTTTTGTGACCCAATGGACTGTAGCCCACCAGGCTCCTCTGTCCATGGGCTTCTCCAGGCAAGAAAACTGGAGTGGGTTACCATTTCCTCCCCCAGGGGATCTTCCTGACCCAGGGACCGAACCCACATCTCCTGCATTGGCAGATGGATTCTTTACCACTGAGCCACCAGGAAAGCCCTTAGTCTCTCTTATTTGTTTTAATGTTCCCTAAAGAGTGAGTCTCCGGAAAAGCTTCTGCCACCCAGCCTTTGTCTGTGCTGGTCCCTCGGCCTGAAGCATCCCCCGCCGCCGCCCTGCAATATTCACATAAGTCCCTCAAGATTAGCTCTGCCGCCCTGTCCCCTCTCTCCACGTCCTGTGCTGGTTTTGGTGTCTCTTCTCTGTTCTTCCTGTTGGCGGAAAAGCCCATCAGGATTCCAGGGGTCTTCGAAGGTCTAGTCTCAAATGTCCATGTGTTTGTTTATCTGTAAACACGTAAGGACTACAGATACCGGTAGATTCACAGTCTGCTGACCCACAAGCCCGAAGTAAATCATTTTCTTAACATACCAGAAAAGAAAACTATCATGGGTGAAATACAAAAATATATATATTTTACACCCTACAGGCAGGTTGAAACTGAGGTAGGACAAAGGAAAGTGTGTGTGGAAAAAGCCAAAACAAATTAAAGCAATAAATCTGGAACAATGGCAGAAGGCAATTTAGTACGCCTTCCAACAGAAGCAAATTTTGAGCAAGAACACACATCACCACCCCCACCACAGTCCTCACCATCACCGCCGCATCCGCACGGCTTCAGGAGGGCAGATGTGGGCTGGTGAGAGGCTGAGGACTCTGGGAGTTGGGATGGAGCTTCTGGTTTTCCTGGTTGCCTTATCCTAAGTCCATGAAATAATGTGTGGGTCGATATTCTGGCCTGTAAAATGGAGATAATGATTCCTTTGTGACTGTACCAAATAATTAGAAAGTTTGGAAGGAACCCCATGGGAAAAGCATAAATCTTCTATAAATACTGGTGTCTTCATCAACATCTAATCGTTTTTATCAGAATTGAAATAACAACAATAATGTATTCGCTAATACTTAACCAATTTCTCTGGGGACTACAAAATCGCACTTTATGGGTGAAGATGACGAAGCTCTAAATCACTGCAGCTCATCAGGGTCAGAGCTGCCATATACAGCTGCATAGGTTGTGCACTGCACAACTCTAGGCTCTAAAGATGCCATTTTGATTATCACAGTTTGGGACACTCTCAGAAGAGGGCAGTGAGAAGCCTTGAGGAACAGGCAACTTTTTATTTATTTATTTTTTTTACAAAATGAGAGAGATGAAATACCAGATACCAGACAGAGATACAAAATGAGACATGAGACAGCAGAGATTGCTCTGTGAGCAATCACTAAGGAATAGGGTGGACAAGGCTCAGGAAACCAGTTGAGCAGATGGGGACGGCACGCTCAGAGAGTGGGCCCTGATCTGTGAGTGCTCCAAAACCTGGACCAAGGGCAGCCACTCAAGGGCTGGTATCTGAGAAGCTTGGAAATCAGGTCTCAACCCCAAAGATATTGGTGGAGGAAACCTTACACCCACCTTAAGGATATGTCTGCAGGTCTTACATGGGAGGTGCTCTCAAAGGGCAGATTTCCCTCCAGCTGAAAAATCAGAGCACCCCAGTGCACCATATGTGGGTCCACCTTCTCACGGTGGGTTCCCCCCTCCATCACTTCTGGGGACAAGTAGCCCAGCATCCCGGGCTTCCCAGGTAACTCAGTGGTAAAGAATCTGCCTGCCAAGCAGGAGACAAGGGTTTTGAAATAAAAGAAACCAGCTCAGATCCTGGTTCTACCCTGTTCTATCTGGTAAGCAACAGCCTCTACTGGGAAGATTCTGTCCCAGCAAGTGGGCCAGGCCAGTCCCTACTGCACACTTATAAAGAGGGATGCTCAGCCAGGAGTCAGAAGGCATGGTCCTTCCCTCCCTTTAGTGGTCACTTGCTACAGGTAAACCCCTTAACCTCACCCAGCCTCAGCTTCCTCACCAAAAAGCAAGCAACGGTAATGATAGTTAAATGAGAAAATGGATTTAAAAGCATTAGAACGTTAGCAGAAACACAGGCTAGAGCTCAGTAAGTACTGTTGTTATTGTTACACATGGGATATAAACAATGCAGCCCTCCCCAGAGTACTCCTCCTTTTCTGGTTGGCTTCTCACATGGTTATTTGTTCTACAAACAGACTGTGAACTCCACTGTATAGCAGACCCTGAGCTGTATTGGGAGCGGGGAAGAGTATGGTCCTTGCCTTCAATATGTTAGTCTTAGCAGGAGAACTAACTCATAAACACCAATAATGCAATGGGGTCATTGATTGTTTTTGTTGTTTTGATGCTCAGTCATGTCTGAATCTGTAACACCACAGACTATAGCCCACCAGGGGATTTCCCAGGCAAGAACACTGGAGTGGGTTGCCATTTCCTTCTTTAGGGGATCTTCCTGACCCGGGAATTGAACCTTTGTCTCCTGCTTGACAGGCAGATTCTTTACCACTGAGCCACCTGGGAAGCCCAACAGGGTCATTGCCTCTCAGCTCCTGCCCTAATAGTGGTGTGTAACAGGACTCCCTAAACTCGGTGGCTGAGAGCAGCAAGCATCTTCTCACCCTGCACAGTCATGCAGCGTGGCCTACGGTGCCATGGGTTTAGCTGATCTACCCTGGGCTTGGCTGCCCCATGGGCCTCTTCTCCTCCTGGACCAGCAGGGCATGCTCTTCTAGGCAGATCACAACCACCTCAAGAGGCAAGTCCAACCACACAAGCAGGTTTCAAGCAGGCATTCAGGGCACACTCACTAGCATCCTTCGGCTAAAGAAATTCACATGGCCGAACTCAGAGTACAAAAATGTACAACTCACTGCATCCATGTAGGTCTGGGCAGGGGTGTGGAGGTAGAATGGGGGGAGTGTGTAAAGTCTCCATAGGAGCCTGGATTTTAATTTGTTCTGAACACGATGGAGACGTGAAAGCAGGGGAATAAAGGCCCCAGGCGGATCCTACTGGTTGAGTGAAGGATGCCTTACAGAAGGGAGGGGCTCAAAGCAGAAAGACCTCTTACAATAGAGCCTCTGGGAGTTCCTCGGCTTGACCCTTGTGAGAGACCGAGGGATGAATTTGTGAACCAGCCCCAGGCATTTTCCGATAAATGAAAATTGCTCCCTTAGGTCACTGGGTAACTTGGGAAAGATCGGTCAGAGGGCAAAATGATTTTTCTAAGGCTCCATTAGCGAGGATCAGGTGACCACCAGGACCGGCTTTTGCTTTCATGCCCACCAGCGTGGGTTGCCCACACTGCATTGCAAATTATTAGTCGCCGTTTGAGAAGTCTTAATTATCTGGATCCATTGGAAACCGTGTCAGTTATTTGAAACCAAGAGGTCGATAGCTCCGATCAATGCCGGGCCATTAAGGCACAGGGAGGTCGATAGAAACAGCCCCAGCTCCCCACGCCAAACTCAGGGAGCCCGAGGCACCTTCATTTTCTGAAACGAGAACAGAAAACTCTTCAAGTCGGACGGACAGTGTGGTCACTGACGTGCTGAGGAGGCTGTCGCTGCAGCTGTCAGGAGGATACCGAATTAGACTGAGATCTTTTATTTTCGATGGTTGGAAAGTCTTGCCTTTTACCCCTTAGGAAACTTGTTATTTATTTTCAAATTGAGCCAGACCTGCCTGAGGGTTGGTTTGTTTGTTTTCCTCTCTTGTCTCCCCTGCATGATTCCAAAGGACCTCACCAGGCCAAGAAGAGCTGGCCTCCGCTCAGGCTGCCCTTAGCTGGGTGACCCCTGTGTCTGGAGGCACAGTTAGCATCCCCCTCGGGTGTTGTAACGTGACTCAGACAGGACACAACCCAGCCTGTCCCTCTGTGTCTCCTCCATCTCAGAAAGTGGCATATTGTGGGTGCCATCAACAGTTAAACAGTCTGGTACCTAGGAGAAGCTCCACAGATATTTATGGAGTGGACAAAGAGAGGACCCTGGGGATATGATCTCTTGGAGGCCACCTTCCCCGTCAGTAAAGAAATGCAACTGTTTCTCCTCCTGAGGAGCTGTTTAATGGTTGCCCCCAAATCAGTGAGAACTGCAGCGCAGTGCCTGACTTGCCTGGTGGTTCAGGTGGTAAAGAATCTGCCTGCAGTGCAAGAGACCCGGGTTCGATTCCCGGGTCTGGAAGATCCCCTGGAGAAGCAAATGGCAGCCCACTCCAGTATGCTTGCCTGGGGAATCCCATGGACAGAAGAGCCTGGTGGGCTACAGTCCATTGCGATGCAGAGTCGGACAGGACTGAGCGACTAATAGCACTACCGCTGACACACCTCGGCCTGCTCCTTCTGCCAGCTGATACAGAGGCCGCCGTCTGTGTGCAGCAGGAGGCACTGGAGCTGGGGGTTCCCAGAGCAAGGGGAGAGGAGGGAATTGAGAGGACCAAAGCCTCTTATGCAAGCTCAGGACCAGCCAAGGGTCACACCCCAACCATGCCACTTCACCCTGGCACCAAAGGGCCCCTTCACATGACCCTGAAAGGCATGGTGTCCTTAGCCCTCCCAGCTGCCTTTCCTCTGCACCTCCCCTCCCTCCACCGCCCCTGGAACCTTCCACTCCAAACTCAGCGAGCCACGTACCCCCACCAGATCCTGTGTCCTCATGTCTGACCCTTTCATTCCCTCATTCGGCTATCCTTCACTCACTCCTGCCACAAAGATGTACTGATGCTCTGGGTTCAGGGCAAAGGATGTGAGGTACCCCTCCTCAGGGAGTTAGCATGATGCTAATGGGAAGAGCAGACATTGAACAGTAAGTGATTGATTATGCAATGATTAATTATACCCATGTGAGTTCTTTGCCTGAGACATTCCGGGTGATGAGGGCAAACAACAGGGAATGAACCCAGAACACACCTCTAAGGGTATGAAGACAGGCCAGGCAGAGGAAGTATGTGTATGAGGCCAGAAGCAGTCCAGAGCTCCCAGCATGTGGACACAAAGAGGAAGGCGGTCGCAGGAGGCTCTCTGGATAGTCCGTGTGTCTTCTGAGACCACAGTCAGGAACCGGTGGGTGGGATGGAGAGATGAAGTGTGCTTAATGAGACCCCACCCTCAGGTTTCCCATCTTTGGAGTGACCAGGCTCAGCTTTCCCACATGCCTCTCTGGGACTTCCAAGGTGGTCCAGTGGTTAAGAGTCTGCCTGCCAGTGTGGAGACACAGGTTCGATCCCTGATCTGGGAAGATCCCATATGCCATCCGCATGCCCTGATCTGGGAAGATCCCACATGCCATCCACATGCCCTGATCTGGGAAGATCCCACATGCCATCCACATGCCCTGATCTGGGAAGATCCCACATGCCCTGATCTGGGAAGATCCCATATGCCATCCGCATGCCCTGATCTGGGAAGATCCCACATGCCATCCACATGCCCTGATCTGGGAAGATCCCACATGCCATCCACATGCCCTGATCTGGGAAGATCCCACATGCCCTGATCTGGGAAGATCCCATATGCCATCCGCATGCCCTGATCTGGGAAGATCCCACATGCCATCCACATGCCCTGATCTAGGAAGATCCCACATGCCTAAACCCATGCACTGCAACTGCTGAGCGCCTGCCGCAGCTACCGGAGCCCAAGTGCCTGGAGCCCGAGCTCCGTCACAGGAGAAGCCACTGCGATGGGCTCACGCGCTGCAGCTAGAGAAGATCCCATGCTCGCTGCAGCTGGAGAAAGACTGCACAGCGCTGAAGACCCAGCACAGTCAAAAATAAACAAATAAAGGTAAAAAAATGTAAGCGCCTCTCCCCAGGAAAACACTGTGATTCTACACAGTTCATGGAGGAGGCTCCAAGTGCCTTGGGAGTTATCCCAGGTTTTCCTACGGTGACGACAAAATAGCAGCCATTGCTGCCTGTCAGTTGGGTGAAAATATGGCCACATGTATGAAATTGATTTACTACCAGAGAAAGGGGCATTAATCCAGCTGCAAATTCTCTCTGCTGGGACACGAGGCGGTAAATTTCAGCTAGCCGGCAGCAGCTCTGATACAGCATGAAATATGGTGCTTGTGTTGTGTGTGTGTGTTTAATAAAGGGAACTCTTTTTCAGATTCTTAATTGACAATCACATTTTCCCATCTGAAAACCAGAGCAGATGATGAGATCATAAAATCGTGAGGCAAAAAAAAAATTGCCTTTTCCCTGCTCTTGTTGACACTTCAACACACGGAGTTTATTGAGTGAGCCTTTTGTCTGTAGTAGGGACATTCTTGTGTTTCTGAATATCAAAAGGGAATTAAACCAGCCAGAATAATTTATGGAACACATATTAAATGCAAGTTGGCTTTTAAGAACAATAATAGCTTATAGTATTATTCCTTGTTATTATTGTCATTAACATTTATTGAATAATCACCATGAACTTTCTAGAGCTCTTGCCTATAAATTCTGAAATAGCTGGGAAAGGCAGGCTGTTACTCTCCCCATGTTTGGATGAGCACTATGATCAGAGAGGGTAGGTGTCTTTTCCAGGGTTGCACAGGTAGATGACCAGCCAAATGTGAACCCGACCTTGTACATTTCCCACCACATCACATAAATTAGACCCAGATCCCCAGGACACACATCCTCATGCTCTGAAGCGGGAAACCCCTCCCACTCTCCCCCTGCACCCACCCCCCAATTCCCTATTCTCATGGGCTCCAGGGAAGATTGGATAAAGTCCAAATCTCCAGCTAGTCCCTTGGTCTGGTTGTCTGAACTGGACCTTATGGCAAATTTCTCCCTAAAATAAAGTCCATTACAAAGGGCATTTTCCTAGCACTCTTTGATGTTAAAACGGTTTCCCCCAGATAGCTGTCATTTTCAGCAGTCTTATTCATTTCATGAACACTTATTGAGCACCTACTGCATGCCAGAGCGTGCCCTCAGCCCTGGGGAGACAACTCTGTGGTTCCTACTCTAGGGAAGAGAGGACTGTTTGTCATCCAGCCCCAGCTAGCAGCCCCTCAAGCCTACTTCCTTGGAGAGTCTTTCCCTTAATGAGTGGAAGTGGGATTGGTCAGCATGCACTGGGCAGAGGAAGCTACTTGCCCCCCAAAGCACCCTTCTCTCCCTCCTCCTTGACCAGCAAAACCCACCTTCCAACTGGAGAGGCTGGAAAGACCTGTGCTCACGTTCTCAGAGTCGGCTGCAGCTAGCAGCGGTCACGTGATTGACACCAGCCAATGAGAGTAGGCAGAACACTCGCCGTGGCTTCTCAGGAACATTTCCTGCCGATCAGACACAGATGCTCGAGAAGAGGCCTCAGCTCTGTCTCTTCTAATCGTGATTTTTATTTGGTTATGTGAGGAGGTTAGACATCATGTGACACGGGGGACTTCAAAACACGCTGAGGAGACAGAGTAGAGAGAAGCCAAGGACCCGGGTCCTTGGCAGCGTCCCTAAGCCGTCTGCTGGCCTGTAAAAGGAGGCGGTGTCTATGCATGAAAGAATGGCAGCCTCAGCGATCTAGATATCAAGGCAAACGTGGAAAATAGCCAAGTCGATAGTGATGGCTTCTCTCCAGAAAGCACATGGGTGTATCAGCAGAGACAATGGCCATAGGATGAAACCCTTCATCCAGCACCTGAGTTTTCTTTTTTTTGAAGTTAGTTTTGAATGGAGGATAATTGCTTTACAATGTGCTGGTTTCTGCCATCCGACAATGTGAATCAATTGTAAACATAACACATGTCCCCTCCCTCTTGAACCTGCCTCCCTCCCACCCACCCCCATCCTAGCCCTCTCGCCGACACAGAGCACCAGGCTGAGTTCCCCGTGCTACCCAGCACCTTCCCGCTAGCTGTCTCTTACATGTGGTAACGGATATGTTTCAGTGATGCTCTGTCAGTGCCTCCCACCCTCTCCTTCCCCCACTGCATCCACAGGTCTGTTCTCTACGTCTGCGTCTCTATTCCTACCCTGCAAATAGGTTCATCAGTCCCATTTTTCTGGATTCCATATATATGCGTTAACACACGATATTTATTTTTCTCTTTCTGACTTACTTCATTCTGTATAGCAGGCTCTAGGTTCATCCACCCCTGAGTTTTCTTTTAAAGTATCCACAGTCAGCCCCAAACCAGGCCGGGCAGGATGCGGTGTGGGGTCTGAAAGCCCTGATGAAGCTCTGATCCAGATCCCAGGCTCTGGATCCCACCTTCACTGAACCCTACCCGGGTTCCCCAGCAGCTTCTAGGATTGAAAAGGGAAAAGAAGAAAACTCAGCCTGGAAGAGCTTGGCTTCAGCAGCGAGTCAGCCGGGATGGAATCAAATAATCCATCAAGGAGGAAACGGGGACACTGGAGAAGGGAATTGGAAATGAAGCTGAGACTGACAAGGCAGTAGATGGGGTATGAAGAGAAGCTCTCTTTTTAATGCATTTATACATGAGGACATCAAAAATACCACATCTCAGAGAGCCCGCATTTCTCTTTGCAGAAGGAACTGGGGGATTAAAAATCGGGGTGGAAGGTGGCAATGGCATCATTACTGGGCCACTTGGGGGCCCTGGGGTTTTTCCCTGTTCCTATCCAGTGCATCCCCTGGGGAACAGCCAGAGGACTGCATCCAAAGCACGAGACTGACCTGTCCCCTTCCAGCCTGTTACCCCTGTCGTCCCAAAGCGCTGATCTGAACTTGGCCTCCCTCCCCTTCTGCCTGTTCCTGGTTTCTGCTCCACCAGCACCAACCCCATTCCCTCCTTCACGCCTCAGGGCCCACATCCATGTTGTCCTCCCTTCATGCACCCAACAAGCACATATTGAGTGCCTCCTGTGTACCTGGCACTGGAATAAATAACAGTATGTAAGGAAGAACTGGACACACACCAAGCTTGGAGGGGTTGCTGACCTCTGTGGGGAAGACAAATACACAAAGAACTGATCAAAACGCAGTGTGAGCAGGACAACCTGAACATTTGAGAGGGGAGCCCTGTGTGAGGCATCAGAGCCCACGTGGGGTGAGGAGGGCACCCAGGCAGGGGGATGGCCAGCGTGGGGCGGAGGAGACCAAACCAGGGGAGGAGGGCAGCCTCACAGAGGGGCAGCCCAGGGGAGAAGTCGGAGCCTGAGCAGGAGGAGGAGGGCATCCATGTGGGGGAGGTGGCGGAAAGGGACAGAGGAGATTCTAGGTACAGGAGGGTTGTTGACAAGTAAACAGCTATATTGAGGAGGCTGGAAGTCAGACTTCTCACCATTGGACTTACAAATACAGAGGGGGTGAAAGCTAGAATAAGCCCTCTGGGTCTGGATAGGAATTGGACGTATCAGAATTAACTCATAGTTCTCAACACAGACAGATAAAGAAATAAACATAGATTTAAATGTCCGATGAGAGTGCCTGGTGGCAGCCACACCAAGCTCACCTCTCCCCCAGATCTTGGCTTTTGTATTGCCCGTCTCTTCCCAAAGGGATCAAGCCTTCTGGATAAGTGGCTATTGACGTATTTTGAATGTAATCCCCTCACAAAATACAGATCACTTGAAAGGGGAAGTCAGTTACAGTGGAGAAGCTCTGGGCATCCCATCTACTTACCCAAACGTTCAAAGTGATGGGACAAGCCATGAACACAGCATCCCTTCTGTGATATTCCTGCCAAAGGGACCTGGCCTGGACCCAGCCTAGAGGGCTCTTCAGCCTGAAGTGAGGGATACTGACAAGAGAACTGACCTGACACTTTCAAAGGTGTCAAGGCCATCAAAGTCAGGGAGAGACTTGGATCTGGGACACACACCACCCCCCCCAACCCCCGGGGACCTATGACATCCCCTGGCCAGCCCTCCCTTCTCAGCAGGGAGCCCTCAGCACGGAGAGCTCGGCCGTGGTTCCATTCATCTCCCCTGATGCAGAATTTAATATTACTGTGGGCCACCTCATCCCCTCCTCATACAAGTTCACCAGGGGAACAGGAGAAATTAAAGAGTACAGCAAGGAAAATAATTACTGGGCTGGAAGACTCGATAATTGCCAAATGATTGAAGTTCACAGAGAGCTGGAACTATGGAGATTGGCCAATTGATCTTCTTGACAAGGGTTAAGAAACAACATCACTACCTGTAGCAATAATTGCAGAGTTTGCTAGTCCCAGGAGGGAAAAGCAAAGCCTGTTTCCAAGAAAGTGGTCTATACAGTTACAGAGAAGTGTGTGTCGTGTCTCCACCCCCAGTCAGCAGCAGACTCACCAGGTCTGAGCTTGGGGGTCAGGTTTTTGAGTGGTCACAGCATTCACTGGCAGTGGAGCCTGGGCAAGTTCTTGTTCCACCTGAGCCCCAATTTCCTCTTCCATAAAATGGGTTTAACAATACACTGTCCTAAGGTCGTAAAAGTGTTAGATCCTACGTAAGCTAACTATCACCGTGAGAGCTCAGTGAGGGCTGGCACCCACTGCTGTGGTCGCATTAGGCACCTCTATCTTCTTACCTTTTAAGAGATGATGAGGAACAAAAATGGAAACCAGTGAGTTCAGAGAGGAAGCAAAGTGGCTCAACTCACAAAAGAAGTCTTGCCTCCTCCAGGAAGCCTTCCCAGATTTCTCCAGGACGAGCCCATGATCCTGCTGCTCCAGGCTTGCTGCAACCAATACAGTCTGAGCCAGACCACCCAGGACCATGCCCACAACACAAGGGGCTCTCCCAGCCCAGCACAAGTCAGCCCACCACCCCCACACCCCACACCGTGCCCATGCCGTGCCCACAAGCTCCCAACTTGTGTGTCTCCTGAGTCTGACCTTGCACTTGCTCTTTGGACTCATAACAGGTTTGGCTTCTCCAGGCTAGACTTGGGCTTTCTGTGTGTCTTATTTTGTGTCTCTGCCTCTGTCTTTCTGAGCAGCCCGGCCCCTACTTCCTAGCTCTCATGAGCCCCAAGCCTGTGTCCCCTGAGCTTAGCGATGAACAGTGGGATTCTATGCCAGGACATCCCCCACCCGCCCACCCACACCGTTCCTCTGGAAACCGCCCATCCCCACCCCAACTCCATCTCCAAGCCCACTCCCTCTTATAAGGCTGGGAGGCTGACTGGACCCAGACCCATCAGAGCTGCTCCCCAGGAATTTCCAGCTGCAACAGAACTTCATCTGCCTCTGGTGATGAAGGCCATGGACATGAAGATCAGAGGCTGGAACTGAACAGAATCCTCCATGTGAAGGAAGCTAATTTGCAGCAAATGAAAAGGAATCCAGCAACTGGGGGATGCAGGGCTGGTGGAGCAGGGCTGGGTGCTGGGCACGGGGCTCCTGTCTGAGGCTGGGTCTCCACTACCCCATGCGGCCCCCGATTACAGATGTCGCCGGAGAAGAGCGGAACTGAGTGGCTGGTTAAGAGGGCAGCGGGAGCCAGAGGCTGTGCTCCTTTGGCCGACAGGCCTGTGCTGTCCCAAGGCCCCAGCTGTCCTGCTTTCCCTCAGGCTTCTGGTGGCCTTATCTCCTGACCGCTGGCTCTGACCTTCAAGGCCTGAGGACCACCCGCCTCCCCCACCACCGCCCTGGGCACTTGGCAAGGAGCCCCCGGGGTCAGCAGTTATCACAGCAAGGCTATTTCCTGGGATCCCTGCCCCCTCCCCTTCTGTGATCCGGGTCCAGAGTCTGGACGGGCTCAGCGTCCTGCATCTCCCACCAGCTCCTGCTTGTCCACCCCCGGGGGTGGCCCTCTGACACGGTTCCACGTATCCCTTCCCCAACCCCTCCCACACCCACAGACACCCTCTGTGCATGTGTGCTAAGCCACTTCAGTAGTGTCCGACTCTTTGCAATCCTATGGACTGTAGCCCACCAGGCTCCTCTGTCCATGGGATTCTCCAGGCAAGAATACTGGAGTGGGTTGCCATGCCCTCCTCCAGGGGATCCTCCCGACCCAGGAACTGAACCCAGGTCTCTTGTCTCCTGCACTGGCAGGTGGGTTCTTCACCACGAGTGCCACCTGGGAAGCCCATAAACACCTAACTCCCACTTTGAACTCCTACATGCAGTCCTTGCATCACCCTCTGTTCCCCAGCCCCGGTGGACAATGCGGAGGTGGGAGGGAGCTGGACTCCTCTCTGGACTCCTCTCTGTGGCTCCTGAGACCCAGGTGAGGCCTCTTGTCCGTGGCCGTCCAGCCCTCCTGTGGCCCCTTGGCCCCAGCATCCGCTCCTGCCTCCCAGAATCCAATGTCTACACAGCAGCAGCCAGTCCTGGAAGAATTCCTACAGGTAAATGTCCCAGGAACATGAGTTCACAACATAAAGGAAAAAATATCTCAGAAACACTTAAAACATTGTGAATGTGGAACCAGACTACAAATGATTAGGGATAATGTAATTTATTCACTTAATGTTTAAAGGAAAAAAAAGAAACTACTCATTTTACATGAGATGTAAAATTGGCAGGCAGATCTAAAAAGTGATGTTTCTCTAAATTGAAAAAAAATAATCATTGAAAGTTAGAACTCAGCAGGTCAAATTGCAGAGTGGCTACAGATGGAGAATTCGTGAACAGAAAGGTAATTCTGAAGAAATCACCTCCAAATGAGGCATAAAGAGACCAAGCTGAAAAATGTAAAAGCAAGATTAAAAAAAAACAAGGAGACTCATGTGAAAAGAGGTACGATCTTATGATCAAATTTCCAGAACGTGAAAATGAGGAAGAGGAAATTTTGAAGAGAAAAATCTGATTTTCGAGAAATGATGAAAGACAGGTCAGGGTTCAGGAAGCCCCACCTACCGTAAATAGACACCCAGGTTGAAAGTGAAGAACACGGAGAACAAAGATGCTAAAAGCTTCCAGAGACAGAAGCCTGATTTCCTCCAATGGAACCACCACAGACTGAGTGCTGACTTCTCTAGCAACAGTGAAATTCAAAGGACAGAAAATAATATCAGTAATGTCCTGAGAGAAAACATCTGTCAACCTAAAACCGTATATTCAGAAAAAAAAAAAAATCTTTAAAAATGGAGCAGGCAATCCAGGAATTTTTCAGACAAGTACAAACCAAGAGCATTTATGACCAGCAGCCCCTTCACTGAAGGACATTCTGAAGGAAGCCTTTCAGGCAAAGAAAAAAGATCTCCTGAAGGTGGAAAGTCCCTCAGAAGAAACAGTAAGCAAATAACTGAGTAAGCAAATCTAAGCAAATTTTGTGTGAAACAGCAGTCCTTCAACAGCATTCACTTTTTCATTCACTCATTTATCCCATGTGGATTTTCCAAGCGCTTTCTGGTCTTCAGCCCTGCCTGGGATGTATCACAAGGAAGATGGGCTTCTGCAGAAGAAAGTATATCAGTGACCTAAGAAACCAAGAGAAAATGTTCATTGAATTATTGTTTTTGATAGAAAGTGGAAACTACTAAAAATAGAAAGGTGACCAAGAAAATGATGCCTTCAGTATATTGAGCATTCCCATGGGCTGGGGAGCAATGCAAAGGCTTTGCCTGATGTTTGCTCTTTTCTGCCACAGGACGGGGAGACAGGGCCGTGGGCACACAGGGGCCAGGCATGCAGGGTTTTCTAGGGAAATTATACCTGTTCAGCCTGCAAGAGACAGGGGAGGTGAGCAATAAACCAAGACTGGGAATAGTCTCCATTTTCCCCAGCATTTGCCCAGTGCTCAAATCAGAAATCTTACCCTGTTTTCCGTTTTTGTTTTTTTTTTTCTTCTTCTGTTGTGCACTTGTAAATTTTAAATAGGAAGAGCACACACGTGTGGGTAGAATCGGGATACTTAAAGTGACGTATACACACTGCGCTCTGAGCTCAGTGGCTCAGGCGTGTCTGACTCTGCGACCCCATGGACTGTAGCCCACCAGACACTTGTGTACGCGGGATCCTCCAGGCAAGAATACTGGAGCGGGTTGTCTTCTCTTACTCCAGGGGGCCTTCCCGACCCAGGGATCAGACCCGCGACTCTTCCTCTCCAGGATTGGTGGGTGGATTCTTCACCACCAGCGCTGCCTGGGAAGCCCCATGTATATACTACCACGTATAACGCAGCTAACTAAGAGGACCTCCTGGAGAGCCCAGGGACCTCTGCTCAGGTTCTGTAGTGACTCAATGGGAAGGAAATCCAAAAACGAGGGGCTATGCATGTCCATGCGTGGCCGATTCACTTTACTGAACTGCAGAATCTAACACAGCAGGATAAAGCACCTGCACTCCAATACATTTTATTATTATTTTTTTTATTTTTTGGTACATTTTAAATTAATAAAAACTAATTTTAAAAAAGAGTCACAAGCCAATAAAAAAAGAAAGAGGCTGATTGAGCATTGACTTTCTCTCCTCTTAACTGTCACATACAGGATGTACGGAACTAACCCTGGGATTGAGATGGCAACGCGAGTTTAGAAATTCAAAACAAGGCTAAGCAAAAAAGTTCCTCTGTGTGCCCTGGCTCTTTCTGTTGATGCGCCTCTCTCCTGGCATTTACTGACAACAGCATTTGATGGGTTTCTCCCTCCCCTCTTCCACCCCTCTGAGAGTCAGTCAGTCTAATGATGATGTATTGAAACCATTGCTGACATAAGCAAGCGGGACTCCATGGCGGCCCCTCCAGTTCCAAAGTAAATTTCCAGCAGCGAAGAGTGACCGAAGCTCTCAGAGGACAGCTTTTCAGCCTCGGCCCTCAGCCTGGGTGGGGAGCCAGCACATTCTGCACATTCTGGGACAATCAAAATGTGTGTGCTGCAAACGGAACGAGATGGAATGAGAGAGAACTGTGTGGGAAAGGGCGGGGGAGGGGGGTGGCCCCAGTGAATTCTCTGTGGGATTCCTCGGGGATGGCCTTGCATCTTCCAGCTGGGTGCTGCGAACCCTCTGTGAGCTCTGAGTGCACAGGCTCCTAACATCCTCCAAGACAGAGTTCTGAACAGATGATGCTGAGTTCATCTGGGGCACCATCACATGAGTTGATCTGTCTTAGACATTAAGTTCCTACAGGGCAGGACCAGATCTGAGGGCAGACTTCACAGAACAAACATAGGAGATGAAGGAAACACAGGTCAGGCCTCTACTACTGGTCTTCCTGGTACTTCAGAGATTCAAGTTGGCTTTTCTATCTTCTTTTTTTCATTTCTACCTGGGCAACTAAAATGTCCAGCATGCCTCTGAGATGTGATGACTTTGAGCAATATTTAGCAAAGGAACTGACTCCTGAATTCTGACCCAAACACCAATTCCCAGAGTTGCCCCCAAAAAAGCTCTGCCTGAGATTATGGAAGCCAAGTCTACCTTTATTTTTTTAATAAGCACATTAGGATTTATTCATATAATTGAATATCCAATAGAGAAAATGATAGTATAATAGCTGAACACAACACAGATGAATCGCAAATGAACATCTGAGTGAAAGTTACAAAAGAATATGTCCAGTATTATTACAATTATGTAAATTTTTATAAACAATAAAATGAAAAAAGCTTGAAGATATAAAAACAAGTTATAAAAACTATATGGTGAGGAAAGAATATGCATGTGCATACACACACACACAATAATGGTGATCTCTGGGCAGAAGACATGGGCCCAACAACCTGGGTCACACAGGCAGGAGTTGTAGCCACGAGTCTTCTAAGGTCTGGGCTTCAGCCACCACTGGGCTGGGGCTGCCTCCGGTTGAATCTTGCCTCTTGTAAGTGTGCAATAAATAGGAATTTTACTTGATCCCCTGTGCTTACATCCATAAACTTTGAAGCTATGAACTACTTAAGAGACTTGCTAAATCACGTGTAGTGCTCACGTGAAGTACTACTTGAAAGGGTGAATAAATGACATCCATTCTTATTATTATTAGAGCTACCAGGCAGTGCTGGTCCCTCTGTTGACTTGCCTCTTCATGGCTCTGTTGTCATGATGTTCTTCATCCATTCTCTCATCCATCCATTCACTCACTCAGCCATCCGTCCATTCACTCACTCACTCATCCATCCATTTATTGCACAGGTGTTGCTTGAGACTTTGTATACACTGGACCCTATGGTGTGCTAGCAATCCAGCTTTTAAAAATGCACTGCATTTATAGCATTTGCCAACTTACATGGTGTAAACATTCCTACCAAAGCCAATTTCAAGCTACCAAGTCATTTAAAAAATCTCATTGGCAAAATTGACCTGCAAAATCATCATTATTATTACCCCATTTTTTAAATCAACATGCGGAAAGGACAACTTCAGCCCCCAACTTGTGGCTCTAAAGCAGCTGCAGAAAGCAGGAAATGGGTGTGGCTGTGTGCCCACTGCATTTTATTTACAACCACAGGTGTCCACTGGGTTCGGTGGAGGGGCCACTGTTTGTCACCTCCGTTCTCAAAAGTGTTAATTGTCTGGGGGCTTTGGACATTTTGTCTGTGGGCTCAATTTGCAAACAGTGAATGAAGACTGTTTCCCTGAAGGATGGTTTGCTCTGGAAGGAGGTTCCATGACTTTGTGATGTTGATTTCTCTGCAATGACTCGATAAGAATTCCACTATGGCCTTTGGTCGGTAGAGGGCCAATCAAGCACCGCTGGACAGATAGAACCATCGACCGTCGGGGCTAGAAGGGAAGTGTGTATGGTAGAGGGCCATGTGCTTTTCCGATGAGGAAATGGGCATCCAGAGAGGGGATGGGACACCCCTCAGGGCCCAGGATGAACACGGCACACACACAACTGCGTTAACAAGGTTTGTGTTGGGGGAATGCCCACCTTCTTCCTGTGGCTGTGCTTCAAACACATTTCCAGCCTTCATCACTGCCCTGCTTCTCCTGCAGATGATTCTCAGAGACAGGACCTCGAAGGAAGCCCCCATTCCAAGACTCTCTGCATGGGTGGAAATGGGAATTCCACATGAGGGTTTGTGTGGAGAAGGGCAGCCAGCTTGGAGGTGGACTGAAGTGGCTGGCATCCCAGTTCTGTCCTTTCCTGGCTGTGTGACCCTCCTGTAGGTCACTTAACCTCTCTGAGCCTGTCTTCATCTGCTAACGGAGGATGATGGTATCTGCCACGCATGGTTGCTCTTGTAGTTGAAGAAGGTCATGGACATAGGTATCTTGCTGGAGTCACACCCCGGGCAGGGTCGTAACCTCGCTGGGCCTCCAGTCTGCCAGACATACATAAGGCAGCATCTCTCATTCTGGAGGGACTAACGGCTTGGGCTTGATTTAAATGGTCGAGTGTGAGTCTGAGTCTTTAAGAGCTCAACATTTATCTCAGCCAAGTGACTTAGGAAGTTCCTTATGGGCCCAAACTCTTAAAGCACAAGTACCCACTGAATGTCAGCCAGGCCCACACTCTGGTGGGAGCAGGGGATGGTGAATTTTCCAGGACTTAACAGTGCTCCAGCAAGATCGCAGCTGCCAAGGATACTTTGTGAGCCTGTGGGATCCACTGAAACCAGGACTCTGGGTCGGGGAGGACATCTTGTTCTCCCTTGGGGCCGGCTGGGAACTGCCCCACGGTGCCCACAGGGGGCAGAGAACTCTGCAAAGTGGACCCAGGAACCAGTCCAATCCCCCTGCCCCCCCCCCCCCCCCACCAGGGGTCAGATGCCAATAACCTGCCCTCAGCAACAGTAAACATCAACCAAGGCCCTGCTTGGTGCTCAGGAAACAAGCTTGAGACCCAGTTCTGTCTGCAGGGGCTCCCAGAGAGGGAGAAGCAGGCACAGAAGAGCCATGTCATTAGATGGAGTAACCGGGGCTCCCCTCTGCACGGGTACGAATGAGCCTCTGCGAGCAGGTGCCCCACCTGAAACCCGGGTTGGCTGGGCAGGGCCAAGGCCAGTGCTTAGGGCTGGATGCCTGGCCTCAAGCCTGTCTGAACCACCTAGCGCCAGATAACCTTTGACATGCGCTGTCTGTGCTTCAGTTGCCCCTCACCAGTACAATGAGCTGTTAACAGAACCGGCCGGGAGAATTGCTGCCTGGAAAGAGGAGCAGAGAGCTTCAGAGTCAGGACAGGCTCCCCGCTCCTGGAGGGCAGATGGAGTTGGCCGGATAAGCTCGTGGCAGGGCCGCAGTGGCGGGGCAGCTGGCACAGCTGGGCACAGGTCAGAGGGGGTCTGCGGAGAATACAGAGCCTCTGGCAGGGCACACCTGCTGCCGTGTCCCAGGACCCGAGGCTTCTCTCACCCGGGGACCACTCTGGACCACCCCTGTGCCTGACCGTCACCCGCCAGTGGCCGGCCTGGGAGTATTCAGGAAGCCCCCGCTCCCTGCTTCTCCTGCCCCCTCCCAGTCCCTTGGAGTCCGAGTTCTGCTTCCTCTCTTTGGACGGCCCTCGAGTGCCAGATGCCATGTGGGGAGTTCACAGCCAGGGAGCCACTGAGCCAGCGAGAGCAGCTGCTCCCTGGCACCCGCCCCCAGCTCTGTGCCCAGCCCAGGCTTATCCTTCATCATCACGATCTGCTCGTCCTGCCCTCGGAGACCCTGCCCAGAAAAGAGCTGGACGCTGGGACTCCTGGATCGATCCTACAGCCCAGCCTGTTCTTTCTAATCAGAAAAACGCTGCACGACACCCAGTCCACTCTTCTTAAAAGGTGTGTGGCTTCCTGAAAGGTGTGGGGAAGGTGATGGATGGGCGCCCAGGTGTCGCCTAATCAAGCCCACGTGTCTTCGTAGCCCTGGACTGGAGCTGGGGAGAGTGGGCCATGAGGCTCCATCCTGCCCTGAACACACAGCTGGGCCTCAGTGAGGGGCGCCCAGCAGGGTGGGTGGTCCCGGGCTGTGCCCCGCTCCCACCCCTCAGGGCATCACATACCAGGGAGGGTGGAACCATGGGGGCCCCTGAGGTCCAGGGCCCGCGCGCGGAACTGGGCTCCCCCACTCGCCAACTCTGGGTCCTCCACTTCTTCACAGGATGATGAAAAGCGGATGGAAAGGATTGTACTTAATTCCTGGAATCCTCAGGATTAACTGGGCTAAGGCAAGGAAAGCTCCCAGCTCAGGGCCTGGCTTCCAGACAGGGCTGATCAAGTTCTACCTGAGACAGAAAGATCAGAGGTGAGGAGAGAGCCAAGGTCAGGTTTACTGGGACGCTTTGGTTTTACAGTGACGGTGTAGGCCCCGAGATCATCGCCTCCCTCTGATCCTGCCTGCAGGTGGACGAAAAGACAGAAGATCCCAGCCTGTGCAGTCTTCTCACAGATGAGCCCCCAGCCAAGAAATCCTGGGGAGCAAATCCCTTTCGGATGGGGATTCAGGGAGGGCGATGACTGTTTCAACATGAAACGGGCCTCCCTTCCTCCAGGGAAACTGCCTTGTTTAGCACCTTGCTGGCAGGGTCCTCATCCTACTAAAACCAGAGAATCCCCTCCCAAGGATGATCTGGGTGTGGGCTCTGCCTGGATCCACAGAGAGCTAACCTCATCTCTTTCCGAAGGGTGTGAGCATGCTTCAGAACAAATGGAGAGGCGAGACTCTAGTGTTTCCAGATGAAATACAGAGCAGCTAAATCTGCATCTCAGATAAATAATATTTTGAGGGTAAAATCTGTGCAAATATTGCAAAGAACTTGCTTGTACTTACTCTTACCTGTTATCTGAAACTGAATCAGGCATCCTGTATTTCTATTTGCTAAATCTGACCACCCTAGCCTAAAGGCACCACATTTCCAGACTCTGAGATGGGCATGGTCCAGTTCTGGGACAGGATGTGATGTGAAGAAAAATGCCAAAGCAGCTTCTCCGTGGCTTCCACCTGCCACGCTTTCCTTTCTCCCTGCCCGTGGTCCCCTGGACCGGTTCAAACCCTGCCTTGCTCAGAAATCTAAGCCTTTCCTGTTGACTCTAACCCCCGCCAACTCCAGTGTGGATGGACGCCCCCAGCAGCTCCCCTTTCCCGACATCCAGACCCCAACGTTGCCCCCAAATCAGCCAGACCCAGGGCTGAGCCAACCAGATTCTTCATTCTCCCGCTATAGTGATTGGTTGGGGGCTGGCAACACGTGATCCAAGTCGGTCCAATCAGAGTGGATGGCAGAGCTTTTGCTGGGTAAGGATGGCCTGGGTCTCACCTGGAAGGACTCTGAGCATCACAAAACCTGAGTCGCAGCCAGTCCAGGACCAGATCTAAAAGACAAGCTTCCTCTATCTTTAGAATTTTCTGCTTGCTTAAATCAATTCATCTTTAAGTGAAAGTCAGCTTGCTTGGGGTTTTTCTGACTCTGGAACAAAATGTCCTGGTTCAAATCTCAAAAACTGGCATTAAGTGAGGGAATCCAGAGAGCCTGTCCCATCCCTATGTAGGCAAAGTGAGTGCTAGGGCCCACATTTCCTCATCTGTTCCTCTTATCCTTCTGTACGGCATGCCCACCTTGCAGGAAACCATCCTTAAATTCTGCCATGGGGAGAGAGACAAGACACAAACGTCAGTACATAGAAATGAATAAAGTCAAAACAAAAAAAAATTTAAAAATTAAAAAGAAAAAGAAATGAATAAAGTCCACCAATTTCTATGCATCCAATTAACAAAGAGTAGGAGCAAGGCATTTCTCCCAAGGGGCAACAAGATGGTGTGTCTGCTCCTCACAGATTGTAAAATGTTGTTAGCATTTAAGAGAAGTGAAAAATAAATCGTTTTGGCTTCTCCCTACCACTCACCTTCTGCTGAGTTTTCTCCGAAGGAACCTTAGAAACCTCAGAAATTCAGAATTGGAGAAGGGGACCTAAGTCACTGATGGCCTCCCTTCTCATTAGTAGAGCCAGGAATGTCAAGGCCAATGGGCCTCACTCCAAAACCTAAGCATTTTTTGATCCCAGTTGAGGCCACCTGAGTTGTCTTACTGTGATGCATGATATCGCTTCAGTTGTGTCTGGCTCTTTGTGACCCCGTGGACTGTAGCCCTCCAGGCTCCTCTGTCCATGGGATTCTCCAAGCAAGAATACTGGAGTGGGTTGCCATGCCCTCCTCCAGGGGATTTTCCCAACTCAGGATGGATTTCCCAATCCAGTGTCTCTTAGGATTCCTGCATTGGCAGGAGGGTTCCTTATCACTGGCGCCACCTGGGAAGGCCCTGTCTAGGTGTATTAGTTTCCTATTGCTGCGCTTACAAATTACCACCAACTTACTGGCTTCAGTTTCATTTCAGTCGCTCAGTTGTGTCCGACTCTTTGGGACTCCATGGACTGCAGCATGCCAGGTTTCCCTTATTGGCTTAATATAGCACAAATTTATAATATAAATTTAATTAAACTTCATATAGCCACAAGGGCTTCCCTTATGACTCATCTGGTAAAGAATACACCTGCAGTGTGGGAGACCTGGGTTCGGTCCCTGGGTTGGCAAGATCCCCTGGAGAAGGGAACAGCTACCCACTCCAGTATTCTGGCCTGGAAAATTCCAGGACTCTATAGTCCATGGGGTCGCAAAGAGTCAGACATGACTGACTTTCACTTTGAACACAAATTTATCATCTGAAACTTCGGTGGTTAAAAGTTGAACAATTTGGGTCTCACTGGGCTAAATAAAACCAAGGTCCAAGAGTGTTCTTGGCAGCTCCCACCAGAGGACACTCCTCTCTCTTGCCTTTTCTAGCTTCTAGAGGCTGCTTGTTCCTTGGCCCGAGGCCCTGTCCTCACCCTCAAAGCACACGGTTCCACCCTCTGGATCCGCCCTCATGTCTCTTCTCTCTGACTTTGACCCTCTTGTCTCCCTCTTATGAGGACGCTTGTGATGACGGTGGGTGTACCTGGAGAATCCAGCATCTCCCTATCTCAAGGTGCTTAGCTTAATCACGCCCAGAGAGCTTGTTCTGTCATCGACGGTAACATATTCACATGTTCTGGGGGATCGAGGTATGGGTATATTGGGGGGCATCATTCTGTCTACCATAGCTTGCATTCCCCCAAAAGCCAACCCTGAGATAAGGACTTGGGTGCAAATAGTTTATGCGGGAGGTGGGAAGAGAGGGCAGGGGGAAAGGCCAAGGGAGGCGCGTTAGCGAGAGGTCACCGCTGGGGGGCGCCGGGGCCCATCTCACCCAGATCCCTCTGCGAACCCGGGTAAACCCCGCCTCCCAGTTCCATAGCTGGAGGCGAGGAACACAGTGACGCCCACCCGGCGCGTCCCCTGCACCCTCGCCCCCTCGAGACTGAGGATTTCTCCTGGGGGCAGCAGCTCGTGGGCCCCTCATGAGGCCGAGAAGCCTCCGTGCTGGAGGTGGAGGCCATCCGCAGGGGAGGGACTCTCCACACAGGCCTCCGTGACCTCCGGTGGCCGCGGGGACCGCCCGCGACAGAGTCTGTTTCTGTAGGGTTTGTGCTGGGGGCGCCGAACCCGCAGAGGCGCTGTGACTTGTTGCTGAAATGGGAGGAAGGGGAGCCAGAGAGAGAAGGGAAACCAGGAGGAAGGGCTGCTGGGACTGCTTGTCCATGCCGGGGGCGGGGGGACGGCCCCCCAGCTTCCCTGGCCCCTCCAAGCCCGTCCCACGGCCCGGGCTGGATGCAGACTGGTCTGGAGAACCCCAGACTTCAGCTTCCAGAGGCTGCGCATTCCTCACACTGTATCCTGGGCCACTGGATGGGGACAGGTCTGTAGCGACACCTCCATAGGGACACCTCTATTTCCCACAAGAGGCGACTGAAGCCTGGAGGACGGAGTCAGCGCCCCAGACGTTTCCTGGAGCCCAGAGCAGCACAGGGCCGCGGGGAAGACCTCCCAGCCTGCCCTGATGAGCTGGGTTTCAGAGCTTAGCAGTTCAGTTATGCCTCTTTGCGACTGCAGGTGCTATAGCCCACCAGGGCTTCTCTAGGCGAGAATACTAGAGCAGGTTGCCATTTCCGTCTCCAGGGGATCTTCCTGGTCTACGGATTGAACCCACATCCCCCATGTCTCCTGCATTGCAGGTAGATGCTTTACCCACGGAGCCATCAGGGAAGCCCAGAATCAGACAGATTCAGACAGACCAACCCAAACACGAAGGCCTGGCTTCTCTTGCCCGAATCGTGCCGGCCTGCAAGAAGTTGGTTTATGCCCATGTTGGGGTCCAGAGAGACCCCCCCACCTCCGGGTGTGGATTTGCCCTCCTGGGCTTCGTCCTGCTGACCCCCACAGGGGGACCTGTGCAGAGAAGGCGCGTCCATCCTTGAGCACCTTGGCACAGGTGGCCCTGCGCTGCCGGTCACTTGTCAGGGAAAGCGGGATGCTGGGGGCTGGGGCTGCGCCCATCCCAGATGTACCCCGGCCTGACGAGGTCTCGGGCCTGTGTCTGGGGGAAGGCAGATCTCCCAGGAGTGGGGACACAGGTCGGTGCTCAGGGTCAGCACAGGGGTCCTGGGGGACCCTACATGCCACTGTCCCAGGGGCCCAGAGCAGCCCTCAGCCCAGAAAGTGTCATGAGATGAAGTCCCTCCTTCCTGGATCTTGGTCTGACCCTCTTTTCATCATTCTGGGCTGACTGTGACCTGCTGACCCCTCTTTCCTACCTTTTTGGCTGCATTTAGCACAATTCTGATAAAACTGAGCAAACCAATTTAGTCAGCGAACGGCCTCAAAGGGGCCTCAGCAGAGAAAGCGGGGAGGTCCGGGGGACCACTCAGCCCTCTCCCCACTCACTGCTTTTCTCGAAGCTTCTCCCTCAAGGTCGAGTTTTCATCTTGGAGGCAGGGGGAGGCTGAGCCCCGCCGCCCCTCCCGGTGCCCGTCAGCCTCCCCCCAGCATGGCCCATCTCTTCTGTGAAGCATCTATTTACAAAGCAGGTCACAAGCAGCGAGCGCCGCCGCCTAAAAATAGAAAGTCATTACGGAGCCGACAAGTGCCCGCGGGGTCCTGCGATCCCCAGGAGCTGGCGGCGCTCCGTGCCGTCCTCCTCTCCCCTCTGTGCTCCTCCAGCCCCTCCCCGCCCAGCACCGCCAGCGCCTGTGGGACCTGCTGTCCCTTGGATTCTTTCTAGAACCCCCGCGAGGCCAGTACTCTGGCCCATTTGTCCCTGGAGGGACCCAAGGCTTCGAGGGCCAGTGGGTGGTGGAGCTGAGAGAGGCCGCGGGTCGGTCTCGGGCGGTTTGTCCATCACACCACGAGTACCACGTACACTGGCATCAAAAGAGACCCCGGGAAGTGTCGCCCCGGTCTGCCCTCCCCATCCTGGGAAGCCCACCTGGAGGCTGAGATGGGGACCCTGATGTGCCTCTTGCTTGGATTACCACCCCCTCCCCGGGCCCCCAGACCACCCCCACCTTAGCCCCACCCCCTAATGTATGGAGAGCGCGTGCCTGGGCTGGGTGGAGCCCTTCGGCCCTGGATCAAGAGGCCAACTCTCCAGGACAGAAGCGGGTGGTCTCAGGTGCCTCTTGAGAAGGAAAGGAGACAGGAGCCTTGGGCATCAGCAAGGGCGAAGAGGGGCCTGAGGCCCCCAGCTCCTGCCTCCCTGGAGGCCCTGGGCAGCACAGCCAAGTAGGGAAGGGAGCACGTGCCTGGTTGAGAGAAGCCCCCGAGTATCAGGCTGGCTGGACATGGGGAGGCTCCTGGACGGGAGGGTCAGCTTTCTGCATTAGGGCTCCAGCTCAGGTGAGGGCTTCCCAGGTGGCTCAGTGGCGAAGAATCTGCCTGCCAATGCAGGAGATGTGGGTTCTATCCCTGGGTCAGGAAGATCCCCTGGGGGAGGAAATGGCAACCTACTCCAGTGTTCTGCCTGGGAGATCTCATGGACCCAGGAGCCTGGTGGGCTACAGTCCACGGGGTCACAGAGTCAGACACGACTGAGCACTATGGAATCACACAGGAGGGGGCATTTTTCCTGTCACTTGTGGACCGCGTGGCAGGGCCCCTCCTTTCTCACCTGCAGGGGCTGCTATAGCTGACGGGAGGTGGAGGACGCCACTGACAGTCTCCTGGGCTGGGGTCCATCTGCTTGGGGGTCCCTTCTCCCTGACCCACCAGGAACCTGGATGAGGCACTGCTCCCTTAGAGTCCTGGCCCTGTTGAGCTCACAGTGACTCTGGAGACAGACTTAAGGAGTACGCTTTGCTAAAGGATGCAACTCTCCTGTTGTAACCCAGTGAGAGGACTGTTTTTTCCAGCTAATTTGATTCCCTCGTACCACACAGTGGAGGGTATGGGACAAAATCTTACTGCTCCTGCCATGGACATCAGATGCAAACAGCAAATGCCTGCAGTGGGCCAGGTGGGAGGTAATAGGGAATGATGTGGACTGGGGCAAACTAGTGCCCTGGCTCCACGCCCCTGCAGACCCGGGGCACACAGAAGGCAGGCTGGGGTTGTAGGTCCTCTGCTTATCATGCAGTCAGAAATCTAGATAATTGTGTAGAGTTATTTCTCAACAGATGACAATAAGCTGAAACAGTGTCTGGGACAAAGGAAGCGTGTTGTTGGCAAGGCAGAAGCAGAGAAAATACGCACAGTGCTTGACATTTAATGTGAAAGTTTTTCTGAGTCATCTGCAACTTGACCTTAATTACTCCATATAATAGATGTGTGGGGAAAATATCTAGGGAAGTAAATATTCTGTGATATGGCTGCACCGTTTGGTCTAAGATGAAGTTATGTGAGGTATGCTTTTGAACTGTGGTGCTGGGGAAGACTCTTGAGAGTCCCTTGGACAGCAGGATCAAACCAGTCAATCCTGAAGGAAATCAACCCTGAATATTCATTGGAAGGACTGATGCTGAAGCTGAAGCACCAATACTTTGGCCACCTGATGCAAAGAGCCTGCTCATTGGAAAAGACCCTGATGCTGGGCAAGATTAAGGGCAGGGGGAGAAGGGGGTGACAGAGGATGAGATGGTTGCATGGCATCGCTGACTCAATGGACATGAGTTTGAGCCAGCTCCAGGAGATAGTGATGGACAGGGGAGCCCGGTGTACTGCAGTTCATGGGGTCTCAGAGTTGGACACGACTGCGCAACTGAACAATAATGATAAGCCAGAGGAGGAGCAGCTCGCCTGGATTAAGTCTGTGCAGTCTTAGCAGGAGTGACAAGCCATGTGTTGTCATTATGAACACCGTGTGTGGTTTCCCTTATGGAGCTTGAATCCCTGTCGGTCCAAGAATCCAGGTGGAGAGGCCCACGTAGGGCCTGAGCTCCTGGGACTTTCTCGGACTTGGAGCTTCCCTTACAGCTGCAGACAGCGGCCGCCACGGGGGCCTGAGGTGGTGCTGGACTCAGCCACCCAGGTGCACTTGTCCTTCACGTCCCTCTTTGGAAGGTTTAGGATCTTGCCTTTGCATCGGCTTTTGACATCTTGGGAAATCATGAATTTCCCACCCAGAAAGGGAAGCGGATCCAATCCTGTCTGCACCATTTTGTTATAATTCACTTTGGGTGTTGACACTGATTTCCCCACGACAGCTGTAGGCGGACTCCCTGGGGATCTGGCCTTGGGAGGGGGTTGAGCACAGCGTAGCACTTTGTTTAGGGATTTGGTCCTGCGTCTTGTTAGGCGGGAACACCACATGAGGCTAGACTAGCGATCTGAGGGCGCGCTGGTGTTTAGAAACCGTGTGTGATCTCCCAGCCCACCTGCGGGTGGGCGTGTCATACCCCAGATCCTGTCCCCCTCTGCAATGCAGGGGCTCCATCAGCCCACGGCCCCACCGGTCAGGACCCCACAGGGGTGGTGGAGATGGAGAATCCCCATCTCAGCGCTGAAGGAACCGAGGCTCGGAGCTCTCTCACATCACCCAGCTGATGGGGGGTTGAGGAACTGGCAAGTGTGGGCCTGGCTCTGACGCAGCAGCCAGGGCTTAGGGGTGACAGGATGTCAGGGGTTAATGTGCCAGCCACTGGGCGGGGCGCCTCTGGAAGCCAGTGGTCTGAGGCTGGGACCAATGGGTTAAGAGTCGCCGGGTGGGGCAGCTCCCGTCTGGTTAGACGGGTTGAGGCTGGCCCAGCCAGCAGCCCACATCCTGGAGGGGAGGAGGCCAGGGCCTCTGGGTGGAGCCGGCTGCAGGGAGATGGAGGGGCAGAGGGCAGCGGAGGCCGAGCCCGCCTCGGGGCCGCGAGCATAAAGGGGAGCTTGGGACTCCCACCCGGGGGGCTGCAGAGGACCAGGCAGCTGGGGGCCCTGGGGGCGGCTGCTGGGGTGAGTGTGGGCATGAGGGGATGGGGCGAGTCCCCATCCTGCCCTCAGGAGCTCACTGCCATGGAGATGAAGGCTGAGGGTCTTCAGGCCGGCGGAACTGGGGGAGGGGGTGGTGTGCACAGTCTCCATGGGACGCACTTCTGCACGTCCGTGGAGTTCACGGCTAACACAGGGAGCGCAGCACATGCCAGCCTCCTTCTGACGATTCCCTTGAGGGAGGCAGCACCCCTGTCTATGGGGGGGAGACTGAGGCACAGAGGCGTCGGGGAGCTCGCCCAGGGCCCGGCCTCCCGGAGCTGACTACCCTGAGTAGTCACCCCCAAGCTATCCCGGGGCTGCTGGGGCGGACCACCGGAAGGAGGAAGTGACTATGTGACTTCTGAACGCAGGGTAGCATCTGTGGCCACCTTGCTCAGGGACTCTTCCTCCTGGGCTGCTGGCCCCGGGGGAGGCTGGCCGCTCTGATGTGAGGGCCCCCTGGCAGCCGGTGGAGGGGCCTGTGGACAGGGTAGGAGCCTCCCACCTGCAGCCCCGTGAGTGAGTCGGTGAGTGTGTTCCCCAGCCTTGAGGAACCACAACTCCTGCTGATGGTTTGCACCCTCGTGAGAGACTCTGAGCTAGAAAGAGCCCCAGGCTCCCCACTGTCAGGATACACGTGGCGTGTGTCTGTTCTCTTAAGCTGCTAAGTCCTGGGGCGGTCGGTTACGCCGCAGTGGATGACTGGAGCACCCAGGTATCAGCTGCCGTGGGTGCGCTGTGCTGGGTCACCTCCCGGAGCCCAAATGAGGGACCACCTGGATGAACAGCCTCGAGGGGGAGGGCAGAGCAAGGACAACGGCCATCTGGGACAGGCTGCCCGGGAAGGTGCGTCTAAAGGCAGCTAGGTGGGCGGCCTGGGGAGGGGCTCTAGAAGTCACCCCGGAGGAGGAACACAGACACGGAGCCCTTAGCTTCTGCACAGAAGCATCTTTTTGCCAGAGTTTTCCATCAGGCAACACAAAAGCATGAGGGCCAGGTCACTGTGAGATTTCTATCCCACGGAGCCAGGACCCTCTGCAAGCAGAAAGCAGAACTACTCCAGCGTGGTGGCCGTGATGTTGACAACTTCACGAAGGCATCCCTTCAAAAAGCCAGCTCTAAGGGTTGAATACAGTTAAGTATGCACGGAAAAAGCCATCAGTGGTTATTTTTAAAACCACAGGAAGTCGCTCAGAGCCTTTAAAAATCAAACACTAGAATGGCTCTCAGCCTGCCACGCTTGGAAGCTGCCAAGAAGACAGATGCGTCAAGGAGGCACCCTAGCTGAGATGGACCAAAACCAGCTTAGCTGGAGAAAAGCCGAGTTTCAAATCTAAAGACTTTAGTCCAGTTGTTTCCTGCTGACACCGCCCTCTCACACGTCCTCCCCAGCCCGAGGAGGAGCTACATTCAGAGAGCCTGTGCCAGGGGTCTGGCTCGGGGCTGAGCTGGGGAACGGTCACCTTGGGGGAAGCGGGTCCTGCAGGGCCCGAGAAGGCTGTGACTCCAGAGCAGCAGACGAGGCTGGGGTCTGCGCCCACTTCACGTCCAGCCCGTGGCCCGGCTGCCTGAGCGTGTCTCACGTGTGGCCAGTCCTCAAGGCCTGCACGCGGGCCTCCCTCTGACCTCCACTGCGGGCTTGCTGACAGGCCCCCACGTGGCCCCACAACCGCCTCTTCTCAACATGGTTGCCACTGATCCTGCTAAAATACAGGGATCACATTCCTCTCCTCCCCTGAGGGCTCTCGGCAGCCCTCCAGGCCCAGCCCCTGCCCCTCGTCTGTCCCCCCCACATCAGCTCTGCCTCCATGGGGTGCCTGCGGCCCCTGTGAGGGCCTCAGGGCAGCTCATCACTGACTCTTCTAGGTCCCGACAGAGACGTCCTTATACTCCTTACGGCCCAGCCAAGTCCCACCCCTCCCGCCTCTGTGCTGTCCCCCCTGCTCTGTTCCTCCTGGCGTCCTCCAGTTTGCTCTGACGGTCTGGCTCCTCCCGCTGGGATGGGAGAGGCAGGAGGCCCCTGGTCTGACCTGTGCTCTCATCCACAGGGCCATGCCCAGCAAGTAGGAGATTCTCCGCCAATGTGTGTGCGGGGAATTCAGTGCCCAGGCAGCGGAGAGGAGGCCGCGGTTAAGGCAGCAGGAGTGGGATCAGGAGAAGGGGACAGGAGGTGAGCTGCAGAGTTCCAGTGTCTGGGATTCCATTTGCAGCTTCATGACTGTGTCACTGACTCAGAAGAGGCTGCAGGCCAAATGGGAGGCAAAGTGTGGGAACACACGCCAATCCGGCTCAGGTCCTGACGTTTCTCCTTGTTTAGAATTAATTCCACACAGACGGGTGCAGAGATTCTGCTTTGATGGGCACCGGCGCCCTGGGATGCAGGTAGTATTCCTTGTGCTTCTGAGATGAAGAAACGCGTACGTGACAGACGCAGAACTGCGAACTTGAGGAGCAGAAGAGCACGTCTTTAGGATGCATGGAGAGCACCAGGAAAAACGAAGTTTTTTTCCTATCAGAAGTTGTTCTGTGCTCCCAACACACGATGCTCCCAACACCATACCCCGTAAACAGTGAATGCCTCAAGGAGAGGTGTCTTTGAGTTAAGACAGTGACAGTTTAACAACGCACAGGATCGTATTCGAAATTCCAAGTCTAGGAAGCCTGTTGTGTGAGCTTCTAACAGAAGGAATGAAACCCATCCTCGGGGGTTGAGGGGTAGCGGGGGAGTTACTGAATTAAAATCACAGAGTACCAGAGAATGATGAAAAGACAAGGAACTGAATACTACTGTCCCTGGGGTGATGACCCTTCTGCTTCATGACAGATCACGGAGGCATGAAAGCTGCGTTTCCATCCTGGCAGTGCCACCCTGCTTCCTGCAGAAGCCTTTTTATAATTAACCTTTCATGTGGCAGAATGCTTTTGGCATAACATATTCGTATTTATTGGTCCATAACTGAGAGGGAGAAATCATTTTCAAATCTGAAATTTGTGCTGAGTCTTGACTTCCTGCAGTGAGGTGCAGCCACATATGGTTCTCAAGTGTGCAGAATTCAGAGCTGGGCTGAAATAACAAGTCTTTGTTTTTCTAGGCTTATATTAAAGTAGAAGCGATTGAAATGGGCAGCCTTTATTAAGTAATACACAAATCATTTGTTTTCTGTTAGGGGACAAAGATTGATTTTCTTTCCCTTTTTTTAACAGACTTTTCAAATCAGAAAGCATACCATTTTATAAAACATTTCATGAAACACAAAACTGTGCAAAAAAAAGATGATTTTCAAGTTCTCAAGTGAATTCATTTACTGACTAGGCACGTTGGTGAGTTGACTATTCTTAAGCAGTCCATAATTGGAAGGAAAGTTCCTGAAAGAGAGGAAAATGAAATATATTTGTATACATCAAGAGACAAATATTTATACTCTGGTGGCAATGCAGGATTTAGGCAGAGGAAGCAGGCGAGCTGAAATTTAATAGAAATGAGAATACTTACATAAAACAAGGAAAAATAGAATTATAGAAATTAAGGACCTAAAATCTTCGTGTTCAGTAGGCAGATGAATGATTTAAACAGTATGATGATCATCAAAATGCCATCCGTCATGACATTTATGGGTCTGCTTTCAGATGGCCAGGCTTTTTTCCACATGGAACTTTCAATATTAAAATGTGCGGTGACTTCCCATGGATACACACTTGTCATCTGAAACTCAGCTTTCAGATATATTTTAATTAATATTATTAACACCAAATAATACATTTGGATGTGTTAACTACAACAAAATTGTTGTTCAAAACCCAGCCGGCAATCAGAAGGGAACAGGACCGATCCAATCACAGTGGAGACGCGGCCGTGGCCTCGCTTACTCCCCACAGCTCCGGCCACAGACGCCCGCCCTGGGGGCCGTCCCCCTGTTCCCTGCGACCTGGCCTGCCCACCCTCCTGTTCCCCGCCATGGCTGCCACGCCTCGTATTCCAGCAACTGCTTACGTGCCCCAGACCCGTGAGGGCTCTCCCTGCCTCCCAAACCTGCGGCAGCCCGTCACCTCTGACACGTGCTCCTCCTTCGTCTGCTTCAAGATTTCAGCTTATCTTTCAAACCCTTTGGTTTCTCTCCTCCTCCTCTGTGGAGCCTTTCCCTCCTCGTCCTTCCTCGACCAGCACACGTGACCTAGGTCCCTGCACCCCCTTGGCCTTCACCTCGCCTGCCAGGACCACACGCGGGGCCCATGTTCTGTGGGACGAACCAGGCTGTTTACTTTAAAAAGGGAAACAGCTAATATGCCTGTGTGCCCAGTCCTGTCCAACTCTTTGCGACCCCATGGACTGTAGCCCGCCAGGCTCCTCTGTCCATGGGCTTTCCCAGGCTAGAATACTGGAGTGGGTTGCCATTTCCTATTCCAGGGGATCTTCTCGACCCAGGGATCAAACCCATGTCTCCTGCGTTGGCAGGTGGATTTTTCACCACTGCACCCCCAGGGAAGCCAGAGTGGTAACTGGCATTGCTTAATCAATGCACATGTCCTCAATGGCTTGATGGCTGTGCTCTCCTTATATGTGACAGACTTGCTTCTGACTCGAGGACTTCCTGGGGGTGCAGGACCACCCACACATCAATCAGCAGATCAGAATCAGGGGTTCACCTTCGGGTGCTGTCAGCCAGTACTCAGAGTGAAGAGGAAAAAGGGTTTTGGGGGGTAGAAGGAGGCAGGAGAAGCTCTTGAGGAACTGGCAAGTTCTGGACAGCCAGCGAAGAAGGGAGGAAGCGGGGAGCTGGGCAAAGGCAGGGTGGACAGAGGGCCAGCTGGGGCCCGGTTTCCACAGAGAGGCCGTGGGCCCCTCCAGAGCAGAGGTGGCCCCTTCCCCGGGTGCATCCAGGGCTGGTGCAGGGCCTGAGGCGGGCTGGCCTCAGGCTCAAGTCCGCCCATGAAAGGAGGTCCCAGGAGTGAGAGGAGACCGACAGGAGCCTGAGGAAGCGTGATCCATCACCGTCTTTACCGTGGATCCTCAGCAATCGCTGCAAGACGCAGCCGAGTGCCCAGAGCTGGCCTCGCTCATTCCCACAGGATCCAGCCCCACCACGTGCATGGGGGAACAACAACTGTGAACCCACTTTGCGGAGAGGAGTTTGCTGTGTGTAGGCACTAACAGCTGTATATTGTAATGGACGGAATAACACTGAGGGTTCAAATTTCCTTCAGAAAAGCATATTAAGATACACGATTACCTCTATGGGGAGCAATATAGTAATAACTATAGGAAAATGTAATGACTCAATAAATCTATTTTAGAAACTTATTCTACAGATGTGTACGAACGTGCACAAGCAGAGAGATGAAAGGCTACACTCTCTAGCACGGTCTCCAATGAGTGCAAAACACTGGAAGCAACCGACTTGTCTGTCAGCAGTTGTTTAAATTATGATGCATTCATATAAATATTATTCAGCCAATAAAAAGAAAAGCATACCTTTATAATTTAAAATGATAGAAAAATGAACTCAAAGGTATACTCTAAAGTGAAACAAGGGAGGTAGACAACAGTGTACTGTTCTGTATGTAAAAACAGTAATAATCTGTGCAGAAACAAAGCATATGATTTTTTATCTCTAAAAAACATACAAAAAACCAAGACCAAGAGCTGCTTCTGGGTGTTTCAGGGCAGGGGTGGGAATTAAGACTAACTTTTCATTGTACTCTTTCCCCAAAGTTTTAGATTTTGTACCAAGCACATGTATCACCTACTAAATAAAGGGCATGTTTTTGTTTTCCAACTTCACCTTCCCGATGGAAGAAGCCAGTGGTTACAGAAGTAAACGATCTCACTCCCACTGACAAACTAACAGTGAGGGGTGCTCAGGGTCAGTACTTTAAAATTACAGAGCCATTTGCTCACTGACTCATTTAGTCATCGGCCCCTCCATAAGCACTGTCACGCCAGGGAGCGGGCTGGGGTCTGGATGCAAAGTCAAATGAGACGTGGTTCCAGGTGGTGCTGGTGAGAAAGACAAACACATGCCGAGTGAGCGGAGACCAGCCCTGCCCTCGCGAGGCGTCTGCTCACTTACTCCACCCCCTCGACCGAGAGCCTGTTAGGCGCTAAGACTGTGTCAGGGAGCGGACATGGGCAGGTGAGGAAGGGCATGGATCTTGCTGTGGAGGTCAGGTGAGGTTTTACATACGTGTATATGTGAATGACAACATTTAGCAACCTGGCAAATTCTCTTTCGACGGAAGAATGACGCTAACTTGACCCGATGAGGCAGATAAAGTCCTAAGGCACAGTCCTGCACTCAGAGACACGATGCCCCCTGGCTCATTTCAGTCACCAGGTAAATGCAGCTGCTTGGAGACATGGCGCCCGCGCTGAGGGTGTCCGCGCCCAGGGTGGGGGCGGGGGCTCGAGAGGGAAGGACCCCGCGCTGCAGGCTAAGAGCTCCCAGGGCCCTCCGGGGGATTCTGCACCCACGGCACAGGGGGAGACCCTGGGTCAAGGAAGACTTCCGGGGTGGGGAGGCGTGTCAGTCTCCCCCCAAAGCTGGACAGACCGGTGTGGGCCGGTTGTACCGAGAGCTGGGGAGAGGGGTGAGGACAAGTGATCTGGGGCAGAGAATGGCTCGGGTCTCACAGCACCCTGAAGGTATGCGCCCGCGAGGCTGGAGCAGACAGCAGAGGGAGGCAGGCGGCACCCGTGCTGGGAGCCACGGAAGGACTCCCACCAAGACAAGGAGAACAGTGACAGCAGGACAACTAGGTCTGCAGAGTAAGAATCCCATCCAGAGTCAGTTCCAATTAGGCAGGATGAGGGGAGGATGCAAGTCAGACTTTAAAATGTTCTACAACCTTGCTCAAAGATGGAAACAGAATCAAGCATAAGATTTTGCTATTTTAGATATAATGATGGATTTTTTTCCCTTTCTATTCCTACAATGTCAATACCACTCAATACAATTAGTACATCACTATAAATAGTAGATGGGCTTCTAGTGGTAAAGAACCCGCCTGCCAATTCAGGTTAGATGTAAGAGATGTGGGTTCAATCCCTGGGTCTGAAAGATCCCCTGGAGGAGGACATGGCCACCCACTCCAGTACTCTTGCCTAGAGAATCCCATGGACAGAGAAGCCTGGAGGGCTAGTCCATGGGGTTGCACAGAGTCAGATATGACTGAACTGACCTAGCATAAATAGATATGATTTGCATACAGAATAACAAACTACTATTTATATTTATCACATATAACCTATAGAGTAGCTTAACTTATTAATTAGATTTTTGACTACATTGTAGTTTTTTCTCTAAATCATCAGAGTCACTGTCTAGTTTTAAGTTAGACTGCCTGAATTGTAATTCAATTTATGTGAGTGATTTTTTTCTTCCTGTTTTGGGTCTCTGCTAACTACACCCAACCATTCCTAATACTGCCTGTCAGGAGTCACACTGATCACACTGACAATATCACTCTTTGGTATTCACTGACTTGCTAAACGCTCAAACTGCCAAACACCGTGCTAGGAGATAGAACAAGAGGATGAAAACACGAGGCCCTGCTTTTAAGGCTCTCACCATCTGGCTATCAGGTCAATAACCAGTGCAAAGAGGTCTGTACACAGTTCCTGTTGGAACAGAGACTGAAAAAGGCACCATCTCTGCCTGGGGTGTGCAGCAGGGCAAGTTCTAGGGTGAAGAGAGATTACATTTCAACATGGACTGTCACGTTTACACTTCTTAGCAGGACCTGCGAGATCCTTCATTATGTGTCCCTTGTCTACACAGACAAAATCATCTCTTGGTTTTTCTAATAATCCAACATAACTGAAGTTTCCTAGATAACTGTGCTTTCTTAAAATCCAAATATTTGCATAAAGTAGTAAACAAGAGCAAATACCTAGGTTTGTGTCAGGCAGGATTCCAATCTTCACAGCAAACAGGTAGGCATCACTATTGTGCCCATTTTACAGATGGGGAAGCTGAAGCTTAGACTGAAGTTCAGAGAGGTTAAGTCACAAAGCTGGTGGATGACAGAGCTGGGTGAGACTGCTTCCAAGAAGACCTTCCCTATGTGGTCATCTTCTACTGGGTCCTGAACCCCCTGCTGGCACCCTCTGCCTCCACCACCCCACCTGGGGAGACAGAGCGCACGTCTCTCCCATGCGCTATACCTGCCTCAGCCCTGCTAGCATCTTCACTGCCCGTCTCCCTGGCAGATGGCTGTGTCCATCACCGCTGCGTCTCCACTGTCTGCAGCGCAGCAGCTGCTCAGCCAATGTGTCTGCATGAACACCAACACTGATTCAACTTGGAATACCCTGAACAAAGGAAGATTCAGAACCTAAACACAGCCAGAGAATTCCTTCCTCCGGGAAGGAATCTGGGGCAGGGGGAGAGTTCTCAGTCACAGGGTCTGCCAGCACGCAGTGTGGTGGGGCTACGTCTAGGAATGCAAGGTAAGATAGAAGCCAGCCCCTGTCCTCAAGGAGCCTTCAGCATAGAGGGAGTGAGTGCCAGCCCAGAGAGTGGACAGCTTACAGCACAGCTGGGAGCGGAGACCCTGGATTATAGTGGATGCTCCGCAACTGACTGCAGCCGCCGGCTGGGAGCCTACCCAGGGATCGATCGCCTGAGGCCCGAGCATCTTCCTCGGTAAAATGGAGAGGACAGTCACCTTTTTACTGCTGTGAGGATTCCATGAAAGTGATTAAGCACAGGTTACAAGTTGGTTGGCAACTTGTAACCAATCTAAGTCACACGTGATCAATACTAAAATGAGGAAGTGTAAAAGCATGCTTTTTCAGAGAGCACGGCGGGCTGTGGTTGAACTGGTGAAGACATCGTGGAAGGATGGGCAGGCACGGCTTCCAGACGCAAAGGCCCAGAGACGGGAAGTGCTGGTGGGTCAGGCCACCACCTCCATCCGTGCTGAACTATACTATACTTGACAGTAAGGTCCACGTCCTACAGACCTCAGGGCTCCTGGTGCCTCACGTGTGTCTGGCGGAGAACTCAGTAAACGAACCCTGAGCGGGGAGGCTACAGGGATGACTTGGGAAGGAGGCGGTGTGCACGGACGGACAGGACAGAACCAGGCTGCAGTCTACAGGTCCTGGCTGTTGAGACAGGGAGGAATGAGGCTCAGCAGAGCATTTGCTGAGTGAGGGAAGCCCTCGAAAGCCAAGTAGAACCATCCAAGAGCATGCTGGTGGCTCCTGACCTTCCTGCATCACAACCCCTTTCTACAGTCCAGTGGATCTATGGTTCCTTTAAGAAAATGAAAATGAACCTAAAATTGAACAATTTCTATGAACAAGCTCTGAAGACTGTCCATTGATTTACCCCTCCAGGAATCTGTCCATAATTTCTGATTAAAGAAGCCTACACTTACTATTCAAGATGCCAATTCCTAAAAACACCACCAACTTAACAAAAACTTACTAAAGAAAATAGTGGAAAAATCTCAATGTAACATCATAAATTGAAAAAATGTTTTATTCACATTCCCTTTCTGTACAAGAAAAGAGGCACCAAACCAAACAAAAGAGAACCCCAAACACTTATTTTGATTTATGAGAGTGAAGAGAACTATTTTCTTCCTAAGACTAATTGGCTAATTTTGGTGATTAAAAAGAAAAAAAAGCGCTCCTATTCACCATGTATATGAAACGTGTATTCGACTTCAATAATGAAACCCTACATTATGGTATCACCTGCCAGCCTTCACAACACTCTGAACACCACCTTGCTTAACGCTCAGAACAACTGCAGGAGACGAGAAATGTCCCCATTGTGCTGACAGCTGAAGCCAGACCATGTCACTTGGCGACGGGCAGGGCTCACACACTCTCTTACAAGTCAGATTCTCTGGGATGTCAGGGCCCATGCAGCATTCCTGACAGTTCAGGAAAAAACAAGAATAACTGAAAAGTGAGACCAGATTAATGGTCTCAGATTAATGATATCTTTCTTTCACGATCCCTATTGTTAGAATTTTATGAAACAATTTTATCAAATACTTTGCAATATTTATCTTCTTAAAAGCAAAACTTTGTTTTGCAAAACTCAAAGTAGAAAAGGACACACACGCGAAAATCATACTTTCACAAGCCTACGGTAATTATTGTCCAAAATTTCCAGCACATCTGTGTCGTATTATGAATATATACAGAGAGAATATATACAGTCTTTAATAAAAAAAGGGGGGATCACAGTATCAATAGGTTTGGGAAACTGCTTTTTTTCCACTTGAAACTGAAAATTTTTTTCGTCCAACGACCAGCCAGTTACACTTTCACTGAGGAGGGAGCGGAGTTACTTACACACTGCGGCGGCCGAGCCTCCTAGCTCAGGCCTGACTGGGTCTGACTGGCTTACATTCCGGAAGTTAATTTGCCACTGTCACCATGTCACTAGTTGGTAGTGGAAGAAGTGCGTGGAAGGGCATGAGACCATATTCGTCCTCCAAGCACATCAAAGAACCGGAACAAGGACACTCACCTGTGTCCGCTGGACCAACGCCGCCTTCCTTTCACTTTCCAAGATGGCTGACATTCCTAACAAAAGAAAAGACCTTTTTACTCAAAGAGAAGGCAGTCCCTCAGGAAATAAAAATTAAACATTTTACACAATCTACAGTTTTAAAAAAAAAAACTTAGGCCAAATGATTAAAGAAAAACTTTATTAAATATTTGTCAGTTTTAAGAAGTGCCCTCAATTACTAACCAAATAATGTATTACAAACAACTAGTTATGAGGTTTTACATTTGTTTAACAGGGTATAATTGGCCCCAATTAAACTGACTAAACTAAGACTTTTTAGATTACTAAAACAAATTAAACTTTTTAAAATGAGAATTTAGGTGATCTTAAAACCTTTCTAAAATGGATAATGAAACTTGCTAAGTTGTAACCTTCCTGGTTTTATTAGTTATATTAAGATAAATTAAGTGAGATTAAAATCTTATTTGATTTATTTACCTTTGAAAATGAAGACCGTTTAAGGGTTACACATCCTCAGCCTTGTCGAGTGCGACCTCAATTAGTCAAGTCAGAAAGTCTTTAAAAGCTTTGTGCTTATTGCTTCCAGCATGGAGCGAGGTGTTCATTAAGGTACCAAAATTCTCATAAAAAATCCAAAGTTGCACTAGTGAAAAAACGCTCAACAAGATGAAAACTGATCACATCTTTTTCAGAAAATCAGTAGTTATTTTAAAACCAGTTTTTAAACAAGATTAGGTTTTGCGTAGTTTTAACGTGCCATTCAAGCAGCTGGACACCATTTGGACTCTTTAAACAGCATTTAAATCTACGGTGAGTATATAATGGTACATTTAGTTTTATACCATGTTTTAAATAAATTGTACAATGTTTAGTGTGACCCTTTTTTGACAAGCATTGTTAAATGAATCTTTTCCCTGTTTACAACTATTTATGAAGGCCTTTTTAAATAAGAGAGACATGAAACTGTTAGCTCACACACACAAAATTTCTTTCAAAAGTTTATTTAGTATCAAGCAAGAGGAGACTTTGCTTAACACTACAGAACATTTCAAGACTTGAGTTACAAAAGAATACCACATTATTTGCACTTGTAATTGGCTTCCCTTTTTACGCATGTTGGCAAGAGAAAAAAAATAGCATATGGCCAAAAGATAAAATAACTAAATTTCTATGGAAACCTTTAAAATGAAAGGTGAGGCTTATGTTAAAAGGATGGATTAACATATTTAGTAAACCTATCTTTTTTGTTTAACACTAGTTAATCAAAGTTATTTTTTTTTCCTTTTGATTACCTATTTTTCATATACAGACTGGAAATAACAAAATTTTACAAGTATTTTTTTTTTTTTTTCTGCCCAGGTTGATGTTTCAACAAAGTAGTTTTAAATTCCATCCATTCAGATTTTAAGCATTTTGATTTATTTAAAAAGGGATTGTTCATAGAAAAAAATTACTTTGAACAGTATACAGGACTGGTGGAGACTGGCTATGTCACAACAGCAGACAGCACAATCAGTATCTGCCGTACGGCTGGTCCCTGTAGACGCCCTTCGCGGTCCTCGCCGAGGAGGCCTTGTGTCTCGAGTTAGTCCATTCCTCTTGCCCTAAAGCCAGTCAGACGAATCACAGTTAGATCAACGCCAGAGAGCCCATGGCTTCATTTTTCAGAATCTAACTTAGCCCTGAACCCATGGTAGATGTCATACTGAAGATGTAAATCCCCAAGGTACTAAAAAATCTGAGAGAATTCACTTTAAAACAATTACAGACACAATGGAAGATGTTCATCTCACTAGCGAAACCTACCAGCCTGGGAAGACATGATCCTTATATCTTAAATTACAGCCAAGTTTGCAAGAACTTCCTTTTGGTCACTCATCTAATAAAAGTCCACACACTCCAACAGCAAATTGAGCTGCCTCTTGCTAAACGTGCAGACATCTATGCATGGGAAAAGGGTCACTTGGGATTTCTTCTTCAAAGACAAAGAAAACACAGATAAAAATCTGTGAAGGCAAAAGGAGAAGAAAACTGGAGTGCAAAATGGCAATGGGCAGTTTGGGGAATATGGCTTTGTTCTTCACGGGTCCCTCATATAAAGAAGGAAGGAGAGCTGTACTGGGTAGAGATTTATGCTTCCAAAACATTTCCTGGATAGGAAATAATCTCATGGCATAACATCAAATTGCACGCATCCTCATACTAACTCCACACGGAACGAGGGATTTCCAACAGAGGGCCCTGGTTCACCCCAGCTCAGGGCTGTCAGTGAATCACTTGAAGGTCTTTGACAACAAATAGTTAACATTTATGCTGCAGCACACAGCGATTTAAAAGCCATGTGTCCACAGAGACCAATTTTAAAAAGCTGTGAGGAAAAATGCTTAAAATGACCTCTTCTTTGATACAAACATGCAATCAACGTCATTCCCTCAAGCTAACTTGCATCAATTTAAGTAGACAGCATTCAACAAACCAAGCTATGTCTCTTAAGTGTTTGTTACGAATAACGACAAAAAAAAATCCAAGGTGCGGTCATCAAGGCTTGGGGCAGGTGATATAACAAAATGCACTTCAAAAGGAACACTGGAAAATGGTTTTTCAGTTATGTTCAGAGAAATGTCATAACATCCATTAACGAGAATCCTGACTCACTTGTGCTGGGCACGAGGCACTCATCAGCGCTTTGCAGCTGACTGAAGCTTCGTGCTCTCTGATCTCTGCGCCCGCAGCAAAGGAGGTTCTCAGTATCATTAAGTTGCTGCAGCCAATTCTTTTAATTAAACCTGTCGTCCTTCTGCATACTGAGACTCTGGACGTGGATTCCCCAGCACCTCGGGCAGCTCCCACTGGACTCAGTGGGGTTTCAGTGTCTCCCTGTAAGCCTGAGACAGCCATCCATCTCCTCCCTGTCCCAGTGCTTCTGTAACCTTTAACGAATGACTCCCACTGTAATGTTTTTAGAGGAACTGAGATTGGGAATAAATTAAAACATAAAGATGGGGGTGGTGGAATCACCACGACAGCAATTGAGAACTGTAGTCTCAACTGCTTCATTTTTCTTTACTGTCAAGAAGCAAAGACACTTCAGAGAGACTCATTCTATCAAGTGTCTGCAGTTTGGCAAACTATTCAAGGAAGTGAGAAAACCAGCACATTGCAATCAACCCAGACAGAAAATCTAGGTTCAGAATCTGAATGCCTGCAATTTTATGCAAGTCTTTAGTCCCCTTTAAATATTAAGTTTAAACCTTAGAGAGCTTCTGAAAATAGATGGATAAGCACAGATGAACTGAGAGGCAGCTGTGGTCTGAAATTCTGTCTGTATGAATCTCCCCACAGTTAAGTGCTTTAAGGTGTTTCTGTGACCTTTCTACTTGTGGTTCCACTCCAGCCGTTTACTCACCGTAGGAATCATAAGCTTCTTCACTGAGTCCATGTCCATAATCATAGTAATCAGCACCACTGCATGAAACAAAGCGCACAAGCAGGGAGAGACAAAAACACAGTTAGGACAAACCGACTTGGCTGTGAGTTTAAACCACACTTGATGAAGTATCTGAAACTTAAAGATAACTGCTAAAGGCAGGGCTAAAAGCTGAACAGAGTTCCCATGGAGAAGAGCGATCTTGTTAGGAGCATCACGGCCCCTCCTGTGGTCGCTGACCTGAATTCACAGCAAACGTGTCTGACACTGAACCAGAGCGCTGACAGCGCCTGAGGAGGACGCGGTCTCTCCTGGGCGGAATTGTGGTCTGAGAGGGCACGCGTATGCAGCGGACCCAGGCTGGGCTCGTGCCAGGGGTCGGGGTGGGGGGATGTATGTGCAGGGGGAAGGGCGGCCACGGCTTCTTTCCCACCGACACCGGGCTCACGAAGGCACAGCCCTACGGAGCAGACGCCGCGATGCTGGGCGGGCCCCAGGCACTGGGCTTTACAGGAAAGCAACACAGCTGTGGGGCGACATGTTTCACCTCCCCAGCACCACCCCGTCACCATCAGGAGCGGCCGCTCAGCAGAGGCTGTGGATGGTGGGTGGGAACGGCCCCTGGGTCCAGTCACCCGCCCTGGCCGAGCCTGTGGGGACAGAGGCACACGCACTGCCGTCCTGTATTCTGACGCGTGACGTCCCTGAGACCTGGGAGGGAGGGATCTGTCACCATGGCCATTCTGTAGATGATGCAAAACAGGCCACTTACACACACAACATGTGTGAACTAGGCGTAACCTTTACAGGAACCAATCTGGGGAAATCTGGATGACGGGACTATGGCCCACACAATCAGCTTCTCACACTACTCTGGGTGTCTGAGGAAGGGCTTCCACCCACTCTCCCTGGCTTCCCCTTTCCCAGTCCTCTTAATTTTGTAGGGAAACAATCACCCTGAATTTGTTATCTTGGATTGTCCTGGAATAAACATTCTCATTATTCCAACTTGATGCAATCAAGCAAAGAAGTTCTAATCAGAATGGAAAACGATCCAGCTGAGCTGCTTAGCACCGGAGGAAGCACGGAGTGAATAATAAAGCCCACTCTGGGCCGTGCCCTGTGCCAGCCCTGAGACCCCCGGGCAGTCGCCATCTCCCCTGGAGGTGACAGAGCTGTCCTGTCCATTTTACAGGTAAGGATGCTATAGAGAACAGCTGGGGCGCCAGCCTAACATCCCACAGACAGCAGGCAGGGGGCACATCCAGTTAGGTCCACACCTGGTTCTCCTCCTATGTTTCACTTCTCAAGCCCAGGTGAATGTGACCGGAGATGAACCATCAACTCCTTGGATGACAGCACAGGACGGCGAGCCCTGTGAGAAGGGATGGGGATGGGAGCTACGGGCTTGTCTCACGCCTGTGGGGACGGGTCTTCACCTCTGCCCTCCTCTGCCAGAATGGTTCCTCTTGTCCTTTGCTCCCAAGCACCTCCTACCCAGTCGTTAGCCCAAATGCCACTTGTAGAAGCTGTAACTCAAAAAGGTTACGCTGCCTGTCCAAGGTCACACTACTTCCAAATGGAAGAACAGGTGCAAAGCTAAATGCACCCTTACTCCACAGTCCGAGCTCTCTGTCCACGGGCACGTGTCCTGAGGGACGGCATGCTGTCTCAGGCGTCAGGGTCTGCAGGAAACCCAATGCCAGTGGATCATGGTGAACTGTAACCGTCTCAGTTCCCTCTGGTCTCCAATGCCTCCTCTCCCTTTCTGTAGTCCTAGTTTTCTATCCTAGTATTACATACATTTATGGCAGGAAGAGAAGAGGGACTAGCTGAGTGAGGAACAGAGAGATATTCATATTCAAGAAGGAAAAAATTTAGCAAAAACAAGCAACAACAGCAAAATATGGCCTCCATACTCTTAAAGTTTAACAGTTTTAAATATGAGAACTGCTATTAAACAATACTTTCCTCATCTTATAGATAGAAATTCAGAAGGGAAACTTTCGATAAAATGCTACTGTCAAACAAGGGTCAAGACATCTGGGTCTAAACCCGGGCCTCCCAGCACGGACAGTCTTGGGGCAGTTGTCCACCCACCTGCTGAGTCTGAGTGCCCCTCTGCCTGCCAAATCCCACCACACTAGATGTCTCCCAGACCCTGGGAAGCCCTAACGGTCTCAGTGCCTCACGTAGAGCATCTGGACACAGCAGTCAACATACTTTCTCATTTTGTTGAAAATAAATTGGCTACTGCCTCTTAGAAACTCAGCACTAAATTAAGTGAACCTCAGTCTTCTTTCCAAAGGTCAGAAGTTACATCATAATGGCTCCTTAGACAAAGTGGTAATGTTCTTCAAAATCGCATCTTGGCTGCTCAGAAAACAATGAGTGACTTCTTCATAAAACTGAAAAGAGTCCCCTTTACTGAGACAGGTCCACCGTCAGTGACAGGTACTGAGATCAGTAAACAGGAGAAAAGCAACTGCCGTCTGACTAAACAAAGTCCCCTTGATTAAATGCAGTGAGCAGTAATGAGCATCGGGGTGGACTGGAAATCCACCTGGAAGTGCTCTCACATAGACCAGCATAAAAAAAAAAAAAAAAAAATCAGGGTGACGAATGTTTCCCAATGAACGGCAGGATAAAAGGAAACATAATTTGGTCGGGCGATGGTTTGGTGATAAGACAATCTTTAGTTTTGACAACTGAAAACTTTAAACTGACATTTTTTATCATTTCACTCAGTTTCTGATTATTTATTTCAAGACTGTCATCAAGCCAAGAAGCTGGGAGCAGCTGAGCCCCATTCTCATACCTGTCAGTTCCATCTGAATTGCTTTTGCAGCATTTCATTTCGTGCACCTCCAATGTCTATTAACCCAAGATGTGTCCTATTTCCCAAGGATAAACTAAAAACCCAACATAAGGCAAAGGAAGAAGACTCTAAAAATTTCTTCATTTATGAATACAACTTACAGTATTAATAATAAGCAAGAAAACACGGTAGGTTGACTATCCCTTTTCTCCATCAGAAGGGGTCAATAAAAGTCTTCCCTTCAAGCGGTCCAGAGTAAGCGCCTCTCCCGGCACCAACGCCGTGTCTCCCAGTCCTACTCTCTGTCCTCCATGTTCTACCCTGCATCAGGGGTAGAAGGAAGTCCAAAGGCTCAGTGTAATTCCTGGCCTTCCCGGAGGTTCTCGATCCATCAACTAGAGTCAAGAAACAGGCCCAGCACTGGGAGGAAACACAGGGGTCACGGAGCAAACGGTAGCACTGGGACCAAGCCCACGTGCCCCCAGGTTACAGACATGTGTTCAAAAGGAGGCCAAAAATGAGCTCCCAGATCACCCTGTCTCCGCAAACGGGACTAAGAAGGAACTCGTGACATGAATCTGTCTGGTGTCTACATCTTCAAGCCTTTACATGAATTTTGATGGAAAAGTCGCTGGGACTCATCTCATCAGGCCCTTGGCTGGTCATGTGCAGCTCAAGGAACTCTGGATCACTAGTTACTCTTTGTCTCCAGTACTTGTAAAGCTCTGCCCATCCCCTTCTGTCCCCATCTCCATCCCAATTCTATCTGTGCCCTCCAGAAGTCATGGCTCATCACACATCCTCCACCTCCTCTTTAGACATTCCCTTACCTTCTTCCTCAGCGAAAGCTCGGTTCTCCTCTAACGACACACCTCTCCCTCAGGAGCCCTCTCCTCTCCTCTATCCCGCATGGCCCATGTGCCACTAGGACAACAGGAAGGTGAGTATGCTCTTAACAACCGCCCCCACCATTGCCACTTGTAGCCCATTACGCTCCACTGCTCTGCACAAACACCCAGCTTTCAATCTCTCAATGGCATCGCTGTCCTAAGTCCTGGTGTTTTCTGTATGCAGGCAGATACTCCTTCAAACACGTTGGTCTGCTGACTCTCTGGACCACTCTTTCCACTGATCTTGCCTCTAGTCTCCTTTTGCCATCAGCTCCCAGGTCACACCTTAGTTCCTGTCACATCAATAAACCCTTCTACCCGCCTTGCGTCAGCTTCATGCACTCCATCCTCTGACCATGGCTTCCCCTCTCCAGCTTCACTCCTGTCCTCTAGTAACATGCTGACCCTCCTTTGCAGCATGTTGCAATCGTCCCACTACTGTTGTTACATTTTCATCCCTCGTCAAGGGAACCAGTGAACTTTAACCTGCTGGATTCGGTGGTCAGTTCTCAGGTCTGCTTTGTGACTGGGCAGGAGATGTGACACAGCTGGTCACACATAGTGGACGCCCCGAGGGGATGCAGCCTGGTTCCCACGGAGGCACACTCTGGTCCAACGAAACAGCAGGGCAGTACAACAGGAGCAGAGGGACCCAGGGAGGCAGAGCGGGTCATGCAGACCAGGGAGAGGCTTGGTTTCTGGTTTTTATCCTGAGTAAGATGGCTCCAGGGAGAAACGTCCCCATAATGAAGTTCGCCATTACCTGAGATGGGGAAGATGGAGGAAGAAAGAGCTCTGGGCGGGGAGCTGTCAGGAGTCTGGCCTGGGACAGGCTAAGTTGCATAGGCCTCTTGGACCTCCCAGAGCAGTTGGAAAGAGAAATCGAGAGGCTGGGGGAGTGGTCTGAACTGGAGACATAAGTCTGCAGTCCTCGTCGTGTGAAAGGTACTCAAAACCCAGAGACGGCACGTGCTCCCTCCGGGGATACATGAAAGCAGACAGAGCTCGGACTGTGGAGTAAAGGTGCACTGGTTCTGAGCCTGTTTTCCATTAGGAAGTACTGTGATCTTCAACAGGAAGCATAATCTTTTTGAGGGGCAGCTTCTACAAGTGTCTGAAACACAAGAGGTGCTCAACAGAAGCACTGGCAGGAATGAATGAATGGCACGTGCCGCTCAGGGTGAGGGCCACAGCGGTGTCCTCTGACAGGGCGACAGCGGGGCCACGACGCAGTGAGCTCAGGCACAGAGTCTCTCTCACTGGCTGGACACTTCCTCTGAACCGAATAAAGAGCGGTGATCAGCTTTGACCGTATTGTTATAACGAAGCTTGCCAAGCCTCATTTCAGATGTAACAATTACTTTGTCAAACAAAAAGATTTTAAATGTTAATGTAGGTCTGTCAGAGAATCAGAGACACAAGGTTTGCCATTTACAGTGATCCTCCACCTCTAGTGTGAAAAGCTTCTCAAACTGACCTCACTGTAAAGTGCAAGAACTTACTTGTACTTGACCGATCAAAGGCAAGAAGTCGGCCTTGAGAAGTCACGCGGTCCGTCCGCTGGGCTTCAGGTTAAATTGTCTTAATCATCCCAGAGAAAGATTCCCTCTCCACTTTCAAAGACTTCCAGAAATACAGTCTGACTAACCTGTCACAGTAACAGCCTTGAAGAGGCCTGACAGAAAGTTCCATGTTAACCTTCCTCTCTCACGAGACTCTCAGAATCCTTTCTCTCTGGCTCTTCTTCCCACAGAGCTCGAGAGCACCTCCTCCTGTGACAGTACGCTCAGGAAGCGGATCACACAGGGCAGGAAGGAAGGAAGCACATGGCTCAGGGGTTACTGGCAAACCTAACTTAAAAGACCTATGTCAACTACTATGGCTTCCCAGGTGGCACAGCGGTACAGCGGTAAAGAACCCACCTGCTAACAACAGGAGATGCAAGATACATGGTTTTGGTCCCTGGGTTGGGAAGATCCCCTGGAGGAGGCAATGGCAACCCACTCCAGTGATCTTGCCTGGAGAATTCCATGGACAGAGGAGCCTGGCAGAGCTACAGTCCATGGAGTCGCCAAGTCAGACACGACTGAGTGACTGAGTGCATGCATGCACACGCACGTGTGCACACACACGTTGACTGCTAGGATCAGGCACAGGGTACTGGGCAGAGACACGCAAACAAGATCTAACACTGACGACAGACACTATCAAACAGCATCTATCATACATTATCAAATGCCGATAAGGAGCCATGCGTTCTGCACAAATTTTCTCTCATATTTAAAACAAACTCGCAATCTGGCATTATCTCTATTTTATAAATTTAGGTTAAAAACAACATTTTCCCACCATGTAAGAGACAGATTCTCACTTGTTATGCTCTCTCTTGATAAAAGTGCTCTTGGTAGGAATTTCTGAAGTTCAGATGTCACTTGTTTCCAGCATCTGTTCCACAGATATTTCTGGAATACCTACTATGTGCTGGGCACCAGGATGCAACAGTAAACAGGTTCCAGAATTTGTGATAAAACATGTCTGGTCTAGTGTGCAAGGCAGACAACTGTAAACAGGCCGGTGGAGGACTGTGATTCCTAGAAGCCCAGAGTTCTGAAGGAACTCAGGGTGGGGTGCCTGGATCAGTTTTGGGGTACCTGGGAGTGCCTCCTGGAAGGAGGAAGGTCTAAACTGACACCTACGAGAAGAGCCAGACAGAAAGGAGGAAGAAAAGCATCTCAAGCAGAACAATACACAGTTTGCCCTGGTGACAGGACAGTGGTGACTCAGACAGAGCGCCTTCTCTAGAGCCGTGTGGCCGCAGTGGGGGCGGGGGTCAGGATGCAAGTCTAGTTCCCCTGGCTCTCAGGGGCCTCTCTCCACCATCTAATCTGATGACCAGTCACCATACTCGCAGCACAGTGGGAGTATGTTTGGGCACTTTTTCAAAAGGCAACACAATTCAGGGAGCCAGAAAGAGACAATGACCTAAGACATCCACGGTCGAAAGAAGAAGCTGGAGAACTTCTTGCCTGGGTGCTGGAATCCATCTCCTGCTTACATGGTGTGTACACCGAAAAACCAGTCACTCAACTGGACGCTTCAGACAGGTGTGAATTTACGCCCTTCACTATAGGTACATAATATTTCAGAAAAAGGAAAACAAATTAAAAAAGCTAACACTCATGTTAAAAGGGAAGGGCCAGTGGGCAGCTACTGCCTATTTGGTGTGCACTCTCCCTGTCCTTCTTAGCAGAAGATGCCTTGTGAGACAGGGTGAAGTGCTAGTGGTAATGTGCCCAGCCATTAACCTCCGTTTCTCGGCCAATTCTACAGGGAGGATACCAATGAGACA